>NW_020174057.1:984952-1083768 GCF_003031525.2 Neophocaena asiaeorientalis asiaeorientalis
AAAAAAAAAAAAAAAAAAAAAAAAAAAAACTACATTCGAGAATAGGTATTTATAAATATAACAGATTCTACTGCTTCATCAAAGGCATTCTTAAGTAAATCTGGCTTTTTTTTTTTTAATTGCAAGCGTGCAGCAGTGAAGAACAGAATGGCTAGTAGTTCTGTTTGGTGTCACTGCTTTGATTCATGGTGAGCTACCGGAAGTTTTACCACTGTTGCTTTTTCAGCATCAGTGCAAATAACAACACAGTGAAAAAGGCAAGCAACCTCTTAGTTTTATAAACTATTATAAACATAGTTTACTATGTTATAAACTACTATAAAAATAGTTCTGACCTTACAGACCTCCCTGAGTTTCAGGAACGCCCAAAGGTCTGAAGACCACACTTGGAGAACCACTGCTCCAAACAGACTTTATGGACCTTCATCGCTGCTTTCAAACCACAGAAATTTTAAATTCCCCAAAACCTATACTGTCTCTAGCATAAAATCAAATTTAGATGTGGTTAATCATGGAATAGCCTTCAGTCAAGGCTCCCACTGATGAGACAATTGTCTGTTTCCAATCTAAGCAAAAGCAAAGGGGGATTTCTGCTGAATTTATTTCCCCTTTGCAAAGGCTACAAGAGGGCTTCTCCTGTTTAAAGAGAATGGCCATCTAAAAAATTAACTCCCTTTCCAAATTCTGAATCTAATGCATAGAACTTAAAACATGGAATTTTAGTATAATGAGAAAGTTGAGGGAAAAAAATTTGTTTCCATCTAATTTGATCATTTCTTTTCATTCAGTGATTATATGTTTCATTTCTAAAATTTCTATTTAGTTTTTTTTTTTTCTAAATTCATCTGTTCCTTTTTTATCTCCTCTCATTCTCTTCCATCCTTCACATCTTTGAACAGTTTATTTCTTGGGCTGGGAAGCTGCCATTTGTTGTGCCTGCTAACTCTCTTCTGTGGCTCTTTCTTCATTTGGTTTATGATATTTGACTCTGTGCTACCTTTACCGGCGGTTATTTTCCATGAGAGTCCTGCACTTCCTAGGTAATCTCTATGAGACAGTTTTGGTTTTGCCTCTGCTCCAGCTCTGTGATGTCAGGATCAGTTTCAAGGTTAATTTCCCAGGGTTTCTGCATTTCATTGTCAGTGCCAGTTTGGACCCCGCAACTGCCAATAGCATTGATCTGAAGAAACTGATTCCCTTGGGTTTTACTCTTTTTCCATCCAGGGCAGGCAGCAGTTTCCTTGCTGGTCCCCAGAGACCACTGTGGAATCCCAAGCTGGGGGACAGTTTCATTCTGTATCAGAGAAACAAAGAAGACTGGACTGGGATCCTACCCTACTGTGTACCAATTATATCAGAGCATCAAATTTGCCCTCTCTGCTGGGTCACTTTCATTAGCATATAATACATCATCGCTGCTCCCATCTCAAGAAAATTTGTCTTGACCCTACTTCTACCAGCTGCTGACATCCTATTCCTCTACTCCCCTTTACTGTAAAACTCCTCAAAAGAATCATCTTTACTTGCAGGTTCCAATTTCTCTCCTCCCATTTTCTCATAAAACCACTCTAAATATGCTCTTTCCCCCACTGCCTTCTAAAATTACTCCTGCCGAGGTCCCCAGTGACCTCCACATTGCTAAATCAATCCAATGGTCAATTCTCTATTCTCATCTCAGTCTATCTGGAGCTTTTGGCAGAGTCATCACTCCATTCTCCCTGATACACTTTCTTCACTTGGCTTTCAGGATTTCATAATCTCCTGGTTTTCATATATTTACTGGTCATTTCTTCTCAGTCTCCTCTGCTGGTTCCTCATTTTCTCCCCAGTCTCCAACCAAACCCAACCCTCAGTCCTTGGTCCTTCTCTTTCTTTCATCTACTCACATTCCCTAAGGAATCTCATTCATTATAAAGGCTTGAAATACTATCTATATTCTAAAGACTCCAGAATATTTGACATTTTCAATTGCACCTCCAAGGGACATAGTCTAAACGCGTCCAGAATCTAACTTCAGATCTTTCCCCTAAATAAGCTCCACCGCCGCAATCTTCCCCACTGTGGTTAGGGACAACTTCTTTTGTAACTCCTCTCTTTTTCTCACCACTCTACAGCCAATCCATCAGCAAATTCTAATGGCTCTACTTTCAAAATATACCCAGAATCCGACTTATCACTACCTCTAGTGCTACGGTCCTGATCAGAGCCACTAACATATTTCTTCTTATTATAGCAGCTTCCCCAGCTGATCTCCCTGCTTTCAAACCCTTTCCCTCTTACAGTCAATTCTCAACCTAAAAACCAGGGTTATCCCTTTGAAGTGAAAATCAGATGATGTCATTCCTCTGCTTGAAACAATACAATGACTCCTTACTTCCCTCAGAGTAAAAGCAGAAGTCTTCACCCTGGCCAGAAGGTCCTATATAATCTGCCTCCCCCATCAAGGATGACCTCTTTGAACATCTCTCTTAAAACTCTCGCTCGCTCCATTCTAGCCACAAGAGACCCCGTGCTGTCCCTCAAACATGTATCAGGCATGTTCCCATGGCCTGCAACACTCCATCTACAGGTATTTGCATGGGCCCCCATGTTTATTTGTTCACATGTCACCTCATCAATAAAGCCTATCCTGACCACCCCAAATTTGGTTCAGATGTCAAGATTGATGCCATACACATCAAGGGAGTGTGAAAAGGTTGATTACTCCCATAGTGAAACTATCCAGGAAGAGCAGGGCAGCCTCCCAAACAGGTTGAAAATGTCTTGAGAGAAAAGAGAATGGAGACTGGCTGGGCTTTATAGTAGTTAATGGGTGGCGCTGGGGTAAGGGTTCCCACGTGTGGGCCAGGTCGGTGTGATTTAAACGTCCCACCAGCACCAAAGGAGGGGGCAACTAGGCTTTCTTCTCTGCTTGTCCAGGTGCGGGGCAGAGGGGACGGGGGTGGCGGAGCTTGAAAGCAGTCAGTTAACGAACATCTAAACGGAGTCATTCTCTTTATTACAACTGCACAGTTTTAACAGGATAACCCCTCCTCCACCCCCTGCCTCTACCCCTGATATTCTCCATAACACTTATTTTTGGCCACACTATATAATTTACTTACTTGTTAGGTTTACAGTTTATTGTCAGCCTGTTTATTATCTAGTAGAATATAAACTCCATGAGGGTAGGATTTTTGTCAATATTGTTATATATTTTGTGTATACTGTATATATCAGTGTTAGGATACAGAACTTAGGACCATGCCTAGAATATCGTAGGTGCCCCCAAATTACTTGTTGAATGAATTACTTAATGGTAAGATAAGAAATTTGCTCATTATTCAAAGAATCACTATTGAAAGTGTTCTCACAACAGAGGTGTTTATAATAAATGATAGGGGAGTTCTTGAAAGTATATTTCTATATTATTCAATACTAAAAAATCACTGAGAAGTATTTTTAACTATGCAAGTGTTTCTATGTCTATGAGCTTATGAATACAGAAACTATGTTCTATTCATCTTTGTCTCCTTGGTGCCTAGATCAGAGCCCAACAGTGAGGCAGTTAGCAGATACTGGTCACTATATATGAATGAATCAATGAACAAATGAAAAGAAAGCTCTGACATTAGCAACTGCATCACATTTTAAAAATGAGCCACCTACAACAGTTTATTAAGTAGTTGATCACAGCATAGTTCAGGAGATGTCACTTTTTCAAAATAGAGCTTGTTTTTAATGTTTTTATCGGTTGTCTAGGGAGAAAACATCCCATAGGTGTTATTTGTAAAAAAGCTATAAGGGATTTAGGTTCTGCCTTTTAAAAATAAATTATTAATTAAAAAGGAGAACTCTGTGACTTTGTTTATGTTTCACATAAAACATCCTAGCTATATGCTTTAATAAACCAATTAATTTGTTGAGAATTATAGTTTTAAATGTAGTAATGTGTGAAAACTCTCCTGAATAATAAAAAGCAAGTCTGTTCTATTAATCTAGGAATTTATAAAACTTACATAAAATTTAGGTATATTTCAACAAATTAGAGCGAGGAAGAAACTGTGATGCCGAGACTTGCCTGTATGCTGCCCGGTGTCTCTGCAGGGCGACTGCAGCCAGCTGCAGCCTAACCTCCACCACAATCTCTAGCTCGCCAGCCGAACACTGAGAGAGGTTCTTATGGCCTGGATGCTCCATCTCTGACACAAGGAAGTTGAGCCTGTCTTCAGCTTCTGTCAGTAAAATTGACTAAAGAAAGAGCAACACACAATCACCCAAGTTCAGAAATAATACAAATCATGTCTCATTCTTATTCATCAAATATTTCTCAGGTACTGAAAAGTAACAATGAATGGAAGACCTAAAAGTAAATCTGAACAAAATCATCAGAGAAGAGAGCTCAGTGAACAGGAAAAAGACAACAGGGAATGAAAAGGGAAGTAATGGCAAGAGTAAGTGTGTAGCAGACCTACTAGATCATGGACTTGAGGATATAGGGAGGGGAAAGGGTAAGCTGTGACAAAGTGAGAGAGTGGCATGGACATATATACACTACCAAACGTAAAACAGATAGCTAGTGGGAAGTAGCCGCATAGCACAGGGAGATCAGTTAGGTGGTTTATGACCACCTAGAGAGGTGGGATAGGGAGGGAGACGCAAGAGGGAAGAGATATGGGAACATATGTATATGTATAACTGATTCACTTTGTTATAAAGCAGAAACTAACACGCCATTGTAAAGCAATTATACTCCAATAAAGATGTTAAAAAAAAAAAAAAGAGTAAGTGTGTAGGGCAGTGACCCTTTATTGCATGCACAGCCAGTGCCCATACTTGCTTATTCATAGTAGCTGTGTTCTAGAAAGTTGCTGCAAACACTGAGTCAGCTAATACTGAAGCATTGCTCCTAGGGAAATACAGGGATAGGTTCCTACGAGCCTCTGGTCACACCATTTTTGGCAGCTGATCAGTATATAACCTTGTCTAATGTGTGTTTATGTTTAAAGACACATTATTGAATATACAGTGTAGATTCATTAACCTTGAACTCACAGCCAATAACTCTACAACTCATGCCTGATCGAAGTTGTCTAACACACATATTTTCTCCAAAAGGCACATCACAGCCTCCTTGCACTTAGGATTACTAGACAGCTCTTCAGCACTATGCATTAGGGGCCATTTCAAATAGTGAAAAGATCAACAAAAGACCCCACAAAAATGCAAAAAGCTTGGCAATAAATGAAAAGGACACTTGTTTATAGTATGAAAGTGGAAAGAAAAAGTCAGCATTGCCTTGTTCAGCTCAGCTGGGAATGTGCATATCAGGCAACTCAAAGTTTTCTATGCTCTGTGCCTGCCCCAGATGACCACCAAAGAGCAGAGAGTATTGATTTGGGAGTTACAATTAAATTTTAGCAGATAAGCAAGTTAGCAAATACTGAATCTGTGAATAATGAGGATCAACTGTATTTCAAATTAAACTATGGTAACCTAACTGGTAATGTAAAGATAATGAGATTTTACAGTTGACAATCAATACTAAATAGCAATAGCAATACTAAATAGGAACATGGCAAAAAAGAAAGGGACCAACCAATCTTTCAAGGAACAGGTCTCTAAAACCTTGTTTGTACAGAGCAGTAAATACTATATAAGGACTAGGGTAATTTAGTATAATGGTTAAGAACGTGATCTGTATTTTATTAGTTGTATGGCATTAGTGAATTTCTTACTGTCTAAGCCTCAGCTTATTCATGGTTCAGCACAATACAGTTCAAAAATGATTAATATGTACATCACAGAGTTGTGAGAATTAAATAATCATGCAAAGTGCATGTCACATAGTAAGCACTGAATAAATGGTACTGTTGTTGTTCCTGTTGTTATCACTATTATTATTAGGAAACACCAAACAGGGCATGGAATGCTCAAATCCCATCAGATAATAAATCTTATTCCCCGCGGAAACTTAATCAAGTTAAAAGGTCAAAGTCTGACACCTCTCGGCATCTGCTTTTCTCATGGGGAGTAGACTCCATCCCTGGCCCCAACCCACGCTTAGGCAAGAAAAACTACGTGAGTAAGCACAGTCCTGAAAGTTGACCTGTCCAGGGCCTAACAGTGGGCTTTCTGGTAACTGATTCACTATGATTTGAAAATTCTTTTAAACTTACCTTTAGTGTGCTACGTGCGAAGTCCTCTTTCATTTGTGTAAGCTGACAAAGTAAGCCTCCCTCATCCTTTAAACACACCTCTATAAGACACAACATTTTGGAAGAACTAAGGATATCTGTGGTTAGCTTAAATATTAATTCTAATTTACAAAACTCATCATTAGTTGGGAAATTTAATGTTTAAAAACAACCACAATGATAATTAGAAACACACTGCTCTATCCAATGGTCCCTAAATATCAGACATTAGAAGACAGGCTGATTCTTAAATTCTGAAAGGATCTTTTGGGTGCCTGGTGATGCCATTCAAGTTATCGGCTACTGATATAAAATAGCGGTTCCTCACCTGGGATCCCAGGACCCCTTAAGGTCCTCAAAGAATTGGGTTGGCCAGGAAGTTCGTTCAGGTTGTTCGTTGTTAGAAAAAACCCGAACGAATTTTTTGGCCAGCCCAATATTTTGGGTCTTCCAGATATTTATAATATCTTGATAAGATCTCCTTGGAAGTGTCAGTTCTGCTGATATGCTCTAAGACCTCTCTGGAAGTGTCAGTTCATGCCCCTCACTCTAAGAGCAGAGAGTGAGACCATTTGGAACAGCGCAAACTACAATCCTCAAATATCTCAAAATTCCTACCCACAATCCAAAGCTGGCCCTCATTCTGAGCAAGGGAGCATTGAGAGAATTTAGATCACAAACTTTGCCTGCTATAGTAAGCCTGGCTTCCAGACTACAGGAGGGATAAAAACTACAAGTCATTATTTAACTAGGAATTAATGCACAAATTACCCACCTAAAGAGACTAAGTTTGTCAAGTGGAAGAGGGAGTCCAGAATAACATGGAACTGAACACACCTGACTTCCTCCCTTCTTCCAACTTCAATTTGCCTGGCTCTTCTCCTAAATTAGGAGACTCTGGAGCTAGAGGGTCAGCTGAGTATGAGGGAGGGCCCAGAAGAAAGATCTGGGACTAGGTCTTCTCCCCTAAGGGAAAGTGAGAGACAGGCAAGGATAGAAACAGAGGAATGCTAGGATGATACCAGAACATGAGAAATCCTGGCAAGAGGTTAATCCACCTCTCTCTCCTGCTCTCTCTGCCTCCTGAGTGACCCCAACCCCTGTGTGGCCCTCCCATGTTGTAGCATGCCCGTCCCTCTTGGGAGCTGTAAATAACAAATTCTGTTTTCAATGGCAGCCATCTCCTGATCTGTTGGCCTCACCACACCTGAATAATAAAACTTACACTTTAAAACAGAGGCCAATATTATTCTGATACCAAAACTAGACAAAGACACCGTAAGAAAACTACACAGTACATGTTATGAATATGGATGCAAAAATCTTCAACAAAATCCTAGCAAACAATCCAGCAACATATAAAAAGAATTATACACCATGACCAAGTGGGATTTATCCCAAGAAAGCAAGGTTGGTTAAACACTCAAAAATCAACCAATATAATACATGCCTACAGATAGAATAAAAAACAAAGACCATATAATCATCTTAACAGACACAGGAAAAGCATTTAATAAAATCCAACACCTCTTCATGATAAAATCACTCAACAACCTAGGAATAGAAGAGAAATTCTTCTAGCTGATAAAGGACATCTATGAAAAACCCACAGTTAACATCATACTTAGTGGTAAAAACAAAAACAAAAACAAAAACCAAAACCAAAAAAAAAAAACTATTTTTAAGGCAACATTAATTCATTTGAAAAATATGTATATAGTTTTATACGTATATATGGGCCATAAATCCCATCCATGGGTATCTTATCCTACAGAAATATACACTATAGTATGGATATGTAGTGCTTCCACACTGTTCCCTAGAAACAAAGTGAACGCACAACAGGGGAACGGCTGAATAAACCATGGGCTGTTCACAGCATAAAACACCACACAGCCGGTTTAGGGGACCAGAGCAAATCAGCTGACTTGGAGTGGCTTAGCAAAGTTTTTTACATAAGAAATGCAAGAGGCAGAAAAATGTAAAATACATCATTTCTTAAATAAAAGACAAATCCTATGTTGTATGTGCAGCTGACCCTTGATCGACATGGGGGTTAGGGACACTGACCCTCCATGCAGGTGAAAATCCATGTATAATTTATCGTTGGCGCTTGGTACAGACGGTCCTCCGGATCCACAGTTCAGCATCTGCAGATTCAACCAACCACAGATTGTGCAGTACTGTAACAGTCACTACTGACAAACACTGGCGTATAAACAGACCTGTGCAAGTCGAGCCTGTTGTTCAAGGGCCAACTGTACATAAGGTAAGAAAGCGGACAGACATGCAGATACACTGGCGGATATGGATAGGCAGGTGCCTAGACATAAGCACATATGTGTGTCATTAAGTGAGCTCAGAGAAAACCATGGAAGAATATCTACTAGAATGTTCATATGGATTATTGGGGGTAGAGTGGGGGATAGGTGGGGAAAGGGAATAGAAAGAGAAATAAGCAAGAAAGAATAGAACAAAAGATTACCTTTCAAGTTTCGGAGGTTTGGTCTGTTTTTCTCATTAGTAAGTCCATGGCAGACTGGTTTCATTTTGTGTTCTGGGACACAATTTATTGTTGCAGCCACATTTACTAAAAAGTATGCTTTAACAAAGGCAAACTTATTTAAGAGATGTTGCTGACCGACTGTAACCAGAATTAGAGGCAAGCCTTTGCTTATTAAATCATCAAGTGCCTAAAAAAAATTTTAAAAAAAGACAAAGTAGTAAAATACTGTTTTCAGATATTATTAGCTTCAGTCCCCTTCGGCAGTCCTCATTTGGTGCAGGGTGAAGGAATTCAGGGATAGACATGAGGGAACATAATCGGCAGGTCCGTTGAGAGAGGCGTCACAACGATGCCAGCAGGTCCACAGTGCTCCCGCCATTTCCCACCAGTTGGTTACCTGCCCGATGAGGCCAGCCCTGCCACACAGAGAGAGTGAGCCCAGTGCCGACAGCGAGGAGGGGACACCTTATCAAAATGGAGCAACTGACAAAGCTCATCAGCCATGCGTGCTGGCTGCTCTGCTTTAGCTCGAGTAAATTAGAGCTCACAGGATGGGGAAAAAGGGGAAGGACGGGAGGATAAGCAAACCCCTTCCCAACTTAGGATCTGTGTCAGTCATGAGAATCCCCACCTTGAGGACACCCTCAACTTCCTGGTCCCCTCCCTTGCATGCACACTTCCTTGGCAATCATGCTAAGTGGCACCACTTTAAGTTCCTGACCAAACCTCAGTGCCACCTGGTCATCATCCTGCATTTTCCCAGTCCATTCACTCTTGCTGTCTCCTAGACAACCATTTCATGCTCTTCTTGTTTCTAAATTCTAACACTTTCTCCCCGATGCCCCTCCCAGCTAGTAACCTTGCTTCCTATACTTAAATGAGAAAACTGAAGCAGTGAGAGTAGTGTCCACAGACCTCACAGCTCCACCCCTCCCACCTATCCAAGCATCTGCCTCACTGCCCTGCCTTCCTTCCTGCTTCCTAAGGCTGGTGCCACCACTTAGGCCATCAGTCCTGTCCCCACTGGTATACTCAGCCATTCTCTCCTACATCATAAGTGTTCCCTTTCTAACAAATACCATATGATATCACTTACATGTGGAATCTAAAGTATGACACAAATGAACTTATCTATGAAACAGAAACAGACTCACAGACACAGAGAACAGACTTGTGGTTGCCAAGGGGAGAAGGTGGGGGAGGGATGCACTGGTAGTTTGGGGTTAGCAGACATAAACTATTATATATGGAATGGATAAACAACAAAGTCCTATTGTATAGCACAGAGAACTAAATTCAGTATCCTATGATAAACCATAATGTAAAAGAATATGAAAAAGAATGTATGCATATACATATGTATAACTGAATCATTTTGCTGTACAGCAGAAATTAACACAAAATTGTAAATCACCTATACTTCAATTTAAAAAAAAGTTCCCTTTCTACAGAGACATTCCCATCAGCACACAGCCATGCTGTCTTCACCTCCATTTTAAAAACCAAAAACTCTCTATACCCTGACTTCCCCCTCCAGTTACTACCCTAATTCTCACTTCCCCTAACAGCAACAACGTACAAGGTTGTCAATATTCCAATCTCTCTCCTTTCATTGGCTTTTAAACCTACTCCATCCTTACACTGAAACCCTTTGGTCAAGGTCACCAACGGCCTACACTTGGCTAAATCTAATGGTTAATTCTCAGTCTTCGTATGCCATGTTACTTTAATCTAAGACACCGTTATTTTACATGCCAATTAAACTTTCACATGCCCACAATTGTAAAATGCATTCTGATTGCAGAGCTATTAAATGTTTTTAAAAATTCATGTTTAAGACTTCGTGAATTATGGTAGTGCATTTCTCAGCAAAATTTGACACTATTAATCATTCCCTCTTCTGAAAATGCTGCTTCTCTTGGCTTTCAAGCCACCACACTCCCTTGGTTTCTTTCCTATTACATCCACTACTCCTTTTCCGTCTTCTTTGCTGGTTCCTCCTCTTTTCCTATACCTCTAAATATTGGAGTGTCCCAGGGCTCCATCCTCTTCCAACCTCTCATTCTCTCCCCTTCGATGATCTTAATCAGGCTCATGGTTTTAATCTCATCTAAATGCTGATTAAATCCCAAGTTTTTGTCTCTAGCTCCAACTTCTCTTCTAACTCAAGACTCATATAATCAACTTCTGACTCAATTCTTCCACTTGGATGTCTAACAGATATCTCAAACTCAACCTGTCCAAAACTGTATTCCTAGTCTCCCACACAAACACAAACACACACACACATAGTATAAGCTCTATGAGGACTGAGAATCTGTCTGTATTATTGGTTAACTAATGTGTCTGATTGACAGTACCTGCCACACAGTAGACTCAATGGATTAGCTAAAGTGATCCCTTTAAAACACAAGTAGATCAGGCCACACCTCTGCCCTAAACCCTCCAGTGGCTCCTCCTTTTGTTCAGAGTAGGAGTGTAGGTGACAAAAGCCCTACAAGGCCCTTCTCCATCTGAGCACCCCACCACCATCTACCCTGTTACCTCTCTGACCTTATCTCCAACTGCTCTCCCATCATTCACACAACTGTAGCCACACTGGCCAAGATGTCCCTCACTAAGCTAGGCAATCCT
Source organism: Neophocaena asiaeorientalis asiaeorientalis (assembly GCF_003031525.2). NCBI lineage: Eukaryota > Metazoa > Chordata > Mammalia > Artiodactyla > Phocoenidae > Neophocaena > Neophocaena asiaeorientalis. The sequence goes on from NW_020174057.1 coordinate 996,269, forward strand.
GCCCCAGGGCCTTTGCACTCACTGTAGCCTGTTCTTAGATTATTCTTTCTCCAGATTTCATGGGACTTGCACCTTTACCTGCTTCAGGTCTGTTCACCAGTGTCACCTCAGTGAGGACTAAGCTGATTGTCCCATTCAAAATTACAACCCCAGTCTAGCCCCATGTTCCCAATCCCCTTTATGAGCTGCTGGGTTCATTTTCCCCTGCAGCATGGTTCACCGCCTAACATACTATATAATTTACTCATTTGTAACATGTACATATATATGTTTATTACTAGTCTTTCCCACTAAAATATAAGCTCCCTGAGGGCTTAGAATTTGTTTTGTTGACTAACTGATGTATTTGTCTGACAGCACAAGAAGAGTACCTTGCACACAATAGGCTCTTATTAAATATTTGTTGAATTAATATAAAAGGCAGATGCTGGGGCTATGTATTCTATAAAAAAAAAAAAAGAAATTATTTGCCTTACATGAACTAAAAAAAAAAAACCCTCATTGTTTGGGAGAGTATGAGGCAATGCTCGCAGTGGGGAGATCTGTTGCTGTTGTTCATTCTCCTTCCTTAAGCCCTTCTAAAGGGTGGAAAGCAATACCTGCCAAACAGCCAGACATGGAGCAACTCTGAGCCTGACCTGGTAACAAATGATCGTACTAAGGAAATAGCTGACATTCTCCATCTAGAAAAGAAACTTCAGACTGGTTGGGGGTGGGGTGTGTGTGTAGGAGAAGGTTTCTCTTTTCTATCCACAGCAAACAGTGATTTAATGAGCCCTAACAATTACACACAAACTCTTGAGGATCAAAAGAAGATTAATTAGTAATGCTATCCAACACTCCTTCCTCTCCCTCTGTACAGAAAATATGAAGTGTAATCTGAAGCGTCTTAAGCAGACCAACAGTTCTGTTTTAATTAATTAGCTAATAGAAATCGGTTTTCCATTATACAGTACTGTCAGTCTCTTTCTGTTTAAAAAAAAAAAAAAGATCAGACAAACATTCCTTTTATACCCAAGACCACTTTTATAACCAAAACCAAAAGAAGTGTTTTTAGGATGCCCTGGCATTTATGACTGGAAAGAAATAAATATTCCAAAGCATCCCAAGGTCTCAGAACACTAAAATGAAAGATGAATATGTATTTGTATCTTCCTAATACCAGTTCTTTCATTCCAGGCAACTTGCTTATAAATTAAAACAAATTTTAAGGCAAAAACAATGAATCATCTGAAGCATAATTAAAAGTGAAGTTTGTGGAATAAAATTAACAATAATAGAAAAGGAATAAGATTACATTTAATAAAAGGTAGATAAATTCCTACCAAAATTATGGAGGAAAAAAATAAAGCAATTTTGAGGAAATGTCTCTCAAAGTTATTTCATAAAAATTAATACTTTACTTAGTGAAACAGAATGCTGTTTCTGAGCATTTAAAAAAACCAAAAACTATGTGTACCTGTCTATATGCATTAACTATCACCTGTCTGTGTGAACCCCTTGCCCCTCTGTAACCCCCTTAACAATGGTTGCCCTACCACCCTTCCACTCCAACACTTCCTAGTGGACAAACTGCTGGGACTCTAAGATTTTTTTAATGACTTCATAAAATTTAAATGCTTTTAGGTCACCAAAAGTTTAAAACCCAATCATTCCATTAATGACAAGAATAAACCTATTGGGATGGGCAGTCTGGTCCTCTCTTTGTAAAAAATAGTGGGGAAATCGGAGGAATTGCTTATAAAAATGTCATATGAAAACCTTCCTTTAACTAATGCTATGATGGTAATCATACTGTAATATATAAATGTATCAAATCAATGCATTGTACACCTTAAACTTACACAATGTTATACATCAGTTATACCCTCCAAAAAAACTGAAAAAGAGAAAAAAAAAAAGAAAACCTTCCATACATTGGCTGAGAGGCAGTCTCAGACTGGGGCAATGGATCCGAGTAAAAGCAGTATCGAACAGGTGGGCTATCACAAAATCCTTTACTGATGATCAAAGTTATTAGGTAACTAAGATAGATATTAGATACTTGGCATGGCTAGATAAGCAAACTGAATATGCATGTGTAACTGAAAATTGAGGAGCAGTGACTGATATTTGCTCCATCTGAAAACCAGATCAGTTTGGGTCCGACCATATCTCTGGCCTCAATATTTGGAGAACAGACTCCATTGCCAGACATAGAAGAGCATATTACACAGCAGATATTCAAAAACAAAGATTATACATACCAAAAAGATTGAAATGACTCAAAAATTATGCACACTAAATATCCAGTATTTATGAAATCTCATTATCCTTACCTGCATATTTTCTTTACTAGTAAGAGGTTTTCCCGAGTCAAATGATTGAAATAGCTGCCAATATACAAAATGTTAACATTAGAAACAAGAGTATTGAGTGCTCCTTTAGATTAAACTGTTAATGTGTTCTAAAACTATCTTAAATATAATTTTTATTATAAAAGTAATCCATGCTCTAGTCAGAAAAGACAAGTATAGTATAAAGAAGAAAGCAAAAATCAACATCTTTAGGTTGTCAATGTTAATATCTAGGTGTCTTTACTACCAATTTCTTTTTGATGTATTTTAAAATTTTCTATATGTATTTGGATTCCTTTTCACTAAATGTTACATCATAATTATTTTCCCACACCATTAAGTTATTTGTAAACCTCATCTAATAGCTCAGTAACGTTCTATCCTATGAATGTAGCATAATAACTTAACCTCTCTCCTATTGTTAGACATCTAAGAAGACCACTTCTCATCCTCACCCCACCATTCAGCCCTGGTTTAAATAATATTGGTGACTATTTTGCTGGTATTTCTGATTATCACCTTTGGATAGATTCCTGGAAGCAGAAGTGTCGGGTCATAGGATAAGACTATATTGAGAAAATTGAAAAGGGGTAGCTCAATCTACCTTCCACCCATGTTCTATGAAAATGCCAGGATTACTGCACTTTCAATAGCATTGCGTATTAGCACTTAAAAATGTTTTTGCCAGTTTGAGGTAAATTGTATTACTCTTCACAATGATGCTTTTTGTGGTTCTTCCCTTGTTTGTGAATTACCTGTTAATATGTTTGGCTCTAAATATAATACTGCATTAGAAAACATTCAATTCATTCGTCACAGAACATTGTATCGTTATGAGGTTGCATCCCTTCTGGTACAGCTGCCTTTTTTTTTTTTTTTTTCCCGTACGCAGGCCTCTCACTGCCGTGGCCTCTCCCGTTGCGGAGCACAGGCTCCAGACGCACAGGCTCAGCAGACATGGCTCCCGGGCCCAGCTGCTCCGCGGCATGTGGCATCTTCCCGGACCGGGGCACGAACCCACATCCCCTGCATCGGCAGGCGGACTCTCAACCACTGCACCACCAGGGAAGCCCACAGCTGCCCTTTTTAAAAGGTGCCCATTCTTAGATGTCAATACTAATACCACATCCACTTGGTCACCTGGAAGTCACCAGCATCTTCCATGAACAGGCCACTCATATGTGCGTGGTATCCTACTTCGAGCACCTGTACGTATTTGACTGAGGGCATTCTGTGGCCACAGGAGAGTTTCAGGAGAGGCTGAAAGTGCAGGGAGGAACCCCTACGAATGAGGGGCAAGAGACAGTCTCTCTGCAGGCCCCACCTGCCTGTGGTGGGGATCTCATTAATGTTCTGTGGAGTGGTTTTCCTCGTCTCCCTGTCTGACTTTCCCACTCACTCACTGTTCTTCCTGGAATCATCTCTCAAACACACTAATTGTTCCCAAATTTTTGTCTCAGGATCTGCTTTTGAGGAACCCCTAAATCAAGACATCACATATTGCTCTTTTTGGAAGAAAGTGCTGGTGAGTGTTTAAAAACATTTCTTTTTTTGAAGATATTCTTTATTTCCTTTAACACATTGAAAAGTGAGTAACTGAATCCAGGGAGAGACCTTTGGTGATATAATTTGAAGAGAGTTAATGATGGGACTTTAGATTTGGTGATGAGAGCAGAATTGAAATATGAGTATATTAAAAAAAAATAGAATTTTTTTAAAAGCCCGTGAAAAGTTCAATCATAGGGCTTCGCTGGTGGCGCAGTGGTTGAGAGTCTGCCTGCCGATGCAGGGGACACTTGTTCGTGCCCCGGTCTGGGAAGATCCCACATGCCACGGAGCGGCTACGCCCGTGAGCCATGGCCGCCGAGCCTGCACATCCAGAGCCTGTGCTCTGCAACGGGAGAGGCCACAACAGTGAGAGGCCCACGTACCGCAAAAAAAAAAAAAAAAAAGTTCAATCATAATCTGTAAGACTTTTCCAGTAACTGCTTTACAACTGAAATTTAATTCATTAATCCTGTCTTTAAATAACTAGCCTGCAGCCTAATAACGTTGGCAACTATTTTAATTTTAAACCCTGAACGCACTTCCTCTTTTAATTACACTTTTTAAATTCCCAACTGAAGCTGGAAAAGCTGCAAATTAACTTTGAAAACACAAAATTTGAAGTCATAATCCATCGGGAAACAATTCGCCCACACTTTTGTCTTACGAAAACTAGTTGATAAAAAATGAAGTTTGGAATTTATCTGTAAAAATGAGTTTCAGACCACTTGTCTATTTGTTTTGGTGAAAGCAGTAACCATTGAAAACTCTCGTTTCCTATTCTACCCAACGGGTTTCCCTTTCCTTCTTGTCTTCCGGACCCTAAATGTGGAGGGCCCCAAGTTTCAGTCCTCTGCCTTCTACTTTTCATTATCTGCCTTGGTCCCCAGCTGCTCTCCCCCAGTCCCATGACTTTAAATTTCTGTCGATGCTCCCAAATTTACCTGCAGCTTCAAACTCTCCCCTGAATTCCAGAACATATACTCTCTACACCTATGTAGGCTGTATCTCCACCTGCTTGTCCACTAGGAATCTCACACTTAACACGCTCTACCCCTGCCTTGGGGCAGCGGGACTCCTCATCTCTGTCAATGAAAACTCTCTGCTACCTGCTGCTCACGTTGAACACTCTGTAGTCAGGTCTGACTTCTTTCTCTTACATCCCACGTCTCAACCATCATTAGCAAATGCTGTCAGCTCTACCTTTGCCATGTGCCCAGAATTCCACCACTTTTCACTCCTCCCACCACTGTTACCCTGACCACTGTCACATCTCACTCAGGTCACTGGCAAAGGCCTTCTCCCTGTTCTCCCCATTTATACCCAAGCTCATCCACAGCCCATTCCCCAAACAGCAACAAAGCGGTTCTTTGAAATTTACTTCCTGTCCCATCACTCCTCTGTTCAAAGCTCTACAAGGCTTCCCATCTCATTTAGAGTAAACTCCAGTCCTAGCATGCAAACTCCAGTTTGCATGCAAACTGCTAGCATGCAAACTCCAGTTTGCATGCAAACTGCTAGCATGCAAACTCCAGTTTGCATGCAAACTGCTAGCATGCAAACTCCAGTTTGCATGCAAACTGCTAGCATGCAAATTTAAGTTCTGCCTTTTGGAATTCTCTGGGTGGTCCGACATGACCTGGCTCCTGGGTCCTGCCCCCTCTCCTCCTCCTCTCCTCCTCCTCTCTAATCCACCCTCACGCGGCCTTCCTGGTTTTCCTCAACCACATCTTACAGGCCTTTGCCCTTGCACTGCCTCCTATTTGGAAGGTTGTTCCCTCAAATCTTTCACTCCCTTATTAGAGAGACTTCCCAAACCACCCTCAACAGAACAGCTACCCACCGCTCTGGTCACTTCCTGTCCCCTCAACTCAGCTTGATTGTCCATCAGAGCATGTCACCCTCTGACATGTAGTTCTGTGCTTAATGTGTTTATTATTTGTCTTCCTCACTGGACTGTCCAATAGTAACATGCCTCCAGGAAGGCAATAACTCCATTTATCTTTCTACTGCTCTATTCTCATGTCTGGAATAGTGCCTGCATTCAGTCAGCACTCAATAAATACTTTTAAATGAATTAAAATATAATTTAAATAACAAAATGCAAACTATTTTATAACAGGGAAAGGCTGTTGCTTGAGAAGCAAGCAAGAAAATACTGCTAATTTAACCCAGGTAACAAGATGAAATAGTTTGTGCTATAGAAAATGAACCAAAAAACATGACTGACTCCCACATAGACAGCTAGATAGATAAATATACAGTCATCCCTTGGTAACTGTGAGGGATTGGTTTCAGGATTCCCCACCCCCCATACCAAAATCTGCAATGCTCAAGTCCCTCATATAAAATGGCACAGTATTTGCAGATAACTTAGGCGCATCCTCCCATATACTTTAAATCATTTCTAGATTACTTATAATGCCTAATACAATGTAAATGGTATGTAAAGAACTGCTAGCATGCAAGTTTAAGTTCTGCCTTTTGGAATTCTCTGGAATTTTTTTCCAAATATTTTCAATCCACGGTTGGTTGAAGCCACTGACGTGGAACCCACGGATACAGAGGGTCCACTGTAGATGTACAGACATACACACACGTATCCGATCGCCTACTGAACGTCCCTCTTAGGATTTTCTGTAGATAACTTGACACTTAACCTCATTACGATAAATTATAACACTGTAGCAGTCATATTGAGAAAAAAGCAGCAACATTTTAGGGGTATACATTGAAGTAATGTATGCATTATATGTAAATATGTCTGCCTATGCAAGTAGTTTTCAAGACATAACTATTCCGCAGTTTCTTTTAGGTCCCCTGAATTTGAATCCCACCAGCATGTATCATGTCTGCCAGTCTCACTCCTCACACATATGGTCTCTCCCAGGGAACTGACTTGTTGCTTCCTCCTATTTCCTTTATTGCTGGCCCTTGGATGAGGGTCCAAGCATCTGCCCCAAGCAAGATCACCCAGGGATTCCCAGATCACCACAAAAACCAAAGCAGAGGACAATAGGAGCTCACTCTGATTTAAATATAAAGGTCAGAATTCATTTTCAAGGATGCTTCAATCCTGCAATTAACAAATACAAATTAAGCAAGCCAGGCAGACTCTCTCCCAAAGTCAAAAAAGACTAGACAAAATAGAGGAACATTCTCTCCTCACAAAAACCAGAAGAAATGTGAACACATGCTTAACACTTTGGTATAAATTATATAAATCAAAATATCCAAATAAAACATGAAGAGAGACCATTTTGACTAAGACTATTAACTAGAAATTATAAGCTCAGACCCAAAAGTCTAAAAGATAGTGGCTGATCAGTGTGTCTACTGAGACTGTCCATGACAACACAAAGTCAAAATTCCACAGTAAAAACCTGCTGCTAGACCACACTCCCCTCTCCATCATGACACCCACCCTTCTTCCATTTCAGACAAAGTAAACCTTGTGTATGTCTGATGTTAGCTCTAATCCACCTTAACAAAGAAGTCTGCAGTACCAGAGACTTGTAAATACCCTTTTGTGGAAGCATTCCCTAGATTTTAGGAATGTAGCCTTCAAAAGGACCTTCAAAAGGTTAAAAATGGCTTTGAATCGAATTGGCAGGTTTACCTTCATTCTTCCAGTAGCTTTACAGCCAGCGGGTACTGAAGAAGGCATGTTTTTTCCATAAAAAATCTGGGATATCTCATGAAAGGCTTCGGAAAAGAATCCTAAATCTATAAGGACTTCTATCTTTAAAGAAAAGAAAAAAAAGAGATTCTAAATTAAACCATTTGTTTTACTCACAAAATTAAAATTTTAGAGAAAAATCATCAACTTACCGAGATCCAAAATTTCTGCTTCGTATTGGTAACGCGTTATAAGTTAATGTTTAGACAACACAGCGGTAGAGATGCATGTGTCTGTGTGTAAGCCAGTTCACGTGTGCAGGGAACCAAGAAGCTAGTAAATCACATCAAGCGACTTTTCAAAACAATGGCCGTTCATGAGATGTGCCTTTTACTTTATCAGACGCAAACACATTTTCAAAAATAGGATAGACACAGAAGAGTTTTAAAAAATTGAACTCATCCTTTTGTTCCCATGGTCAAGTATGGTTTAAAAGAAAGACAAAACAAAAACACTCCTGATTTCTCTAACACTCTGAGGAATGTCAAACAAACCAGGAGATGAATTCCACAATGCATCAACCGTTCATTTCCTTATCCACAATGAAGGGACACTGTCGATTTTACAGACATGTATTTAACAACATTAGTCAATTGGTAACTATATATTGTAGATGGCTTATTTTGAATATAATCCAGCAAGACTTTCAATTAGGAAATTACAAGAAGAAATCAAATGCACGCGTTCGTTCAGCAGGTATATTGAGCTCCTCTTCTGCACCAAGCCCTCCTGGAAGTTACCTCCATTGAGATATCGGTTAGCTAAATTTAAGTGATACATGAAGATATACACAGTATGAAAAGAGATAAAAGGTACTGACAAAATACTATTATTGAAACTGTGGTTAGGAGGGACTTCTCTGAGGAGAAAACCTTCAAGAGAAGGTTTGGGAATGATATGATGGAGGGAGACGTGAAAAGTGCCGAGGGGACCTTGACTACAAAGGTCACATGGTGGCAGGAGCAATCCTGGGGTCTTGGTGTGTTCAGGGAATAGCCTGTGTGGCAGGAGCTTAGGGAGAGAGGAGAAGAGGGTTGGGAGGTAGGTGCGAATGGTGGCCTGTAGACCAGAGTGGAGACTTGGGATTTGATTCTTTGCATGATAAGTGATTGGAGAGTTTTGAACAGGGCAGGGCCTGTACCTTACTTATGTTTTGAAAACGTCTAGCGACTTTACAGAGAACAGAGATGGGTAAATTGTGGAAGTAGGGAGTGAAGTACAAACTTGGATGAAGATGATATATGTCTAACACACAGAAAAAGAAAATCCAATTTATCCTCAACATTATACTCATCTTACTCTCTCTTTTCCTTTAACTACTATCTTAGGAATCTCAAGAGTGTACCAATTTTAAAGAAATAAAAAGAAGGTAAGTTAGAAGGAAACAGGACGTGACAACATAAAAATAAAACATAAGAAGTCAGGAGAATATTTTTACTGATGAAGAGAAAACAGCTAGTCTATTGAGTTGCATACTTTGGCTCTTGCCTAAGACACCTTGGGCTCTAATCTCCCTGGTGCCATATAATATCAAAGTAGGCATTAGGGAGTCGTTGGAGCTCTTTGCCCCTTGGAGGAAACATTTCCCCATATCTGTGTAAGGTTAGTTTCCTCTGGGCTTGACTGTGAGATTGCTGTACATGGACCACCTGTTCAGGCTACCTCTGGTTCAGTTTATCGAACCAATCTGACCATATGAAAAAGCCGTGGTGATAATAATGGACATGTATTTTCAGAAACAATGAACACTGTGAACACAAACAAGCCAGATGGGAAAAAGAACTTCTCATAAATCAACCCTTCAGTCATACAAATACAGAACCATCAGTACCCTTCCCAGGAATGCCAGATATGTTGAGAGTAATAAATCTTTCAGGATGCTGGCAGTTCTAAAGTGAAGCCAGACCAGTTGATCATAAAGAGGTCTTAAAGCTTCCCCTGGAAGACACTAGTGCAACTGTAGAGACTTAACAGTGTGATCTACTGCTCTTCGATTTGTCAGAAAGCATCATTGTTTGCTATTTCCTGATTATGACTTTCTCTCTTCCCACTAACTGACCCCAGTTTAGTTCGGGAAGGTCAGGCAAACTCTGCCTATGGGGGCTATCATTCCTTCCTCTGTATGATGCATTAATTGCCCATTTTCAGTGGTTCTGCCAACACTCTAGTTGCGTTTCCAGTCCTACTATGCTGATAAGATCCCAGTCTCATCTCACTCTGTTCCTGACACACCTACCAGATATATCGGATCACGTCCTTCTCCTGATCAAAACTGTCATGAATTCCCCCTCCCAACCCAAGGCTAGAGAAGACAGTCCATAGTTCTTCACTGACTTTTAAGCTACTCTAGTACAAAAACAGTTGCCAAGGGCTAACAATCAATAAGAAATACTCATTTAATCAAAAACTTTACTCCAGATTCTTTCAGTGCTTCTCTGGACTGCCCTCTGACATGTTACTAGTTGTCACTGCAACCCTTCCATGCTTCTTGCCTCCTGTGACATCAGAATAAAACTGTGACGCTATTCTGACACCACAACCTCCTCCTTTCTCTCACTGCTCAGCCTCCGTATTACACCTCGGCTTGGAATTCAAGACTGGGCCCCTGGTCTCCTCCACATCACGGACCTCTGGTGTCCTCATGTCAACTACTCCAAACTGCCTGATCAAGACCTCCACTCCAGTCTAACCCAACCACCTCTGCCCCCTAAACAAGTCAATACTTCCTCACCTCTACACCTTTCACACTACTGTCTGCTGAGAATGCTCCCTTCTTCCCCTCTCCTACTCAGTTAGTTCTGTCTTTTTCAAGCTGAAATCTTATCTACCTGGTTGAAACCTAGAGACCCAGAGCCATTTTCCCCTCTTTCAAACTCCTGGAAATAGCGTTCGTCACACTCGTTTGGAAATGATCAAGTGGGAGGTACACACATTATTCTCTTGTGTGTATGTCCCATCTCTCTTCCCTATTTTCACTTCTTTACAAAAGCAAAGACCATGGGTTACATTTCTTTGATTAGAGTTACTAACACGGTGCCTTTATATAGGAGATACTTGATAAATGTTGTTTCAAAGATAAAACAATAAACATTTACCAAGTATCTTCTCGGTGAGTTCCCACCAAACACCAAGGAGAGTGTGGACAGTAGACACTTGATATATGTCTAAAGATTTTAAATCCAATTCAACAATTAATTACTGAATATCAAGTATATAAATTTATTACTCAAGACACTATAGGGAACCAAAAGATGCAAAAGAGACAGGCCTTAGCCTCGAGAATTTTGCAGTCTTGAAGAGAGCACTGTTTTAAAAACAGAGAAAAGTTGTATGCAGCTTTTTAAAAACTGTTATTAGAATTCAAAAGCCAGAGAACTGTTAAGAGTTCAGTAACTCAGAAAGGGTGAACCAGAATTCATGGCTGATTACAAATTATTTATTCCCAGGTTAAAATGTATTATCTTAAGAGCATCACAATTCCTGTTAGGGAAGGTGCTATCTTTATTTAGAAAGAGGATGCAATGGACAATTTGGGTCTGAAAATAAGGCCCACAGGCAGGGTCTTGATGGAGAGAGCAGTTCAAAGGGCAGTCTTATTTTCCCTTATTAGAAAATGTGAAGGATCGGGGAAGAAGGGTATTTCCAAAAAAAGGAGAAGGAGGGCTAAGCTAGGGGAGTGTGGGAGCCCACTCACCCGCAATTGCAAGAGCCAATCAGGCACATCTTGTCGAAGCCCCACATTCAGTAACGCCCAGTTGGTAGGCTGAAGTCAGCTGCAGTGGGAGTATTTATACCATGGAAATTGCAAATGTTACAAATCAAAGCTTTTTTTTAGAGTGAGTTGTAAAATATTTACCAGCACACGGCTGACGAAGCCATGGGATAGGAGGCAAAAGAGTGGGATAACGGGCAAGAAATATTTTAAACTCAGAGATGCTAAATATTCTAAGTTGCTGGTTTTGCCTCAACTAAAATTTCCTTATGTTCCCAATTTTCAGTAAAGTCCAATATAGAAATAAACACCTTGGGTGGATGTAGTGTGTGTGTTTATGTGTGTGTGTGTGTGTGTGTGTGTGTGTGTGTGTAAAATATGGAATAGGGTTGAATTCCATATTAGAGATGAAGAAGTGCAGAACAGGGAGCAAATTTGCTGGCTGCTGAAAGGATCCATGTACAAAACAAATTCAATGACAGTGGGAGCCTGCGACCATGGGTGATCGGGAAAAGGGGCAGAGAAAACAAGATGCTTGAGGTTCCCCACTCCACATGGGGTTCCAGCCAACTGCACACAAATCTTGAAAGCAGAGAGCCTCCTGACCTCTGGGTTACAGAATTAACTGTAGTTTAGTGCCTGTGCGTTTTATCACCTCAACTGTCTGTGCAATTAAAAAAAACCTCCTGTATACCATGACATACACAAAGATCCTTAGCAAAACAACTCCCAGAAACTTCGGAAAATGACTCATTAGTCTCCATGAGGAAAGCGATCTTTCAGAATGGTGATTTCTAGGCTGAATGGTGCCAGGTGAGCCTTGTTACCAGGGGTAGCTGTTCCTCACTTTACTGTGGCCCAAGAATAAAATGATCTAAGCCTTACTACGCGGCTCTTCCTCATACTTTATTAAAATGTTGGGCAAGTTTTTTTTAACATCAGTACAACACCATATATTATTATCAGCTTATGATGATAATAATAATAAAGTAATTCATGACAGTATCTTTAATAGTTCAAGAATATCAAATGTCTTAAAAAGCTTGAAACATACCTTGAGGATTCTTGCTTCTAGATTTCTGACTAGGTCTTGGCAAATTCCAGAAACAAAATATTGGTACAATGCAAGAAGAGGCAGAATCTACCAACAGAAAAACACTCTGTTTTGAAACGTATTTTATCAAGTTAATAACCTAATAATACAATTTAGCCAAATACTGATGTAAGAGATGTTATGCAAAATTGTGATTGATTTTTCCATATTAGAAGACTGTACTGTTTGGTATAAGTGAAATGATCTGCCTAACATATGTTTCATAATTTTATCAGAATTTTAAAGTGCTATCAGTGACTTAACAGTTCCAAGTAGATGTTACTTGATACCCAAAACCTAGGCTTCACATTTCCTTAAGCATGGAAAAATAAAAATCCAGTTAATCATCTTCCTTGAAAACAAATTATTTCAACATATACGTATGAATTACTGAGGCCTGTGGAAACATTCTAGCAAATTAGCTACCAAATAAATGCAAAATTTAAAGCAAAGGAACTCACATCCATGTCCCCTAATAGCTTCTACTTATTCGTCTCAATGTCAGCTATTTGTCTTCAACTGGAATATCTCCATCATCAAAAAATATTTACAACAGGCCTGTTTTATGTCAGACACTGTTGAATGAGAAAAAAATCTAAGTTCTTGCCTCCATAGAGCATATATTCTACTGATTAAAACGCAAGCTTACTCTTCATATAACATTTTTATTTTCCTAAAATTAACCCCAAAGTTCAAGTCTTCTTGGAGTCCCATGGATATATGTGAAAGCTTACAGACTATCAATTTTTCAATTGACCAAACCAGTATCCAGCTAAAGGCAGGTGTTGAGGGACAGTGTTGCCTAGACTTCTGAACAGCTCCTGATCTCAACTTAAAACTGAAGCTCAGTCCCTACAACTGGGTCCTGCTCCATCAACGGCAGATGGAGCAAGAAGGGGCACTGGGATCCTTACTATTTAGCAAACTATTTCCCATGATCCCACAGCAATGGGTCCCCTAGCAAATTTTATATGTTACAGCTGTCTCCTTAGCCACTGGGCTCCTTCTGGAAGGTAGTGTAATAGAAAATGGAAACTGTTTACATCTTGCAAGTTTAGCTAAGGAATCTCATTGTCAGTCAACTGGCAGCTGCTAACAGCAACAGCTTTTGAAAAGGACTAAAACTGGTCTTAAATGATTTCAGACATAACACAATACATTCTTCTACAATGCTGCTCTACAAACATAACACAATACTTTTTTCTGTAATTAATGCAGCACAAAACAAGTTGGCTATTACCTTTGAGATTGTTTCTTTAGTGACAAATAAAAACATACCATTTTATTGCTGCCAATTGCTCAATTATTCAGAAAAATGTTCTCAATTTCTTAAGCTTCAGAGAAAAAAGTCTCATTTCTTTTCCAGGGCAGGGATATGTATTATAGATGAATATGACTAGGCAGCTAAAAGTTACCCAGGGGATAAAAACTATTTTCTAAATCCAGAAATGAATCCCCTTAACAAGAGAGGAGCACCATCTTGCTATTCTTTTCTAATAAACAATTTTTTGCCAAATCTGCCAAGTGTTAAAAGCATGTATCAACCTCTTCACTTTAACACATGACATTATAATTTAACAACTAATATCAGGGGGCAGTAAATCTTTTCAAGATAAGGAGAGAGTGAACTTAGAACAAGAGAAAACAATACATGAGAAAAAAGAAAGTAAGTATGAAAATTATAGAGGAAAGGGAAAGAAGCAGAAAAAGAGAAAGAACATATATTAACAAGCAAACACAGGGGAAAAGAGATACAGAGGTAGAGGAAATAGCACAGAGGAAGAAAAAAGGACAAATACGATAAAGGAGGAAAATATAAAATAACCAACAGAACACCCTAATTTATGTCTAAAATGCAGTCAACTTCAAATTTATGAGATACATACTGTGGTTTATTTCCCTAAAGGAAAAGAGAGTTGTATTTGGGTTTTTTTTTAATTTCCTAGGATATTAAGAAGTGTCTGTCTTTAATTTCACAGTTAGAATCTGTTTTTCACTTAGATGTGCCCTTAACACAGAAAAGACAAGACACAAAGATAAATTTATCTCAATAAAGAAATACTCCCAGGGTTTCGATATTGACATGACCTGCATGACTTAATGCAGTGAAGTTATAAGTGCACTAGATTCCTGTGTTTGAGACCAGTGCAACATTCTAGTCAATTTCACCAAATGTCTTCTAAAAAAGGTAAAATAATAGAGTAAAATAAGAGAACAAAATCAAATAGGCATGGCTATTGTACCCAAAAGGCAATGCAAACAGTGATGTCAAAAGAAAGAATATTAATTAATATGTTTCATCTTGAAGTACAGATCTGAATCCCGAAAATAGAGTTTAAAAGTTAAATAGGAACTGACCAAAACTACATTATTAAAACTTGAAAAGTATAAGGTAAATGGGGTAAGATACCACAGTGAATTAAGATTTGTCGATTTTACAAATCACTTACTATTAGATTTTGCTTAGCAAAGTGCAGTTCGCGGATTACGTAATACAGACTTGCAACTACAGAGCAGATGTCAGCCCGGTATCTGTCCGAGAAGAGCTCGATGCCGGGAAGAAGCTGAGTGATTTCATACTGAGCATAGCAACGTTCAGCTTTAGGGTGTAGAAGTGTGGTTCTAAGCAAACCCTGTAAATGAAAAAGGTGAAATGAAGAGCTGGAACTTGCATCTGCAACAACGAGAGAGAAAGATAAGTACATGTATTACTTCCCAAAGTGCTTTGCGTATGCCTAGCACACTGTATCCTGTAATAAACGATACTTATCAATATCCTCATGACTATAGGTTCCAAATGCTTTTACCACTCAAGATGGGCCTTTTAAATTCCATAGTAGTTGAATAATTATCATTTTAAGAAGAAATTATATTAAGTTATCATTTGTTGAGGGTCAGTTCTGTGTTGGGCACTCTTGGTAAATTCTTTGTAAATATTACAAAAATCTATGTTCTTTCCACTATACCAACCTATATAAGTAGAGGAAAGAAAAACATATTTCAGAAGTCTAAATCAAGCAGAGGTAATTTTGAATTTTTATTGAATTAAGTAAAAAGTTGATTTGTTTAATTGACCAATATTTCTTAGGTAATTTATAATGACCAGCGTTGTACCAGACATTCAGAAACAAGATGAATACACAAAATCAAATTGTACATTTAGGAGTGCTTCTTATGTTATCTTAAACAATTAACATTTCTTGATGACAAATGCATCATAAAGTTATTTTAATGTATATATCTGGAACAAATTTTAATCACATTGCTCATTAAACTTATGATACCTAGTCTAAAATATTACAGTTGTTTAATTTTTAGTTTTACAAATTTTCTTTAAAATCATAAAAAGAGCAGGTTTTAAAAATAAATCCCCCAGCTAATTTTAAGTGTCATATTACAAAGGAATGATGTCCACGTTTAAGCAAAAAATTACTTATTTCTAAAATATAAACAGCATTATCTTCAGGAATGAGGAATATCAGAAGAAAGTAAAGGATGCAATAGAAGGAATCCAATTCGGATTATTATTCCCTTTGCATCCTTGCCTCTTCCACCTTTTCCCTTTGAAGCACAGGCCAGAAGTGTATGGAACATAAGAAAATGGAAAACTCTGGCCATATGCTCATCCAGATTTCATAAGCTACTAGACTCCTTAGAACAAGAGTGTCCCATCCTTCAAAGTAAACAGAACCTTCAGGAGACTGCAGAGGCCCCTGGCTATGTTCCCAAATCTTAGAATGTCTTGTATTTCAGATAAAAGCTCCTTTCTTCTTCAGTAAAGTCAAACCCAAATCCTAAGAACTGCAGACACTCTACCTATATAGTCTTCAACTTATTTTTTGCTTTCATTATATGGTATATTTTACATCACGCAATTGAGCAAAACTTTATTTAGAAATGAGGCAACTTAAGGCAACCCTTTAGACTCGGTCAGATTCGCTTCACTGCTCATTAGTAACATGACATTACGAAGGACAGGAGACTTAGTTTCCTTATCTGTAAAACTCCTCCTTCTGTAGCCAAAATGAAAAAAGTGACTCTGCTGAATATTATGCCACAGGGGTTCAGCCACTGAAGGAAAGACGGGCTTATGATATTTAATCAAGGTTCATGCTATTTCCCTACGTGCAAGTTTTATGAATATGCTAAACCACTGCCTTTTTTTTTTTTTTACTGAGTGCATGGTCCTGCTACTGTAGAAAGGTATACAGGAAGTGTTACCTGAAAGAGTAACCCGGACAAAAGGCAAGAGTTGGTTCTCTTTTCAACGTCCAATGTCTGAATAAATCTAAGTATAAGAAAAAGAAACATTCATAGACAATGTTGCAAGACTATTTTTATATAAATACATCTCTAATACTCATAGACTTTCCAAAATTAAAATAATCTTTGTGATTCTAAAAGTGCTACATACTCATATAAGATCTAGGACATAAAAAGATGGAAAACAAATAAAATGAAAAGTCACCTATAATCCTACCACCTAAACATGATTACTGGTAACACTTCGGCCACTTTCCTTCTAGATTTTCTTCTACATACAATAATACACATGCACACTCACAGTAAGACTAAAATTATGCAATACATATTATTTTATAAACAAATTTTTTATTCTTGGAGATGATGAGTTACATCATTATTTTACAGATTTTAATATTTTTATCATATGCATGTACCATAATACTAAAATATTCATCTCCATTTTGGTTTTTCCCAACGCTGAAATAAACACTGTTGTACCTACATTTCTGAGCACTTGTCCTATTAATTCCACTGGATAAATCCCTAGAAGTGGAATTTTGGGGAAAAGGAGGTACACAATTTTAAATCAAATTTTTGATGAGTACAATTAAAAAATTTCCTCCCATAGATTTAAACAATGTGTTTCCTCACCAGCAGTATATTATGGATCCATCGATGACATTCAGTCTTTCCACCAAAGATTAAGGTAATATCTCTGTGTTTACTACTGTCTCGTTTTATGTCCCTTAGTAGAGTTTGAGTTTTCTTTACATGGGTCTTGAAACTCAAATTTGCAACTGTAAACCACATTACCTTCTTCTAAATCTTATTTCAATAACACCAGTGGGCTTCACTGGATTAATAACTTAGTCAGTCTGAGTTCAGCTTCTCTATGTGGTGCTTTACCTTCTGAACAGTGGGGGGAGAAGTTTCTTCCCCTCAAGGAGTCTCCAAGAACAGCCAAAGCCCCTGGAGTATCACAGAGCCTGTGGAAGTCAGACTTCCAGCTGGGTAACCAGGAAATGACTTTCTGTTGATTGAAAACCACTAAGTAAAAACTTCAGAGCCTCAGAGAAGCTGAGGTGTCCTCTGGCAGGAATGCTATAGCTGTTCTTTTCAAGCTGGGAACCTTCCTCAGCTTTTCTATTCTCTGCTGCCAAGCTCTACTAACTTATAAACTCAAACTTGCGTGGGGATCGTGTGTGTGTGTGTGTATGTGTGTGTAAGGAAGAGTTCCGTCCCAGGAGGAGTAAAAAAAAAAAAAAAATCAAACTTGACAGAGTTTTTAAAAAATCTTTAAATGTTTGATATTTTTTAAGTGGTAATTCCTTACTTCCCCTGTCCAAATGCTAATTATCTGAAAACAGTGTGATTATTAACTAGGACAAGTTATTATTTTTAAAAACTTTCTCTACAGCTCAAAATACTATGCAGATTTTTGCCTACCACGCCCTAAAATGTAACTAGATAGGTAAAGGAAACCTGTACCTCCACTCTCTTCACACTTCCTAAATTTCACACATTAATCAAATATTTAAGATATCTGTGAGTGCTAACTAGGTATAAGGCATTGTGATGGGCTTTCCCATATGTTACACGTGGCAGGTTGAATAATGCCCCTCCCAAAGAAATCAACGTCTTAATCCCCCAAACCTATGCATATGTTACTCCACGTGGCAAAAAACAAACAAACAAACAAAAACCCCAAAACCAAAAAACTCTGCAGATGTGATTAAATTAAGGGCCTTGAGATAGGGAAGTTATCCTGAATTACTGGGTTCAATGGAATCATAATGCTCCTTATAAGAGAAAGGCAGGAGGGTCAGAGTCAGAGAAGATGCGAGGACGGAAACAGAGCTCGGAGAGAGAGAGAGAAAGATGACAGGCTCTTGGTCTTGAAGACAGAAGACGGAGCCATGAGCTGAGGAATGCAGGAGGCCTCTAGAAGCTGGAACATGCAAGAACAGATCGTCCCCTAGAGCCTCCGGAGGGAGCTCAGCCCTGCCAACACATTGATTTTAGGACTTCTGCCCTCCATAACTGTAAGAAAATAAATTTGTATTGTTTTAGGGCACTAAATTTGTGGTAATTTGTTATACCACTAATAGGAAACTAATACAGTCTGTGTTATGGGCTAAATTATGTGACCCACTGCACCCCCGAAATTCATATGTTGAAGTCCTAACCCCCAGTGCCTCAGAAGGTGACTATACTTAGAAATAGGTCTTTAAAGAGGTAATCATGTTAAAATGAGGTCATTAGGGTAGGCCCTAATCCAATATGATTGATGGCCTTATAAGAAGAGCAGATTAGGACACAGACATGCACAGATGGAAGACCATGTGAGGACAGAGTGAGAAGACAGCCACCTACAAGCAGGGAGAGAGGACTCAGAAGAAACCAGGCCTGTCAACACCGTGATCTCGGATGTCAAGCCTCCAGAATTGTGAGACAATAAATTGCTCACAGATTGGTACTCTGTTGCTAGTTTGTACTAGCAAACTAATACAGTGTGTCATGTAATTCCTGTCACCATAGTTTACAAATGAGAACAACTGAGGCTCAGGCAGGATGAGTAACTTGCTGGGGGCCCTAAAGTTAGGCCCTAGTCAGCCTGCCTCCACGCTGTTATTCTTTCTCAAAAACCAACTGTTCATCCACTCGTTCATTCATTCAACAAGTAGTTATTGAATCCCATCTCCATGCCAGGCACTCGGGATACACTGGTGAACAGAACAAAGACCTATGCCCACATGGTTCTCACACTCCAGGTGTGGCAGGTGCTAAAAGGAAGAGGAGATGGCCATCAACAAGAAACAGCACAAATAAGTAAACCGTATAAGCCTGTATGATATGGACACAGTTGCCCGGGAACCCAGTGCATGTGAGGTGTGGCACCCTACATGGCACGGGTGGGCAGCCCACAAAGGAGGCGACAGCTACGACACAGACCACTCCATCGTCACACTCACTGTGCGATCTTTGCTGATATCACCGCCCCTTGCAAACATCCCCAAATGCCAACTTTTGACAGAAACTCCTCACTGTAGTCTTTGGAACCTGGAGGTGAACAGCTGTCAGTGGCATTGGTGAGTGAGCTGCCATACTCCTTCCATGTGTGCAGCACGTCTTGTTTTCTGAATATGTCATCAAGAGCTTGACTCCAACATTTAAAAGCAGCCCTAAAACAGAAATAGAGCATGCAGCAGCATGTTTTCTGAGATCCATGTTATTAAATCTATCTTCCAAAAGGGAAAGCATTTCACTGAAGAGACATTTTAATTAAAATGTTAGAGAATGGATCTATACCATTTATTGCTCATAACCATTTCTCTCAGGTAGCATTTGATGAATAAAATGCAGCAATGGAATATTATCAACAGACTAAAATTTATGAAAGGCAGTATTTTTCACAATAATTAAACATTTTTTCAGCTGAACAAAGTTTCCCTTGTTTTACTGACTCCTAAAAACTACCTTTTCTTTTGTGCGAAGACAAGAAGACTTCCAAGTTCATGCAATGCCTGAACGTTAAGACTTCTTTCATTGCTGGCTTGCAGAACATCTGTATTTTTAATCAAGTGAAAGAACAAATGTCAGTCCCTGGAAAATATTTCCTGTATATTTTCAAGAATATTTTAAATTGCCTTATACCTTAACTGTGTAGATAAGCAAACTTCAAGCTAACAGAGCCTTTAAATGTCACACAATATGGGTAGAGAAAGAGAGCAAACGATGTTCTATTTTAATGTCATGGAGTGGGAGATCGGGTCAAAGAGGTGGGAAATGGGAGAAAGTACAGTAAGAGTCGGGCAGGTTGAGATGGTGAAGGAGAAAAATCCAGAAAAAGTGTGCAAGGCAGAAAGGGCTGGGTATATATATATATATGGCAATGTGCGCGGCCGGAATACGCTTTCTGGGGAAGGTGAAGAAGCGGGTAGTGGTAAGATTACGGAGGCATCTGAGTGCCACGTGGAGAAATGTGGACACTATTCTACAGCACATGGGAAGCGTTAAACAGTTTGTTTTTGATCAGGGATGTGACAAGAGCACAGCACTTTGGATTCTTCCTTTACCCAAATGCAAAAAAGCACATCTTGAATAGTACCTGAATTTGTTGTTTTCTGATGAATACATGCATTCCAGGATGTGTAGCCACAAAACCCAACTAACATGGCAATGGTGTCTAATCAGGGCAGCAATGTCCCCTAGAGGGTATTTTAGAAATTTGAGGAGGGTTTTGTTAGTTGTCACAATGGGGCATCTGCTAGTATTTCCTAGGTAAGGACCTGACACTTGATGGCCTGCCATGCACAGAACCTTCCCCCACAGTGAGGAAAAAGGTGAGAAACCTATTTATAATTATTTGAGTCTAACATCTAACTTCATTTCATGGAAAGGGTATGTTTGCGTGTGTTCAAAATGCTCTGAGTTTTCCAGAAATGCAACCACTGTAATATTTTGTTTTGTCCAGAATGGCCTAGATTTGCCATTTTAGAACATCATGTCACCAAAATTAGCAATGCTGACAGTACTTGAGTTACCAATACACCTGTATCAGTCTGCATTCGTAGCTGTCACATTCATGTGTATCCTGTATACTTTACATACTATATGTGAGCATCTGATTGCTTCCCTATACCTCTAGTGCCTAAGCTCTTACATACCAACAAATAGATTCTTTTATTATAAAGTTATTTCATTTTATTTACCCTTCATTTTATATTTAGAGCTTCATATTGATTTTTAAAAATAATGTACATAAGAAGAATAAAGGGGGAGTTACAAAATGTCTGTTATAAAAAAAGGGGGGACACTGGGTCTACAACATGGACTGAATTTATACTGCTGAATTTGCAGAAAAACCAAATCAAGTGGAAAGACAAGGAAAATGCAATCAGCTGGGGCAGAGCAAAAGCACATAAAAGTGGCCACGTCTCGACAAATGGTTCACAGATTGAGTTAAGGTGGGATGGATGGGACGGTGCCTAGAATCTCACAATGGTGACAGCCAATCTGGGAAAGTGGGTGATGGGAGGGGCTGGAAGCTGCTTGTCTTGACGCTGCTCTGTCACTGTCCACGAGGGTGTGACGAATAGATTCTATGTTCAAGCTCTTTCATCCTATTTCTACAGACAACATTTCAGTTACAGTCTAGCACAGGGAACTATATTCAATATCTTGTGATAACCTATAATGGAAAAGAATCTGAAAAAATATATATATATAGATATATAACTGAATTACTTTGCTGTACCGCCGAAACTACCACAATATTACAAATCAACTATACTTCGATAAAAAAATAAATTTAAAAAAGATAATATTTCAAGACCAAATGCAATCTCAACATTAAAGTGACAGATCATATTGAAAATGAACACATAATGAATAAATCTTACTAATAGTTTCATAATAAGAAGAAATTACGAGTCCAAGTTGTGAGGAGGGAAGTTTGCTTTTCTCCACTGAGCTGAAAACTTGGAAGTGCTCCTGAGAAAGGTCAGGAGGTGTTGGCATGTGCATCTCTTCTGTCCCAAGGCAAAACTCCACCTTTCTGGTAGTGAATTTTAAATTGTTCATTCCTCCTTTGTCTCCTAAATTCATGAAAAAAATTTAAAAGAAACTTAAAAATGGAGAAAGAAGGGAAGTTGACGAGGAGGAAAAAAGTAGAAGTGGAAAAGGAGAAGGAAGGAAGGGTTTTGTACAGAGCTGAGACTCATTTGCAGCTCGAAGGACACTATTTCCTTAAACTTCGTATCTCGAATCATTTCTGAAGAGCCCAGGTGTGTGATGTGCTCTACACTCGTGTTACCTCATAAGGAACAGCACAGAGGGGCAGTTTGCTGGAAAGTAAATGTTGAGATAATGCTTTGCTCCTCATGGGGACTGGCAGAAGTTGCACAGGTTTTGAGTTTGCCTTTTTTAAAAGAGTTTCCAACAGTAAGATGTTAGTTTGCCTCTGGGGCAGAGACCTCTGGGATAGAAGCAGTGCAGAGGTACTTCTGACCTGAGGGGAGAAAAAAAAATGGGAAAGAACCTGTCTCTGTATAAGATTAGAGAACACACAGGAAAAAAAAAAAAAAAAAAAGGAAAAAATATTCTAGGGGAAGTAGTCAAAAACTCAGAGACAGAGAAGCTAAAATGGATTTAGGTCTACAGCCCAAGGACTGGGGATAAACTGCTGAGAATATCTTAGTACCAGGTGAAATTCAGATTGAGGTGGCATAAACCATTCTTAGGAATTGTATTTGCTTTTTTTATTCATGTCCTTAACCACTGTTAATGTACACCATAATTGAAAGAAGTTTAAACATGATGTGGAGGGCCAATTTAATGTAATGTGTGCCTGTGGACAATACAGCCAAAAACTGTGGGTACATATCATAGTAAGTGCCTTTTGCGGGGAGAAGGGGCAGCAACAAGAATGAATATATATTGATACATACATACATACAAACATATATACATACATAAATAAAACTTGTCAGTGGTTGTAAAAAAAAAATTGGTCAAATTTCTAAAAGATCAGTTCAGAGACTATTAGCATCTTAGATGCTAAATTTAAATCTATTATTAATAACTTTAAAATCCAATTATTTTAAGTTTATTCATTTACACTTATTCTTTAAGTTTATTCTTATTATTCTGATAAATGTGAACAGCAAGTATTATAAAAACAAATTAGGGTTTTAACAAATTTTAAATTACCTAAATGTAGATAATTTGAGATTTTTCTCGGCCTGAATTTGAGTATCTTCTTTCTCTCTGAGGTTACCACTTAACCACTTGAAGTCCTGCTTTGACTGAGTTTACAAATCAATAGATTTTGAGAAGGAAGCAAACAAGTGTAATGTAACCAAGAACAGTGAATATCTTTTTTTTAAGCTAAAAGAAATCTCTAAGATCAAAATCTATGGTATTAATAAGAAATTTTACTAGATGTGTATATTAAAATGCATCCCTTTCTTAGACATTGATAAAGTAGTGTTTTGGTAAAACACTGTAGTTAATTCGATATGAAATGAAACAATTCATCTACTTATAAAAATAAAACAAGACTATAGCACTGCTTCTGTATTTACTCCACTTAGGGATTATGCTCATTTCACAGACGGCATAGAAGCAGATGAGTGAGGCAGTGCTTTGGTTGCAATAAAGTGCGAGAAACAGAGATGTAATCCACTAGACAAGAAGAAGAAAGTGAAAGGCAGCAGGGAGTGGGCATGGAAGTGGGGGAAGGAGGAACCTACGGCAGAACACAGTACACCCACGGGGTGGTACCCTGGGTAAATAAAGAGGAAGGGATGTAGAGCAAGTACCGTCAGTCCTCCATTTCTGGGGATGCAGAACCATAGATACGGGGGGCGGGGGAGGGGAGCTGACTGTAAGAGACGTGTACATCCACGGATTTTGGTATCCACAGGGGGTCCTAGAACCAATTCCCCGCAGATGCCCAGGAACGACTGTATTTTACCTTGTGTCTGGGCAAGAAATAACGAAAGCAACTTTCTGCTGTGTCGGATTGATCTGTTTTGATATTTGGATTTTTCCAAGGTCTCTCTAAAACATCTCAAAGTGTCTGTCACGTCCACGGGCACACAGAGGAGCTCTTTGGCTTTGCTGTATTCTGAAAGGAAAGGGAAGAGTCACGTGAGGGATGAAATGTTGCAGCAAGCCAACAAGCAGCAAAAGACTTTCTAATTCAGAGAATTTCTTGGGCCCAAACGAAAGCTGCTAAATTCAAAGCCCCCAGGTCTGCAGCAGTTGTTTCAACGTTCAGATCAAAAATTTTTTTTTCGGTATATTTGACAGTTCTTTTTTAAAAAAAGAAAAAAACTTAGAAAACTTTTGATTTGTATGAAATGCAAATAACTTTAGATCTTGCCAATTTTCCTAATAAAGCCTCCTACTTTTTCTTTTGCTGATCATAAAAGATGAAATAATCTACTCCTTTTCAGCAGCCTCTTCAAAGCCAAGGTGCCTTGGGAAGGAGACGAAAGGAGGAAACAAAGAAGCTTGGAGATGGGCAACTGCTCCCTTGAGAGAAGGAAAAGACAGCTTTCTAATACTGGAGGATGGAGAGGAAAGGAAGATGAAGCCATAAACAGGTATGGAACTACAAAGCAGTCCTGAAAAGTGGCCAGAAGGGCAGATGTCGGCAGAGAGCTGCTGCGAGGTCCCTGGAGAGGAAGTGACGGTCCCATAAATTAGGCTGCAGACCGGCTGCATACACCACGAAGCCGGCACACGGGAAAGAAGAAACACAGGCTTCAGATGAATAACAAATAAATTTACCCCTTCAACAAGCTGAGCAGGTCGAATATCCCCTGTAAAATCTGAGGTCTTGAGAGTGCAGCAACTTGCTAGGGAACAGGGCTATCAGAGGTTAAGAGGCGTGACCTCTGCCCTCAAGAAATTTACCGTTTAGCTGAAGCAAAGAGGCATTCTAACACTGGAGTATGAAAATCACCTTGACAGAAAGTATCTGGTTACATGTGAAAATGAGGGAAAGATAGAAGAGAGAGATCAGTGTATGCAGGAAAGGATGAGCAAGAAAGACTTCATGGGAGAGAAGCTATGCCAGCTGTGTCTTAGAGGATAGGGAAGGTCAGATCAGGAAGAAAGAGGCAAGGGGTTTCAGACAGCTAGAATAAGAATAGCTGAAGCTGATTAAGTGTTTATACTATGCCAGTAACTATTCTAAATAATTACTGTGATAGTCTCACTGAATCCTAGCAACACCCATAAGAGGGATGTACTATTATATCCTCATTTTACAGATGAGGAAAATCAGGCGTAGAGAAGTCTAGCAGCATCCCTTGGGTCACAGAACTAGTTTGTGCAAAGAGAGGGTGGGAGCAGGATTAAGGGTGGCGATTCAGGGCACAATGAGATGACATGGCCAGTCCTTTTGAACTGAGAAGGGTTTCCAGAGGCCTGAAGCCCTCGCTGAGTAAGCGGCCTTCATCCTCTTCAATGGGCAGTCAAGAAATGGTTTTGAGTAGGACCCCAGCAGAAAGAGATAAGTATTTCAGGAAGAGTTAGCCCACCACTGTACGCACAGCAGCCTGCAATGGAAAGAGGGTGGCGGCTGGGAGGTTGGGAAGTTATAACACAGACATTGTATGATTTGAACTTGACTGAGGTGGTAGCAGTGGAAACAAGGGAGGGACACAGGGAACACTCCAATGTTAGAAGCGACAGGAGAGTGGTTAATTGGCTATGTGACGAAGAAAAGAAAGGGAGTGGGAATTACCTCTTCCCCATCTTTCAGGGCCAATGACCTTGCTTCCTACCTCAATGGGAATAAATGGGAGGAATCCAAAGGGATTTCCTGCAATCCCCTACCATCAGACCCACCCAGCCCCCGGCACCTGTGTCCATCTACACCGCCAGGGCATCACTCCAGCAATTCTGCTCTCCCCTCCAAATCATCAGTTTTTCCCTCTACTGAATCATTCTCAACAACATTTTCCTTCTTTCTCCTATCTTAAAATAAAAAAAAAAAATCAAAAAAATTTCATGTTCATTGCAGCATTATTTACAATAACCAAGACAGAAATAACTTAAGTGTCCATCAACAGATGAATGGACAGAGAAAATGTGGTATATACCCAATGGAATATTATTCAGCCATAAAAAAGAAGGAAATCCTGCCATTTGTGACAACATAGATGGGCCTTGAGGGCATGATGCTAAGCGAAATAAATTCAGACAGAGAAGGACAAACGCTGTATGATCTCACTTACATGTGGCATCTAAAAAAAACAAACTCATAGAAACAGAGAAGAGATTGGTGGTTGCCATAGGTAGGGGGTAGGGTGATGGGCAAAATGGGTGAAGGGGGCCCAGAGGTACAACTGTCAATTACAAGATAAATAAGTTCTAAAGCTGTAATGTATAGCATGGTAACTATATCTAAATTTCTAAAACAGAAAAAAAAATATTTTAAAAAAATAAAAAACCTTTCTCTTAACCCTACTTGCCCCTCAAGACACCATCCTATTTCTCTGCTCCATTTTACAACAAAACTCCTCAAAAAGTTGTTTTCACTGTTCCCCATTCTCTCTTGAACCTGCTTAGATCAGACTTTCCCCCATCATTTCACCCCAAGGATCTTCACGTGGCTACATCTAATGTTCAATTTTTAGACTTTATCCCTCATAAATTTTCAACAGCATTTGACCCAGTTGATAATTCCCTCCTTGAAATACTTTCTTCCCTTGGCTTAAAGCTCCTTTTCCAACCTTACTGACACTCCTTCTTAATCCTCTTTGCTAATTCATCCTCATCTACCCAACCTCTTAATACTGGAAAAGCCCAGGGCTCAATCCTTAGAATGCCTCTCTTTTCTTAACTAACATTTGAGGCAGGCTGGGACCTGGGACCCTTTGCTGCAGTGCTTGCACCTGGACAACGTCTGCTCAAGCAACAGAACACAAAGAAACTATAAGGGACTAAAAATAACTGTGTGCACGCACAGTTGGGGCAAATCATGAACAATAAGATATACAAACTGTCACTTCTGAGGTGCCAGGAGCAAAAGCAGGGTACTGGGCATGATCCCTGCACACAGGACCACCAAGGGCGTGGGGAGACCACCCTAAGGGCCCCCCCGGCCTTACCCACTGATCTGCCCTCACACCCCATTTAAGGAACCAGCCCCCCTGCCAGTCGGGGAGCGAGCAAGGGAACCTGTTAATTCTTCTTGCTCCCCCGTGCTGTAGCATGAGTCCCAGTAAAGCCTTGCCTGAATTTCTCATCCTGCCTCTTATCAACTTCTACTGATTAAAGAGGCCAAGAAGCCAGGTTGGTAGCACATTCACCCCCTTGATGACCTCATCTAGTCTCATGGGTCTAAGTATCCACATGCTGCTGGCTCCCAAATTTCTATCTCTGGCCCCCACTCTCCTGAAGTCCTAAGACTCATCTATCCAATGGTCTCCTCCGCTGTGTGTTTAATAGACATCTCACACTTAACAGGTTCCCAACTGATTTCTGAATCTTTCCTCCCTAAACCTACTCCTCCCATAGACTTTCCCCACCTTATTAAGGGATGGTTCTATTTTTCCAGTTGCTCAGGCCAAAAGCTGAAATCGCCCTTGATTCTTCTGCCATCTCATGCCCCAAGTCAAATTCACAACAAATTCTGGAGGCTCCCTCTTCAGAAAACATCCAGAGTGCCACCATCGCTCACCAGCTCCACTCTCTACTCCCATTCCCACTGTTTTCCAAAGACCTATTATCTTCTTTGGAATTACTGCAATCGCCGCCCCCAACCAGTCTCCCTGTTTCCACCCTTGCCACTCTCAACATAACAACCAGAGGATGCCTTTTAAAATGTAAGTTCTCTCAGGACTTCCCTGGTGGCGCAGTGGTTTAGAATCCGCCTGCCAATGCAGGGGACATGGGTTCGATCCCTGGTCCAGGAAGATCCCACACGCCGCAGAGCAACTAAGCCCATGCACCACAACTACCAAGCCTGTGCACCCAGAGCTGACGCTCCACAACAAGAGAAGCCATCACAATGGGAAGCCCACGCACCACAATGAAGAGTAGCCCCCACTCACCGCAACTAGAAAAAGCCTGTGCACGGTAACGAAGACCCAATGCAGGCAAAAATAAATACATAAATAAATAATTTTTAAAAAAATAAAATGTAAGTTATTTCATGTCAAGTCCCTGTCCAAGACCCTCCATTGGCTCCCTCATCACCTACAGCAAACACCAAAGCCCTTGGAGTGACCTCTAAGGCCCAACATGAACAAGCTCCCCATCTCCTCACTATTCTCCCCCTCACTCCCTCCCATACCAGGCATATTTCCACCTGAGGGTCTTGGCAACAGTGGTTCACTTTGATCTAGAACATTCTTCCCTCAGGTATCTCCATGTCTTGATTCCTCAGCTCCTTAAGCTTATGGCTTAACCATTAACTTCTCAGTGAGGCCTCCTTTGATCACCCTCTTTAAAATTGTGACACCCATTATCTTCTGACGTACTATGTGTTTTACTTGTTTATTGATTGTCTCTGGCCACTAGAATGCAAGTTCCATGAGGGCAGGAATTTTTGCCCATTTTGTCCACTGAATTCACCCCTGGCCTATAACCATACCTGTTATGTGGTATGTGCTCGATAAATATTTGTTACATGAATGAATGACAACAGTTTTCAAAGCTAAATGGCTGGGATAAACTTTATTAATAACCACTTCCATAGGCATTAATCACAATCAATCCTCACAGCACCTTACAACTAGCAGAGATAGATATCACTTATACTTTACAAAGGAGGAAAGGTGAATTTGAGGGACATTCCCTTGTTTTAAACCCTTAACAAGAGATAAGAGAGAAAACCAGGGTTCATGTCTGAAGCCTTTCCCAACTAGTTTTCCAAAGGGTATCAGATTTGGGGAACAGGAAGTGACACCAATTTGAGGCCTGCTAATGTGGGCACAGAGACACTTTGAGAATAAGACAGGAATAAGCCTGGGGTCCTTGTAAGCCCAGGGAGATCCCGACGGAATTCACAACACAGGGTCACATTCGAATGGCCATAGAGATAAGTCTTTCATTACCACCCTCACGTCTAGAAACCCTGGAGGCTCTAGTCAAACCAGGAACATGGCCACATGGAGAGGAGCATCTGTTCCCCGAGCAAGTTCACTCTTGACACACTTCCCTGTCACACATTTAAGAGGATCAAATACGTAGGCCACAGGGGCTCTTTATTAACTCCCCGGTGATCTCACTCTTCTCCTGTAAACTTCGCTCTTCTGTCCCCTCCATCCTGTCTCCACCATCTCCCCTCCTCTAAGCATGCACAGTCCTGCACCATCCCTGACAAGGCATGCCCCTACCCCTCCCACCCCCACCCTTATGCACAACACCTTGAAGATTATAGGTTTCTGCTCTGGTCCTCCGTTCTCTTGCCAGAATTCATGAGCTTGGCTTTCATTTTTTTCCTCCATAGAGAGTGAGATTAGGGAAAGAAGTTCAGCAAAGCAAAGGAAAAGGAGGAAGCTGGAAGCCCTCACATATTAATATTTTGAGACAGTTACTTTCTCCAGGCCTTCATTTTAATTATCTATTAAAACTGGGATGGCAATATTTACCTCCAAGGGTTACTGTTTTAACCTGTGTTGTGAAGTGTCCAGCGTAGCACCGGTCATGGAGGAAGCATTCAACAGATGCTCACATTATGACCGTCAGTCATATATTTAAAAAATATCCATTGAGCATGTACCATTACTAGATACCATGCTAGGCGCACTGAGGAGGTACAAGTGAACAAAACAGACACACTCCCTGCTCTCCCAGAGCTTACATTCTAGAATAAAATTCACAAAGGCATGTCAGTGATTGGGGTGATAAGACGGATGGAAGAGTAGATGTCTGCCATCTTTAAAATATGAGGTCTGAATAAAATCATCCTGCTACTTTTTACCAACTATCTGCTTATAAATCATTCCTCTTTGTTTTTTTCCTAAACTATCTTTTACTTTACTTTTTTTTCTTCTTTCAAGCCTAGTATACCCTTTTTCCTTATGGTCTAATTAGGGCTCTGTTGGTGTTTTGGTGGCTGTCTACATGAGATAAATGATACAAAAGAATAAGGAAATACTAGCTTTGCAGGCCTCGTCCTGCCATCTTTGTCTCAAGGGGTTCCTCTCTGAAAACTTCCATGGATAATTCAAGAAGCTATTTTAAAGGCACTAACAGCCTCAACGGTTTGGAATAGGTAAGAATAAGAAGGAGGAGGAGAAAAAAGACTCGATTTACTACATCTCTCATTGTACCAGTGTAGATATTAAAATTGAAATGCCAATGACTCCAGAGAGATGCGTTCACCAAGGAAGGATCAGGGAGTGATACAAAATTTGGGCTGCTTTCTACACACTTGGTCACATCAATCTAAATGCCCAGAGGTACTAAAAAAACATGCCAGCCAAAGGGTTCAAAATTCCAACACACCTGACGACTGAATTACCCTATTAGAGAACTTAAATACCAATAGGGTCAAAACTCAAGAAAGAGATCCCAGACAGAATGCAAAAACAGCCACAATAAAAGGCACATCCATAGAGTTATCTCCCCTATGAAGCTTAACAAGCAGGCAAGTTACTCATCCACACAAAAAATCATCTGTAAGGTACCAAGCACTGGGGCATTACAATACCTGTTCTGAAGAATTAAATGTATCGAGCACTACCACCAAATGCTGTTATGCCAAAAGGGAATCTATGAGATTCTAAAGCAGTGACCTGGTGTGGAAACCATCAGAAGTATACTTGGTCTTTTTAAAAATTCTTTTAAGAATTGCAGACATGTCGTGGTGATATACATAAGACCCATCATGCTTATAAACATGTTAATGATCTGAATTCAGTATACTGAAAAAAAATTCAGCATCCTAAAGATTTGCCTAATAAACCCAAACGTCCAGGCCAGATTATGCTCCTAGTCACAGAGGTACTACAGTTTTATAAGGAGCTGTTAAGGTGGACGCCAAGATTTTAATGATAATTGCTCAATGTAAAGCCTGTAGTTACTATGCAGGATCATCTAAAAATCGTGAAGCTACCATAACAAGTCACAATAAAGTATCTGCCTCCCCATAACTACTGAGACGTAGCAACTTTTTCTTGAGTGCTATAAGTTTAGAAGAGAGTCTAGCCTGCAAGGGGACAAATGATGAACAGACCTGATAGCTTAGTGGAGCCCTTATGGGTTAAGCAATCAGACGGACCAGGGTTTGAATCATGGTTCCAGTACTCACTAGTAAGACTAAATTTTCTCATCTGTAATAATAAGCGTAATAATATCTACCTCCTAAGATGGTTAAAATTAAAGAAGGTAATAGCTATAAAGTACTTGGCTCCATCAATTATTACTGCCATTACAATAATTTTTAGATTTTATCTATTTGAATATTCCTGCTCTGTTCATTGCTCAAACTGGCTATACCCCCACCACCACCGAGAACCATTCCAAAGGACCACTGTAGCCTGATTCCCCCCGCCTTCCTTTCTGTCCCACCACCTGCCACCTTGCCTTTCCAAATGTAACTTAACAATAGGCAGGCAGAGTGCTTTTCTGACATGTTGTGGCCGTCATCAGTAAGCACCTGCTGGTCACACAGGTCTAGAGTTTTGTTACGTATGCTTCTCCTGGCCCTGAGATGCTAGTCATCGTTCTGAGAACACACATTTTCGACACATATTCTCACATTTGTTGCCAGCTCTTTTTAGGATGGAGGGGATAGTATAAATCACATTCTGACTTATGGATCCCAAATTGGGGAGTCTCCAGAGGTTTGATGGACAAAATGAAGAAAAGGAGAACACACCCAGGAAGAATCATGCTCTCTGACTGGAACTAGTCACAGGTGATTGACCACAGGAAGGTGGTCCTCCCATTGTTCACTGAATATGAGAAGACAATTTATCAGTAAATTGTCATGAACAGTAAAATATCATGAACAGTAAAACCTACAAGTTCACGGTCACCAACCTTACTCAACTAGACCCTCTACACTGCTCTGCAGCCCTTCTATCCTCCCTTTTCCTATTTTTCTCAGTGGCCGGTCAACCCTCTCACATCCCTCCTGAAATCTCCTACCCTATCAACCTTGGCTGTGCTCTCAACCCCCTGCTTCATTAAAAAAAATCTCCAGTACCCAGTAAGGATGCCTTCAACTCCTACCATTACCATCTACAAATTTGCCTGATTTGGGCCTGTTCTCTCCTTCCTTTCTGCCGTAGCGGCAGGGGTGTCCCCCCTCTCCTGTCTAAGACTAAGTCCCCTATGTCCCATTCTCTTCCTTGTTTATCCTCAAGCTCCTTTCCCTATCAAGTATCTTTTTCTCCTGTCTCTGAGCTCTCTCCCTCTCCTGGCTCTTTTCATTTAATATAGAAATATGCTCCTTCTTTTCTACTAAAAACAGACACACAAACAAAAAAAAACCCTCCTGAGCTGTCCTGAGCTCTACTTTTCCTTCTGGCTGCTCCTGCCCCCCTCTTCCTTGTCACTTCGAAGCTTCGTGAAAGGCAACTCTCGTTTAATGGCTCTGTGCAGGCACAGCTCACCATTACTGCACCCACCACTCAAGATACTTCCACTCCCCTCCCCACCATTTCTTTGAAGTGACTCTTGTCAAAGTCACAAAGTCATTCATTTGACAAGTAGATATTGAGTTCCTACTATGTGTCAGGCACTGATGAAGGCATTTGGATTATATCAATGAACGAACCAATGATCCCTCACTTCACAGAGCTTACATTTTATCAGGGGAGACAGACTAGTGATCAATAAATGCAACAAAAACCTGAATTATACAGTGTGATAAGTGGTTATAAGTGCTCCAGGAAAAAAGAATACACTTATTAGAGTAAGGGGAATTGGAAGGAAGCAGGCAGGGTGCAGTTTCAAACAGAACAGTCAGGGTAAGCACCATTGAAAACTGGAGATGTGCACAAAGATTTTAAAGAGGTGAGGGATTTATCAGACAGGCATCTAGACGGGGTAGAGTACTTCAGGAAGGAGAAACAGCTAGAGCAAGACCCTAAGGTGAGGAC
Organism: Neophocaena asiaeorientalis asiaeorientalis; assembly: GCF_003031525.2. Lineage (NCBI taxonomy): Eukaryota > Metazoa > Chordata > Mammalia > Artiodactyla > Phocoenidae > Neophocaena > Neophocaena asiaeorientalis. The sequence continues at coordinate 1,029,456 of NW_020174057.1, forward strand.
AGAAAAAAGGCCAGTGACAATGAGCTCCCAAATACAACAGACAGTCTGTCCTTATCTTATGTGACCTCTCTCTGACCGCTGACTCACACTTTCTCTCGCCTTGGCCTTGCTTGTACCACTCTCATCTCCTGTACCTCCTACCTCTTGGGCCATGTCCCAATCTCTTTCAGATACTGCTCCTTCTCTGCTTGTTCCCATGACAGTCATTAGGGCTCTTCACATATTCTATCTCTTTATCCTTGGGGTACAGAGTACCATCACACTTCCCTCTCCTTTCGAAGTCAGATGTGGCCATGTGACTTTAGCCAATAAAACAGAAGTGACATGAGTCAACTTCAAGTATCAGCTTTAAGAGCCACCACCTGATTTATATATAAATCATGAATATAAAATTATAAAATATAAAAATATATATAAATTACATTCTTTTTTCTTGCCTGGAAAATGGGGACAATAACAAACTTACCTCATCAGACGGTTGTTAAGCTAACATTTGCAAAGCACTTAATACTCATAAAGTGCCTGATGTCCAATGCATAATAATAATTCTTCTATTGGGATTGTTATAATAATGAAATAAGACAATCTACATAAAGCCCTTAGCACAAAGTGCAGGGTATATGCACATGGTCTTGCTTCAAAGGCTGTGCTCTGAACCATTTACTGTATACCTCCAGGTTTAGCTGCCCTAGAGGACAACATTAGTGTTTTGCCTCCTGCCTCTAAAACAATCATGGAAGCCTGTGTCAAGATGGACATTCCATCAACCCATGATGATGAGCTGCTCAACCTCACTGAATACAGTAGCATGAGCAAAAAACAGACTTTCCCTTGTGCTAAAGCAATGGCATTTGGGGATTGTTCATGACTGCTACATAGCCCAGCCCATTTTGACTGGCACAGCTTCCAAAGTGAGGCCATCCTCAGGTCCATACTCCACAGAGCTCTCCCTGGGTGACCTCATACAAGCCCCTGATTTCAACCGCTACCAATGTATTGGCGACTAAATGACAGATCTGCTGAGTGCCTCACTGGTACATCCAATCATATAATGGATCATTCTACTCAGCTATCATTCAGGTACCTTGAACTCAGTTATAGCAAAGAAATGTTTTCCTCTAAGCTTCCCCTCCCTTCAGTGTTTTCTGTTGTTGTTGCTATTTTTGTTTTTGTTTATAGAATGAAGATATCACATCCATTTAGCCTCCCAAGCCAGAAACCAAGGCAACTTGAATTTCTCCCTTCCCCGTCCATCCGCCTCACCTAACGAGTGCATATCTGCCCAGCCCTCTGTTCTCACCATCTAAGTCCAGGTCCTCATCATGTCTGTAACACACAAGCTGGGAGCAGCTGCTCTCCTACCTCCACATGGTCTCCTTCCAACCTTTTCCCCATGCTGCTGCCAAAAGTTCAAGAACACAAATATGATCATTTCCTCTTCCTTCTTTACATCCTTCTTACTAGCTCCCCTCAGCTCTCCAGATAAAGCTGAATCTCTTTATCCTACCTTCTAAGACCCTTTATTATCCAACTCCTGCCAACCTTTCTAACCTCAGCTTTTGCCTTTTACTTTTACATTAACCCCACTAAATTACATGGAGTCTCTCAAAAGCGATGCTAGCCGTTAACTATTATTGTTTATAGCAGGCAGCAGCAGTAGACATAACAGTACAGACCTTACTACTCTACACTATAATCTCTGGTTTATTTATCGGTCTCCTTCAAGGGGCTGTAAATCAGATAACAAATCTTTAGTCTCATTCATCTTTGTATTCTCAGGGCCTTTGTATTCTCAGAACTTAACACATGGTAGATACTCACTAAATGTTTGCTGAATGACTGAACAGCTGCCTGACCTACTCAAGAAATGAATGAATGAATGAATGAATACATACATACATACACACATACATACCAAAATCAACAGATAAATGAATGAAGGAATCCTAACACTTCCAAGGGAAGACTTGCATTTCTTTCCTATACCCAAAACATAGGAAAAGTGCAACTGAGAGAAGGCTTTATTTCCATTTTCATCTCATCCTATTGCCTCATTCCTACAAGCTGCACCACCAGAACATTCCAAAAGGGCTTACCAGCTAAAACCAAAGGAGTCATGATGTCCCCAGATCTTCTCTTGCACTCTTGTTTAAAGACCTACAACTAAACCTTGGTAACACCAATAGAAGGACAATCTATATTGATTATGGAAATGGAAGTTATTACGGGCATAAGATGGAACAAAGAAAATAGCAAAAGGTCAATTTAAAGAGTTCCCAAGTGAGATTAAAAACAGGGAAAAATGTGCAAAACAGTCTTTTCCCATCTTTATTTTTTCCCATCAGTTTCCTTTCTCCCTCTTTTTATCTCCCTTCTTTAACTAACAGATTAAACTAATAAAAACATGTGTTTTAATTTCCCTTAAGTGACATTTATAGCAACATAAGATGGTAAATATCAAATGGATTATTTTCAGTGAAATAAACCTGCAAAAGAAATTTTGCAAACACTTTAATTATGGAAGACTTGACATGCAGAACACAATAGCAAACCTTGTTTTGAAGAAAAGAGAAAGTTTCAAGCTAAAATTGGTTCCAACCTGAATAGATAAGATTTTTAAGGGAATCTGCCCCGTGTCCTATAGTTGTCACTTTATTGGTTAGAGGATTAATCTTGAGCTGCTTCCCAATGAAGTTTCGGCAGGTTATCTTAAAAAAGAAAGGAGAAAACAAATATCACTTAGGTATTTATAGCCAAAAATTTGGCTTACTTGAAATGTTCATCATATTTTTCATTTGTTAAAAAAAAAAAGAGAGAGAGATATAAAAAGATGCTATAAATAAAAGCTCCAGAGTAGTATCCAATTATGAGAACTTTTGGGGGGAAAAAAGTGGCTATATAATTTTTCATATTTCTTTTGTATAGCACAGCTGGAAAAGCATTAGGCAAATTATGTAGAGCAATTAGAATATACTTTTTCTGATATTCTATAAATTCACTAGTCTAAATATATCTTCCATTATGTAAGTTGAAACGTATTTAAAATAGAGGCTGCTTTTTCAATGGCAGATTTCCCCCCCTACTCAAAATTAACACAATTTAAATTTCCCTGGTGAAGTTTTCCAGAACTAACTTCCTCTGTAGTATTTGTTTAAACTATTTTTAACAGATACTTGAGTCCTAAAGTGGTAAAATATCTGAAAACAGGACATTTTTAGACATAAGGTAATTCTTTTAAAAGTCCACCATCCTCTTGTCTCCATTTGTCCACTCCCACCACCATCCCCAGTGAACTAACCTAATGCTCAAAATACAACCACCCTTGAACCCCAGTCTGATGTAGATGTTGTTTCTTTATTGTCCCTTGTAGGTACTTCTACAATGAGATGTAAAGACAGTCTAAGAAAATGCAAATTCCTTCCCCCAACCTAATAAGGCCCTACTTGACCTAGTCCTTCCCACGGCTCCAGCTTCATTTAAAAATCTTTATTGAATACCTATTATGTGCCAGGCACTGCTCCAAGCTCACAGATGATATAGCAGAGAACAAAATAAGCAAAAATTCCTATTGTTGTGGAACTTATTCTAGTGGAAATAGAGAGACAATAAACAAAATATAGAGTACATTATAAAATATACTAAGGAGCTATAAACGCTATAGAGAGAAATAGAGCAAACAACACATAATTTTAAATAAGGTAATGAGGAAAGTCCTCACAGAGAATGTGATATTCAGCAAAGACTGGAAAAGCTGCAGGAAAAATCAATGTGGATATTTGGCGGGGGGCGGGCACAATTCCAAGCAGGGGAAGAGCAAATGCAAAGACCCTGGGGTAGGGTCTTCTTAAAGAACAGAAGAACACAGCAGCTGAAAGCTGCAGGGGAGTTAACAGAGACAAGTTACTGGTGATCACAGGAGGATGAGTTATGTGGGGCATTAAGGCCATGATGAAGATGTTAACTTTAACACTGAATCAGATGGGAAACCACTGCAGGGTTTAAAGCAGAGGAATGTCATGGTCTGACAGGTTTTTAAAAGGCTGTTCTATCTGCCATTAAGAATAGACTACAGGCTGGAGACAGGAGTTCAGGGAGGCTGGAAGCAAGGAAGAGAGTTAGGAAGTCATTGCATTAATCCAAGCAAACACAGTAGTAGCTTGGATGAGAGCAGCAGTGGTGGAGGCAGCGAGACATGGTCAGATTCTGAATCTATTTTGAAGGGAGAGGATTTGGTAACCAACCTGACATGGGGTGTAAAAGCAAGAGAGGAGTCAGGGATGCTCTCCAAGGTGTCTGGCCTGAGCAGCTAGGAGGATGAGGTTTGCATCAGCTGAAGTGGGCAAGACGTGGCCGAACAGGTTTGCTTGACATGTACCAAATTCGAAAAGAGACTTAAACATCTAAGAGATGATGCTGATAAGGCAATGTGATGGGTTTTTGATGGGTCAGTTTAGTTAGGCTAAACTATGAGGATGATGGGAAGGGAAGCATCCATTGTGTAGTGTATACACACTTCATCCTAGTTATTCAATCAAACACTAATCTAGGTGCTGCTGTGAGGGTATTTTTCAGATACTAATTAAAGTCCCTAATAAATTGACTTTAAGCTAGGGAGATTATCATAGGTGGGCCTGACCTAATCAGGTGAGTCTTTGACATGCTGGAAGTCTTCAGACTCCAAACTCCAAACAGCATCCAGGTCTACAGCTGCTCTCTCCTCACTGGATCCTCCCTCACTGACTGCCTATGGAGAACAGCTTCTGGCCACACCTGTAGGGTTCCTTCCTTTTCATGATCCCAACTGCCTACCCAATGGATTTTGAACTTGCTTAGTGAGCCCCCATGATCATATAAGCTGACTCCTTTTAATGAATCTTGATAGGCAGATAGATAGATCAACAGACAGACAGTTAATTCTAACTAGTTTTGCTTATCTGACTGAACCCTGACTGATACAGGCAGTCAGATATGTCAACACAGAATTCAGGAGAAAGGTCTAGCCTGGAGATGTAATTTTGAGCCACAGATTGAATTAACTCTCCAAGGGAGAGTGTGCAGATAGAGAAGACAGGAGGACCAAGAACAGAGTGTTGGGCTACACGAACACTGAGACATTGCGGAGGAGAGGAGAAGGAGGAAGAGGCAACAAAGAAGACTCAGAAGGAGCAGCCTCTTCTTTGTCCCCTCCCCCTCCTCTGCTACACTGCAGCATGCGGGCCTTCTTCCTGTACCATCTCAGGGCCTTTGCCCTTGTTCTTCCCTTGGGCTGGAATGCTCTTTCCCAGCGTATGGCCGGCCCCTTCCCACTAAATGCTTCCATCTCCAAGGGCCTTGCTGATCCCCTTGGCTCAACTTTCTACCCCCCACCCCAGCCTATCTCTATCCCACTGACCTATTTTATTTTCCTCAGAGAATTTATGATGGTCGTAAATCTTTTTATCCGTTTACATGCTTATTAACTGGCCCTACTTCCACCCTCTCTGACACTAAACTCCATAAAGCGAGAACTCAAACTGTATTCTCTCTACATAGACTATGCCAAGGCAATAAGGAACCTTTGTGAAAAGGAGAAAATGGAGTCCTCGCTGGGTGGCTGCAACCCGCCACATGGACTGGTGTGGGGGACAGGGACTGAATCCAGGACCCCCGACATACACCAGGAGCCCTCAGGCAGGACACACACTGGACATCTGAAGGCAATGGCTCTCATCTTAGGGAGTCAACACATATTTAGTAAGTTAATAAATGAGAGAATTTACATACCTCTTCCCTCCCCCTACCTAACTTAAAGCTGAACCATGATGTCCGTGGGCCTTAGGCACTTTTGCCTTTATGGGCCCACTGCTCCATCAAAAAATATTAAAAGTTATATTGTATGACTCCTTTGGTATAAACATAAATAGATGAATTATAAAAACTGAAACATTTTCTTTGACCTAAAAGTTACTTTTTTCTTATTTTGAAAGAAATTAAAACATTTAGTGGCTCCTAGAAAGGTACTGTGGCTCTAGACACTGTTCCCACTATGCCTAAAGGCTAAATCAGCCCTGACCTGAATATAAGCTCCTGTGTACCAGGACTTTATTTTTGTTTTCCCTGCATCTGGAAAATACTGACAACGAGCAACTCTCAACAATGTTTTGCTGATTTGAATGATAAATGCCTAAGTGAAAACAGGAACATTTATCTGATTCCTAAATTTTGCTGTTTACATGTGTACTAATAAGAAATCACCACTGCATGAATAATAGAGCCAAACTTACCTTCTGTTTATATTCAGCCTCATATCTTACGCAAGGCTGTTGGGTAATATCTGGGCCCTTGCACTTGGATATTCGTAGAAGAAGCTGGCGCTGTGCGTACACCAGGAGTGGCGTCACTTGCTCTGTATATCTCTCACTAGACAATGGTAAAAATATATTAAAAACAAACGTTAGTAAAGAAACACTCTTCTCAGTGAAGTCTGCCCCTGTTAGCTGCCCTTACAGCGGTACCTACTGCGAAACTGTATTGAACTGAATGGCGAGTGATACAAGTGTTTCCCATTTTTCTACTTGATATACAAGTTCCAGAGATTTTAATACAAAGTCGTGGATCCATTTCAAATCAACCACATTGACATCATCCAGAGGATGCTCAAAGGTAAGGCTAGAACCACCGTTATCATTTTTAATATTTCCATAGCAACTTGGAACACTGAACTCTCCTTCTTCTTCAACAGTCTGCAAGTAGCACATGGGAAAAAAAATTGTGTAATTTCAGATTTTACTACATGTTTTTTCTGAACACTGAATGTATAGCTAAAAATATAACATGGAAAAGAACTGAACAGAAAATAAATTTAATATTTTTATTATGCAAATCAAAGGTTGATGACACCATCCAACAGCACTTGTGCAATGATGGAAATGTGCTTCATCTGTGCGGTTCCATCCAGAAGCCGCTAAGCACATGTGGATGCTGAGCTGCTGAAGTATGACTAGTGCAACTAGATTTTTAATTTTATTTAATTTTAATCATTTAAGCCTAAATGTAAATAGCACGTAAGCCTAGTCATTACTATACTTGCTGGTACATAGTCACTATTTAAGTAAGGATAGTAAACCAATAAATAAGGTAAAGTTTTGAGGAAAAACAGGTTATAGTATACACAAATAATTAAATTTCCCTAATACACTGGCTACATTCAGTTTGTAGAATAATATGTCCAATTCCCCAATGCAAAAGGTCAAACTTATGGAAAAGAAAATCTTCCAGAAGACCCTCTTTTTGCCTAAGTTAGAGGTACTCTGTAACTGTTGTGTTCATTTCCTCTAAGTCCCTGACGCATTTGTGTAAACCCCTAGAAATTTCTGAGGCAAAGCAAAGCCCGTTAGATCCGCCTACTGGCCAGACTATAGCCCAATAAACAGTACCTCAGGTCTAGCCCCTCCCTCCCATAGGATTCATAGTCCTTGAATTTGGAAGAGATCTTGAAAGTCATCTGGCTGTGAAATGCCATATGCGTACCTGAAGTCAGGCTATGAAGATGTGGGCAATAGGTGTGACATACATGAACTACATGACTTTGCCTCCTTAGCACAGTGCCTGGCACCCGGCACATGCTCAATAAAGGATAGATGTCATTTTACTGATGTTATGAGCTCCGTCCTTGTCATCTAATAATCAAAAGTCAAAGAGCTCAAGATGACATCAGTCCCATTTGTCTAAGTCCTCATGCCGTGTGGATGAAAAGCGGCAGCCAGTTATGATGACAGGTGATCGATCCAAAGTTACTGCCAAATTTGTTAACATTTCTCCATTTCTAAACCGTCCATAAAGAAAATCATACATGGGGTCATACCATCCTCACAGGAGTCCAGCAGAGCAACCACACTATCCAGATTCATATTTTCACCAATAAAAAACTAGTAGTTTTTTAAATTAGTAAGGAAGTGCTTGATTTATTCTGTAGCCTCTCATAAAAGGTTTTACTCTTTCTGGTTTCTGTTCTTCAAGTCTGCCTCTGATTTCATGGAAACTCTGATTTACTTTTTACAGCCCTCTTTTTTAAAACTGATTTTCTGCAAGCAATGGTTCATGACAATATCAACACCAGTGATTACTGTGCTTTCAGTACCTTCACCTAGGGTACTGAAAGCACTGTACAGCAGAGTACATTTCCATCAATGTTATCCTCTGTCCTACTGACCATCTTCCCTTCCACCTCCAGGCGCAGTCCACTCTCGATCTCCAGGAACTTATGTCAGGGAATATCTCATGATGGCTGATGAGGGCCAGGTAAATACTTGTGATGGCAGCTGGAGAGAGATGACAGCTGCCCTGGCTTAGCAGGTGCCCAGAGCTCAGAGTGAGCATGGTGAAACCAGAGTAGGAGGAAGAGCAGGTGGAAAAAGTGATATCGAATTCGGTAAATACTTTTTCTGTATCTATTTCAATGGCCATGTGATTTTTCTCCTTTATCCTATTAATATGGTGAATTACATTGATTGATTTTCAAATGGTAACCTTACATTTCTGGGATTAAACCCCCCTTGATCATCATTTGTATATATAGAGCAGGTGGAAAAAGTGATATCGAATTCGGTAAATACTTTTTCTGTATCTATTTCAATGGCCATGTGATTTTTCTCCTTTATCCTATTAATATGGTGAATTACATTGATTGATTTTCAAATGGTAACCTTACATTTCTGGGATTAAACCCCCCTTGATCATCATTTGTATATATAATTTGCATATTTTATATCTTACTGGGACTGGTTTGCTAACACTTCATTAAGGAGTTTTGTGTCTATGTTCATGAGTAATATTGAGTCATACTTTTCTTTCTGACATATCTGTCAGGGTTAAGCTGGCCTCACTTCTAAAAAAAAATTGGTATATGATTTATTATTTCTTCCTTGTGTGTTTGCTAGAATGCTGCAGGGAAATATTCTGGGTCTAGAGTTTTCTTTATGTCAAGATTTCTGATTATGAGTTCAATTTCTTTAATATATTTGGGTAATTCATTTTTTCTATCACTTCTTGTGTCAGATTTGTTAAGTTGTACTTTCTAACAGACATGTCCATTTCATCTAAGTTATCAAATTCATTAGTAAAAATTGGTCATGACATTCTCTTATTTTTCTTTTAATATATATAGGAACTGTAGCTATATCCCTCTTTCATTACTAGTATTAGTAATCTGTGCTTTTCTCACTTTCATTCTTCATCAGTATTCCTAAGATTCTGCCAATTTTAATAATATTTTCAAAAGATTAATTTACTGACTTTATTTTCTGGGTTGTTTTATATCTAATATTTTTCTGCTCTTACCATTTCCTTCATTTCTTCTTATTATTTCTATTATTCTTTTTACTTACTTTGGGTCTAATTTACTCTTCTTTTTCTAGCTCCCATAGATGAACACTTAAATGATTGATTTATATCTTTCTTCCTATTTACTAAACATTTAAAGCTATAAAGTTTCTGTTAAGCACTGGCTTATTTACATCCCACAAATTCTGATACGTTATCATCAGTTGAAATACTTTTAAAATTTTCCTTGTGTTTTCTTCTTTGACCCATGGATTATTTAGAACTGTGTTATTTAATTTCCAGATATTTGGAGATTTTTCTTCCTACATTATATTAATCTGTTTATAATGTAGCAGTTAGAAAACATACTCTTTCAGATTTCAGTCTTTTAAATTTTATTATGACTTATTTTATGACTCTGCATATGATACATCTTGGTGAACACACCATGTGCCTTGTGCTCTGTTTCCAACCAATCTTAATTTGTACTGCACGTCACTTCTGACACTAACTACCCCAGAGTCAGGGTCAGACTCCACAGTTTAAGGGCTCAGTGCTCACTGGAGATGCCAGCCACAAGTCTCAGGGTCACTCGCACTTCTGACGTGCCAGCTATAAGTTTGGGTTCAATCATTTCCTAGAATGACTCAAAATTCACTGATACAGTTTTCTTATAAAGGATACAACTCAGGAACAGCCAAAAGGAAGAGGTGCATAGAGTTAGGTCTGGAAGGGTCCAAGATGAGGAGATTCTGTGCCCTCTCTCTATGGAGTCAGGGCCTGATACCCATCCGACATCAATGTGTCCACCAAACAGGAAGCTCTTCAAGCTTTGGGTGTCCAGAGTGTATTCTGAATCTCTGTTATTTGGTGCATACACATTTATGATTAGTATGTCTTCCTGATTAATTGAGCTTCTTCTCATTAGGAAATGTCCCTCTTTATCTCTCAAAATACTTCTTGATTTGAAGACTATTTTATCTAATATTAATATAGCCTCACCAGCTTTTTTTGTTTACTATTTTCATATTTTAGGCTATTTTCTTTCACTGTTTTATTTTCAATCTATCTGTTTCTTTATACCCAGAAGTGCTTCTCTCTTTTTTTTAAAATAAATTTATTTATTTATTTATTTTTGGCTGCATTGGGTCTTTGTTGCTGTGCACGGGCTTTCTCTAGTTGTGGCGAACGGGGGCTACTCTTCATTGCAATGTGCGGGCTTCTCATTGCGGTGGCTTCTCTTGTTGCAGAGCACAGGCCCTAGGTGAGCGGACTTCAGTAGTTGTGGCATGCGGGCTCAATTGTGGCTCGTGGGCTCTAGAGAGCAGGCTCAGTAGTTGTGGTGCACAGGCTTAGTTGCTCAACGGCATGTGGGATCTTCCCAGACCAGGGCTTGAACCCACGTCCTCTGCATTGGCAGGCAGATTCTTAACCACCGCGCCACGAGGCAAGTCCCAGAAGTGCTTCTATACTGGACAAGAATACGTCTTTCTCTTTTATCCAGTCAGACAATCTCTGCCTTTTAATTAGGGTATTTAATCCACTTATATTAATATAGTTATAGATATAATTGGGTTAGATTATTTGTTATTTGTTTTCTATTTGTCCCATGTGTCTGTGTTCCTCTTTTCCTGCCTTCTTTAACTGACTATTATTTAGTTTTCCACTTTACTTTTAGCTTCCATTTGGCATTTTAGCTATATCTCTTTTTTGGTAGTTATTCTTGGGATTATTAAATGCATACTTATCACATTCCACTTGAGAGTTAATACTGTACCACTTTATATAAAGTTTAAAAACTTATGACAGCTTAACTTTATTTGCCCTCCCAGTCTTTTGTGCTATTGTTGTCATATATTTTACATCTGAAAATGTTATAAACCCCATGACGCAAAGTGTTTATGTGTTTACTAATTTTCAGTGTGCTTGGGTTGCATGATGTTTGCATTTTTTTCAATTTTATTTTCATGCTTTAAACCACAGTGTGCTAGATTTGAGATGGCTGTAAACTCTACCACGTCTAGTGTAACAAAACATGGACAGATAAAGCAGTGAAATAAATATCAACCAACAAGCTACATGATCTGTCTTAGGGTCTGTTTCTTTCTCTGTCAAAAAGATTGCTATGAGGATTAAATGCATTTAGATTAGTTTATGCAGAAGCTGGAGCTCAGTGAATGTTACTTTCTGTTCCATTTAAGAAACTGAATTTTCAGGCAGATATTTGTAATTAACATCAATGTACTGGTATATACTGTGAACCAAATAACAATGAGAAACAAATGAAATACAGACAAACCAAATAACTCAAGCAAAATATTAATTTCTACTTATCCCAAGCTGCATGGTACAAAGAATTTGTTAATTAACCTACAATAAAAAGAATTACCCAAATACTCTTACCTTAACAGAACTGATATTTGGTAGTTCTATTAACATGTCAATAAGTAATTCTGCCCCCAAACAAAATGGTAAAACAAAAGTACAGAGGAAACTGTCCTGGCTAATAGGAAATGTTTCATACAGATCCACTGCTTGTTTATGAAGTATCTGTAGCTCCTGAGTAAAGTTCCAAAGAGCCCGACAGCAGTTCTGAAGCAGAGTCCAATAGCCGCCACGATGAGCGAGAACCTAAGACAAACACAACATTCAAAAGACGCCAAAGTTCCCAAAGTTATGGATCTCTGAACAACTTCCTCTTCCTGCAAATATTCTACATCAATAGTAAGAGTAACTAACACCATTTGTTATATGCTACTTACATGTGCTAGACACTGTGGTAAGACATTTATATGCATTATCTCAGTTCATTCTAATGACAACTCCTATGAAGTATTCTCCTCAATTTACAGATGAGGAAATGGAGGCATGGGGCTAAAATTACATTGATTGATTTTCAAATGGTAACCTTACATTTCTGGGATTAAACCCCCCTTGTTCATATTTTGTATATATAATTTGCATATTTTATATCTTACTGGGACTGGTTTGCTAACACTTCATTAAGGAGTTTTGTGTCTATGTTCATGAGTAATATTGAGTCATACTTTTCTTTCTGACATATCTGTCAGGGTTAAGCTGGCCTCACTTCTAAAAAAAAATTGGTATATGATTTATTATTTCTTCCTTGTGTGTTTGCTAGAATGCTGCAGGGAAATATTCTGGGTCTAGAGTTTTCTTTATGTCAAGATTTCTGATTATGAGTTCAATTTCTTTAATATATTTGGGTAATTCATTTTTTCTATCACTTCTTGTGTCAGATTTGTTAAGTTGTACTTTCTAACAGACATGTCCATTTCATCTAAGTTATCAAATTCATTAGTAAAAATTGGTCATGACATTCTCTTATTTTTCTTTTAATATATATAGGAACTGTAGCTATATCCCTCTTTCATTACTAGTATTAGTAATCTGTGCTTTTCTCACTTTCATTCTTCATCAGTATTCCTAAGATTCTGCCAATTTTAATAATATTTTCAAAAGATTAATTTACTGACTTTATTTTCTGGGTTGTTTTATATCTAATATTTTTCTGCTCTTACCATTTCCTTCATTTCTTCTTATTATTTCTATTATTCTTTTTACTTACTTTGGGTCTAATTTACTCTTCTTTTTCTAGCTCCCATAGATGAACACTTAAATGATTGATTTATATCTTTCTTCCTATTTACTAAACATTTAAAGCTATAAAGTTTCTGTTAAGCACTGGCTTATTTACATCCCACAAATTCTGATACGTTATCATCAGTTGAAATACTTTTAAAATTTTCCTTGTGTTTTCTTCTTTGACCCATGGATTATTTAGAACTGTGTTATTTAATTTCCAGATATTTGGAGATTTTTCTTCCTACATTATATTAATCTGTTTATAATGTAGCAGTTAGAAAACATACTCTTTCAGATTTCAGTCTTTTAAATTTTATTATGACTTATTTTATGACTCTGCATATGATACATCTTGGTGAACACACCATGTGCCTTGTGCTCTGTTTCCAACCAATCTTAATTTGTACTGCACGTCACTTCTGACACTAACTACCCCAGAGTCAGGGTCAGACTCCACAGTTTAAGGGCTCAGTGCTCACTGGAGATGCCAGCCACAAGTCTCAGGGTCACTCGCACTTCTGACGTGCCAGCTATAAGTTTGGGTTCAATCATTTCCTAGAATGACTCAAAATTCACTGATACAGTTTTCTTATAAAGGATACAACTCAGGAACAGCCAAAAGGAAGAGGTGCATAGAGTTAGGTCTGGAAGGGTCCAAGATGAGGAGATTCTGTGCCCTCTCTCTATGGAGTCAGGGCCTGATACCCATCCGACATCAATGTGTCCACCAAACAGGAAGCTCTTCAAGCTTTGGGTGTCCAGAGTGTATTCTGAATCTCTGTTATTTGGTGCATACACATTTATGATTAGTATGTCTTCCTGATTAATTGAGCTTCTTCTCATTAGGAAATGTCCCTCTTTATCTCTCAAAATACTTCTTGATTTGAAGACTATTTTATCTAATATTAATATAGCCTCACCAGCTTTTTTTGTTTACTATTTTCATATTTTAGGCTATTTTCTTTCACTGTTTTATTTTCAATCTATCTGTTTCTTTATACCCAGAAGTGCTTCTCTCTTTTTTTTAAAATAAATTTATTTATTTATTTATTTTTGGCTGCATTGGGTCTTTGTTGCTGTGCACGGGCTTTCTCTAGTTGTGGCGAACGGGGGCTACTCTTCATTGCAATGTGCGGGCTTCTCATTGCGGTGGCTTCTCTTGTTGCAGAGCACAGGCCCTAGGTGAGCGGACTTCAGTAGTTGTGGCATGCGGGCTCAATTGTGGCTCGTGGGCTCTAGAGAGCAGGCTCAGTAGTTGTGGTGCACAGGCTTAGTTGCTCAACGGCATGTGGGATCTTCCCAGACCAGGGCTTGAACCCACGTCCTCTGCATTGGCAGGCAGATTCTTAACCACCGCGCCACGAGGCAAGTCCCAGAAGTGCTTCTATACTGGACAAGAATACGTCTTTCTCTTTTATCCAGTCAGACAATCTCTGCCTTTTAATTAGGGTATTTAATCCACTTATATTAATATAGTTATAGATATAATTGGGTTAGATTATTTGTTATTTGTTTTCTATTTGTCCCATGTGTCTGTGTTCCTCTTTTCCTGCCTTCTTTAACTGACTATTATTTAGTTTTCCACTTTACTTTTAGCTTCCATTTGGCATTTTAGCTATATCTCTTTTTTGGTAGTTATTCTTGGGATTATTAAATGCATACTTATCACATTCCACTTGAGAGTTAATACTGTACCACTTTATATAAAGTTTAAAAACTTATGACAGCTTAACTTTATTTGCCCTCCCAGTCTTTTGTGCTATTGTTGTCATATATTTTACATCTGAAAATGTTATAAACCCCATGACGCAAAGTGTTTATGTGTTTACTAATTTTCAGTGTGCTTGGGTTGCATGATGTTTGCATTTTTTTCAATTTTATTTTCATGCTTTAAACCACAGTGTGCTAGATTTGAGATGGCTGTAAACTCTACCACGTCTAGTGTAACAAAACATGGACAGATAAAGCAGTGAAATAAATATCAACCAACAAGCTACATGATCTGTCTTAGGGTCTGTTTCTTTCTCTGTCAAAAAGATTGCTATGAGGATTAAATGCATTTAGATTAGTTTATGCAGAAGCTGGAGCTCAGTGAATGTTACTTTCTGTTCCATTTAAGAAACTGAATTTTCAGGCAGATATTTGTAATTAACATCAATGTACTGGTATATACTGTGAACCAAATAACAATGAGAAACAAATGAAATACAGACAAACCAAATAACTCAAGCAAAATATTAATTTCTACTTATCCCAAGCTGCATGGTACAAAGAATTTGTTAATTAACCTACAATAAAAAGAATTACCCAAATACTCTTACCTTAACAGAACTGATATTTGGTAGTTCTATTAACATGTCAATAAGTAATTCTGCCCCCAAACAAAATGGTAAAACAAAAGTACAGAGGAAACTGTCCTGGCTAATAGGAAATGTTTCATACAGATCCACTGCTTGTTTATGAAGTATCTGTAGCTCCTGAGTAAAGTTCCAAAGAGCCCGACAGCAGTTCTGAAGCAGAGTCCAATAGCCGCCACGATGAGCGAGAACCTAAGACAAACACAACATTCAAAAGACGCCAAAGTTCCCAAAGTTATGGATCTCTGAACAACTTCCTCTTCCTGCAAATATTCTACATCAATAGTAAGAGTAACTAACACCATTTGTTATATGCTACTTACATGTGCTAGACACTGTGGTAAGACATTTATATGCATTATCTCAGTTCATTCTAATGACAACTCCTATGAAGTATTCTCCTCAATTTACAGATGAGGAAATGGAGGCATGGGGCTAAACTGCCCAAGGTTATGCGTCTACTAAGTGATGAGCTAGGATTTGCACACCAGCGGTCTGACTCCAGCACGCCCATTGTTCTAGGTGCTGGGAATGTCACAGCGAGCAAGGGAAACTGGGCTTGCCCTCGTGCTGCTTCAATTTATTAGGAGAGACCAATACCAAATAAGCAGACAAATAAAATACAACTTCAGGGAATGATAAGTGTTGTAAAGGCAAATAAAGCAGAAATGACTCAGAACGTGATGAGGGTGAGAGGACAGGTCCTTTTATACAGGGTGGTCAGGAGAGAAGTTCTCTATGAGGTGACATATGAGCAGAGCCCTGAATGTTGAGTTGAACAGGTCATGTGAAGGTGGGGGTGGGAGTGTTGGGAGAAGAACATTTGGGGCTGAGGGAATAGCAGGTGCAAAGGATGGAGGGTGAACCTGAGGGCTGAGGAGGGAGCAAGCTTAGTGCTTTCAGAACCACAGAGGGGAGAGTGGACTGCACAAGAGCAATAGGAGTGGGTCCTGAGAGGTGAGCAGAACCCAGACCTTCTAGGGCCCTGAAGCTGGTACAAAGGAGCAGAGGATGCAATGCTCATGGTCAAGGGAGGTGATGTGGGTTTACTTTACATTTTTATAAGGTCACTCTCTCTACTTCAGGAAGAAAGTGGGAACGTAAGTATTCCTTTCTCATCTAGAAAGAATAAATTTCTTCTCATCTCTTGAGAAGTTTGAAGTACATCTCCTTCTTGCTATGAGAAAAAGGAAACAAATTTCTTTGTAGCTAATGATTCTAATTCTGAGTTTAATAATCTATCATATAATATTTAACAAGAACAAGACAAAAGCGTTTGACAGAAGACACAAGTAGCCTGGAGAAGCAGGAGGTCAGGGGGGAAGGGACAGGGCTTCCCCGTGGCCTAGAAAGATCTTCCCCTGTGCTAGAGGGGAGAAAGGAGTCTATGGTGCCCAGGAGGGATCAAGAGCCCGAAGAAGAACCCCTGGTGTCACTGGAGAAGCCCATGTCCCAAGTGTGGCTAGAAAGCAGCAGAGGGGTGCCTGAATATTCATGGAGACTTTGTAGACAAGGACAAAGGCCACCTCAGCTCTGGGTGGATGTATGACTATGACTAAATGGGCTTTCCCTCCTCCCTCACAACTTGACCAAATGTGAGACCTCAGTCCCATGGCAGGCAAGCCTTACAGATGACTGACATAAAATCCAGCAAATTTAATTTCACAGATGAAACTAAAATTATGGATAATAAGTAAATAAATGTATCATACATGCCCAAATTCATGGGCTGAGATTTACGTCCACTACATTAACAAATAAGAAGGACCACCTTACCATTGCTCTCCTGCAATATAAGAAGATTTTCATAAAATGATCCAAGAGACCCACATTTGCTGAGTGATCCTTTTCTTTACCACTGAGACCTGATTGAGAGTCTGATTCATAACCTGTTTGTGTCTTGGAAACATTTTCATCACTCATCTTGGAATTAAGAAATGCCGAAAATTCTTCTGCATCTACAGTACAAATATAAAGTATAATATTATTGAAAAGAGAGTTAAGTTCCAGGAAACACAACAGGTGACTAGCATCAAATGAATAATTCAGATAACAAGCGCTACATAAATTTGGAGAAAGGACAGAATTATCATGGATATGCTGAACCCGGGAAAGTTTCCAGAGAAGGAGGCTTTTAGATTAGGTCTTAAAGGGTGATCATGATTTAGCTACGTGGGAAGAATATAGAGAACATTCCAGGCAAGGGTGATGGCCAAGGGAACGATGCAGAGGCAGGAATGTCATGCTTTGGGGGAGAAGAATGACGGGATCCCACTGTTCCTTAATTTCCCCGCAAACAGGCCATTCCCTGGACACACACGCCGGAAGGTGAGGAGCATCCCCTGGTGTCAGGCAGTGCAGCAACCCTGATCACTCGTTCTCCCGCTGCTGTGCTATAAAAACACTGAGGATTTCTCCTGCCACAAACACTCCCTTACTAGAACTCTGCATTAAATAATAAGTCTCAATAGCAGAATATTTTATTGCCAATTTCATGGGAGGTCTTAGGGAGCTACTTTAAAAAAAACTCAAGAAGCTGTATATATTGTAATGTACATACAAAACTTGGACTCTTTCTATGTCCACGGAATTTACTTTCAAATACTTTAATAGTCCTGGTATGACATGCAGGTACCAGTTAAACTTAAACTATACCCTAGAAGAAATTAAAAAGCATGTTAAGTACCTCAAATCTGAATCAAACCCCCTGGGGCAGTTAACCAGCATATGAAATATCCCATCCAGCAATAAGCCATATAGGATTTAAAATGCCATTTTTGAAAATCTATATAAGAGGGTTTGTACTAGCATAAAGATATTAGAAATAAATTTTTATTTGTGAAATGAGTGGTATTCAAGATAGGTGATTGTTTAGAAATAGTGTCATCAGTGCAACACCCAGAGAGCCCTGTTCACCTACATCTCTCCACGTCCTGGAGGCCCCCGTCACCTGACCAGAAGACAATATTGGTTGGTCCTGCCATTAGGGTATCACTGCCTTCATCTTGGAGACAGCTTTCATGGAAAGTGATAATTACAGCTCCTAAGGCAAGAGTGGACTGCCCTGAGTACAAAATCAGAACTATGAAACAGCTGCATGATGTTTTCATGCCTGCTTGCATCAGTATGTTTGGTGGAATTTGTTCTGAAACTTACTTCCACTAAAACATAAAACCTGACAGCAAGTCTTCACTTACCTTGACCACTGGAGGCTACCAATATTTTTTAAAAGAACATTATATTTGCTGAATGGCCAAATTGATTTAGGGGAGAATCCTACATAAATATTTCCAAATATATATGATGATGCCACAAAAATGTAGAAATATTTTTAAAAAATAGAGTAAGAATCTCCTACAAAATATCACAACTCAACTAAATTCCTAAGTCATTGGAAAATGATGTGTGTAGCTCTGTGTCTATGGGGGGGGTGTACGTGTCAGGGTATGTGTGTATGTATGTGTTTCATTTGTGAATTAAAAAATCTAAAGACAATTTGATAGCATAGAACATATTTATTTTACCTGATGATAAGTGAGCCTTTCTTTTTTTAGCTGTAAGAAGGAAATCAAGTATCACTTTATAGTTTTCTAGAGTCAATTTTCCTGTTGGTAATACTGTTCCTGAATTATACAGTGAGAACATATTAGGATCAAATGATCGGAAACTGCAAAGGGGAAAAAAACTCATTAAAAGAACAATATAAGCAAAATTGAATTAATTCTGTCAAATACCAAATAAATAAATACATGTTTTAATAAAATGGAATTTAGCACCAAGTTACCCTGATACAAATTCGGTCACTGTCTAATTTTTGTGCCCCCAAGTAATCATGCACAAATGGCCGTGTGTGACCGGCAGGTCGGAGAAGAAGAGCTCTCGGTGTCCAGGGGACAGTGAGGAAGCCCATCTGATCTGAACTGTTTTCCCTTTCACAGCCTCAAGAATGGGTCACTTTGCCAAAAGCCTTCCCTGTTAGTCAAGCAATCTAACTGCTTCTTAAATGCTAACCTGGTCTAGCCCACATAGACCAGAATTTTACTTTAAACAAAATTCTGGAGAAATAGAAACTGGATCAAGTTCATTGTGGGTGTCAACCTGCATATTGTTCACTGGATTACTGAAATAAATACCCTCTTAATTCATATCCCTGTCACCATTCTTTCCTTCCTCCAATCCATCTGATATGTTGCTGTCAGAGAAAGTGCCTATCATAGACCTGCTTAAAAAAAAAAAACAACTTAATAATCTTCCACTGTATATAAATTAAAGTTGAGATTTAATAGACTGTTAAGACCCTCCAAGATCTGGTACTGATCTACTTTCCTAATCACTTCTCACCACTCCCTTTCACATGCCCTAGATTCTGGTCAGACCCCTGGGGGTTCCCATCCTGTGTCTCCTACCTGGGCTCTTGACTCACTCTTCCACCTATCCGAAATGCCTATTTCCCTACCTGCACATTTCTAAATCTTGCCTGTCCGTCAGGACCCAAGGCAAGTGGCTTCTCCCCGTGAAACCTTTCCTGTTAGTCTCATCAGGAGAAAGCCTCCTCCCAAGGAACAAAGACTTTATGTGCACTTCACTTTTTACCATTATTTACAATTATTCGTGAACATTTGTGAGCCACACTACCAGACTCCAACTTGTATATACTGCTCACCTTTGAATGCCCAGGTACTTATCTCAGCACCTGGTATCTAATAGGTGCTCAACAAGGTTTTTTTTTTTTGGCCACGCTGTGCACTTGCAGGATCTTAGTTCCCCAACCAGGGATTGAAACCCAGACCCACAGCAGTGAAAGCTCAGAGTCCTAACCACTGGACCGCCAGGGAATTCCCTCAATGAGTTTTTTTTCTGTTGTTCTTGTGTTTTTAAAGAAAGACTCTGGTTACATAAGAGTTACTGTGGTTACATGGTATTCCATATTATGTATTTATGTTCTTTTTTTTATCTCCTATAAACAACACTTTAGCCAAAGACAATCAACAAGAACTGGAAAATGTCTTTGGAATTAATGACAGAAAGTTTACATTGTATGAGAAAATACAATCTGTGTTTATACAGGCTTAAAATATACCTCTAAATGAAACAGAGATTTGCCTAATGACTACTAATATAATTTCTGTACAATTAATATTAAACTTCTCTTGGAAAATTGACTTTCCCCTTTCACTGAAAGCTATATTGACTAATATATTCAAAATATATGCAAATTAGTACTTCATAAGCACTTCAGCACTCATTTGGAAAAGATTCCGAGATAAGAAGTTTAAAAATATACCAAAGGTCAGTACAGACTGAAGCACTTTGTAAACCTCTTTAAGTTATCATCAGCATTGGAGCCCTGCTCATAGAAATACAACCCATGTACTTGAGACTAAAGAAGTATTATTCATTGATAATATACTCTACCTGACCATTACCAATGACGAACCAAATTTCATCTTTGTATGTTCCCCTAGCTTTGTTAAAAGCAGATTGAAGTGTGCGCTTGCCAGATACAGGTTCATCTGAGCTTTCCAGGGCATCTCCTCAAGAAATATTTGATGAAACCTCTTCTTTTTAACATAATTTAATATTAAAGGATTCAAGTTATCTACCAGGAATCGATGTGCTACTTTTCGAACATCAGCTCTCTTATTTCTGCAGAGGGAGAAGGAAGTTTTAAAATTATACAAACTTCCAGACATTTAACAAAGAAGAATGATTCCAATTTGTACAAAATACATCAAGAAGTCACCTGACTGCCCTTATGCAAATGTTTCTGGTTTATCTGTCATTTCCTTAGCACTAAAAACGTGAACTAGGACAGTGAAGCAGGCACAAGGATAAACACTAGGGATGAAGACACTATGAATTGCCTTCAATTCTCTCTGATGTCTGTGTGCTAGGCTCAAACCAAACAGCGCTTTTCTTTTCCGTCACCAAAAGGCCACTGAGATTAGACAACTAAATTATAACATTATAATGTTCACATTCATCAACTAACTTCAATATTAAACAAGAAAATCATTTCTCTGTTCTGTTCCTTAAGGGAAAAAAACAATGGAGACAAATTTTTTCTAACATTAGTTAGCCTACAGAGGAAATAAAACAGTCAACTATACAACTATACGTGAAATAACTTCATACATCCATATGCAGTGTGCTCTGGAAAAAACTAATATCTCAAAATTTAGCTAATAGTTTAGGTTTTAAGTATAACATATATTCAATTTGTTTCAAATTATTCCTATCAAAATCTCAAAGTAGCCCACCTAATTTTTTTTTTTGCGGTACGCGGGCCTCTCACTGCTGTGGCCTCTCCCGTTGTGGAGCACAGGCTCCGGACGCGCAGGCTCAGCGGCCATGGCTCACAGGCCAAGCCGCTCCGCGGCATGCGGGATCCTCCCAGACCGGGGCACGAACCCGTGTCCCCTGCATCGGCAGGCGGACTCTCAACCACTGCGCCACCAGGGAAGCCCAGCCCACCTAATTTTATAGTTACATAGTTGTTTAAATGGCATGACTACTTCTTCAAAATACTTTATCTTTTTTTTTTTAACCCTTGACAATGTTGCTGCCTCATTGGTCTGTGCCATTCTACCTGATTTATATTGGAGAAGGGGAAAAAATGATCTCAACTGATAAGTTAAAGTATCTTGCTCACTTTAATAGACAACATGTCTGCATCTGAATCAATACACACACACACACACACACACACACACACACACACACACACACACGGAAGAAAAGGAAAGAGGGATGGATGGAAGGAAGGGAGATAGACGTTGTTGCATGAAAAAAACAGATATTCTGAAGAACAAAGGAAGGAAGGAAACTACTTTTTTTTCTTTTGGTACGCGGGCCTCTCACTGTTGTGGCCTCTCCCGTTGCGGAGCACAGGCTCCCGACGCGCAGGCTCAGCAGCCATGGCTCACGGGCCTAGCCGCTCCGCGGCATGTGGGATCTTCCCGGACTGGGGCACGAACCCACGTCCCCTGCATGGGTAGGCGGATTCTCAACCACTGAGCCACCAGGGAAGCCCGGAAACTACTTTTTGATATGTAGTGTTGACATTATCATTCAGTGCTAAATATTTTGTATTTTGTTCATGACTTCCTTTTAATCCAACGTTTTTTGAGTTTTTGCTGTTGTTTGGTTGTCTTAAGTAATGTTTTTTGGTTTCCAAACAAATTGAAATGTTTTAAATAACTCTACCTTAAAAATTAAAATTACAATTTCCAAAATAAAAATCAATCTTATTCCTGTGTGAAGAGGTCAAGTCACCTCAAAAGGCCAAGGAGAGTGACAGGACTACCTGCATCTTCCCCGCCACAGAGGATGAGATCATACAGGGAGATACTTCTCACTTTGGCGTTAGGATCATTTTGAGCTGGAGGTAAATGAGAATGAACAGATGCAGAAAGATGCCTTCTTGGAGTTTCCCTTATCTGATAGAAAATAGAAACTTCTGAAAAATGAAGAATGCCATAAATCTCCTCTCCTGGGAAATTTTATGGCCATGAAGAGCGAAAATCAGCGTCAAGATGGACCTGCCCAAACAAGTCTTACTCCAATAGTTTCTCTCATATTTCTACCAGAGTTTGCTGCCCTTGAAAGCCTAAACCCCTTTTCCTTGTTTTGTCACTTTACTATAAATTTGTTGTTCTTTTGTTAAGATGCCATAGAAGCCCAAGTCCTAACTACCCCTTTGAGTAACTCATCACTGAGTTCTCCCATGCATATGCAAACATTAATAAACTCCTGTTTGTTTTTCTCTTGTTAATCTGTCTTTTGTCAGTCTAATATTACAGAGTCCCAGCCAGGGAACTTAGGAGGGTAGAAGGAAAAATAATTTTTTCCTTGCCTAAAATCTCAATGAAGCTGGGAAGTAATAAGAATAAAAGCAAAAATTAAGGGCAAGGAAAATAAACACAATAAAGAAGACTTACAAAGACAAAATTTGGTTCTTTGAAAAAATGGGGAAAAAACAGACAAACCTCTGACAAGATAAATCTCAAAAATATGAGAGAAGACAAAAATTAATGAAGTTAGGAATGAAATACAGGGTGTAACTGTAGATATAGCAGAGATTCAAAAGATAACATGAGAATATAATAACGTTTTATGAAAATATATTTGAAAATTTAGATAAAATGGATAATTTCCTAGAAAATAGAATTCATCAAAAGGAACTCAAAAAAAAAAAATCACACGGGCTTCCCTAGTGGCTCAGTGCTTAAGAGTCCACCTGTCGATGCAGGGGACACGGGTTCGTGCCCCAGTCCGGGAAGATCCCGGATGCCGTGGAGCGGCTGGGCCCGTGAGCCATGGCTGCTGAGCCTACGCGTCCGGAGCCTGTGCTCCGCAACGGGAGAGGCCACAACAGTGAGAGGCCCGTGTACCACAAAAAAAAAAAAAAAAAATCACAGATTCAGAGTGGCTATTAATCTTAAAGAAGTTGAATCAGTAGGTAAAAAATGAATGTATGTGTGCAGACATAGTATGTTATAATAAAAATACATATTTGGTCTTTGTCCTTTGTTCCAGGTATAGAGCTCCTAAAACTTGGAGTTTCCTGAGTGATAGGAGTTTCTTGTTATTCATGATGGAACACACCTGAGTCTAGTAAGGTGCTAGACTCAGGTGCTAGTAAAGTGACTCAGGGTTGGGTCCCTTAGAGAGCCTCTGGATAGGGGCTGGTCACCATAAAAATCAAACACATGATTACTAAGTGGAACTCTCAGCCCCAACCCCCAGTCTCCAGTGACTGCAGATTGGGTTTTTTAAAAACCTGTGAACAATAAGGTTCAGAGAACTTCCAGGTTGGTGAACACATCCACTTGCTGGGAGAGCGATGCATCACAACTTCTCAGGGACAGAGGTTCCTGTGCTCAGGACCCTTCCAGACATTGTCCTATGAGCCCCTTCATCTGGCTGTTCACGTGCATCCCTTATAAACCAGTAAACATTAAGTAAAATGTTTTTCTGAGTTCTGTGAGCCATTCTAGCAAACTACTGAACCTGAATGGGGTGAGGCGGAATTATGGGGACCCCCTAGTTTGTAGTAGGATGGGCAGAAATGTGGGTAGCCTGGCCATCCCATTTGTGGCCGGCATCTAAAGCGGGGCCAGTCTTGTGGGGCAGGGTCCTTCAACTTGTGGGATCTGATGCTGACTCCAGGTAGATATTATCAGAATTGAATTGAATTTTTATGCTATAGCTCTGTAAGATGTTACCATTAGGAGAAACTAGGCAAAGGGTTTTGTATCCTTGGATGTAGAATATCTTTTTGGACAGTTCTTCCCGTCTTTTTTATCAATGGTTGTTCAGCTATTAGTTTTAATTCTGGTGTGCTTGTGAGAGGACATGAGCCCAAGGTCCTTCCACTCTGCTATCTTGTCCCAACTCCCTGAGAAGTGGTTGGTTTTGGAAGACACATACCGTTGGAGTCAAAAGTGTGAGAAAAAGACACTGTGCACGGTTTAACATTTGTGTATTAATGTAATTCACTGCATAATCAGATTAAAGGAGAAAAAAATCTTAGTGAAGAAGAAATATTCAACAAGACTGAACACAATTCAGAAGAAAACTTTCAGAAAACAAGAAATAGAAGACAATTTCCTAAATTTGATAGAGTATCTTCCCAAATCCCACATAAATATACCCACATAAATATGCCCAACTGATATTTTGCCAAGCTGCAAAAGCAAATCAGTAGAAGGAGGACAGTCTTTCCAACAAATGGTACTGGAACAGTTAGATATCTATAAGTAAAAAGATAAATCTCAATCCCTTATACAAAAAGTTAATTCAAAATGCATCACAAGTATATATAAAACATAAAACTTGGGGAAAGAATATATGACCTAGGGCTAGGCAGTGTTCTTAGATTTGACACCAAAAGCACAACCCATTAAAGGAAAAATTGATAAGTCAAACATCATCAAAATTAAAAACTTTTGCTCTGTGAAAGACTGAGAAGAGGATGAAAAGGCAAGCTACACACTGAAAAAAAAAATTTGCAAACCACATATCCAACAAGGGCCTTGACCTATACCTAGGATATATAAAGATCTCTCAAAATTCAACAGAAAAACTAAAAACAAACAGTCCAATTAGAAAATGAGCAAAAGACATGAACAGACACTTCACTAAGAAGATATATAGGTGGCAAGTAAGCACATGAAATGAGGTTCAATATCATGAGCCTTTACAGAAATGCAAATTAAAGCCATGAGACATCACTAACACCTATTTTAATGACTAAAATAAAAAATAGTAATACCACTACCTGCTAGCCAGCATGAGGAGAAACTGGATCACTCAAACACTGCTGTGGGGATGTGAAAAGTACACCCACTCTGGATAAAAGTATGGGATTTCTCACGAAGTTAAACATGCACTTACCATACAATCTAGCAACTGCGCTCTTGGCCATTCATTCCAGAGAAATGGAGATTTATGTTCACACAAAACCTGTACGTGAATGTTCACAGCAGCATTATTCCTAACAGTCAAAACAATCCAAGCAATCCAAATGGCCTTTAGTGTGTGAGTGGTTAAACAAATTGTGGTATATCCGTGCCACAGAATACTACTGAACGATAATAAAGTGAACTAGTGACGCATACAACTTGAATGGGTCTCAAAGGAACTGTGCTGAGTGGAAAGAAAAAGCCAATCTCAGAAAGTTACATACTGTGTGATTCCATTTTTATAACATTTTTGGAATTACAAAATTATAGAAATGGAAAACAGATTAGTGGTTGTCAGGGGTTGGGAGGGGGAGAGGAAGGGAGGTGGCTGTGGTTATGAAAAGGTAGCAGGGGGGCTTGGCGGGTAGATCCTTATGATACAGCTGTTCTGTTTCTACACTACGGTGATAGTCACACAAGTCTATAAATGTGATAAAATTGCATAAGACTAAATACACACACTCATATGATTGCACATAGAATTGCTATAATCTGAATAAGGTCAGTAGATTGTATCCATGTCAATTTCCTGTCTGTGCTATTTTTAGTTATGTAATTAATACTAGGAGAAACTGGGTGAAAGGTATACAGGTTTTTTCTGTATTACTTTTTGTAACTGCATGTGTATGTACAATTATCTGAAAATAAAAAGTTTTTAAAAGTGCATGTTACAACAAGGATGTCCACAATCACAAACTCCATTCAAGATTAAACTTGACATCCCAACCTGTAGGCTAGACAAAGAAGTAAGAGGCTTGAGTGTTAGAATGGATTAAGCGAAACTTTCATTATTTGTTCACAGTATGACCGTCCACACAGAAAATCTGCAACTATGGATAAATTACCAAGTTGTATAGAAGATCGAGTTGTTTATAAATCAATCATATTCATATATAAAAAACAGAAGTATTCAAAAACATAGTTTTAGAATACCATTTACACAAATACCAAAAAGCATTCCTTTTATGTAGCTAACAAAAGATAGATAACAGCTTTATGGAGAATATCATAAAAGTTTATTGATAGATATTAAATAGGATCTAAGTATGTGGTCTGTCTACTAATAGAAAGATTCAATGTTGTTTAAAACAATAACTTTTCAAACCAATCCATATATTCAATTCTATCTCCATCAAAATCACAAGTTGTTATTTCTTTTTATTACTCACAGCTATTCCAAACTATTTTGTGGAAGAATATCTAAGACATGCATGAAGGAAAAGAACATCCTGGAGAGACTTGTCCTATCAAGACAATAAAACTTAATTTAAAACCAAAGTATGATAGTGTGATATTGACTCAGGGATAGACAGACCAATGGGACAGGAAAAAGATTCCAAAACTACATATAAGACGACTTGCTAAATGACAAAAAGTGACAGTGATGACAGAATAGACTACTCAATAAAGGGAGCTAGTCAATCGGGTATAATGAAACTATAATGAAACTAAAAAAGAGGGGGAGAGGGATTCTTCCTCTCACCATTCATAAAAATTGATTAGAGTTGGATGCAATTCCTAATTGTAAAATCAAACATTTAAATTGATGAAGAAAATACCTTACTACCTCAGAGAAGAATTTCAAAAATGATAAAGAGAAATGTTGATACATTTGACCCAATTAACAGTTATAGCTTTCGATTTAAAAAAAGATGACTTTCAGGGACTTCCCTGGTGGCACAGTGGTTAAGAATCGCCTGCCAATGCAGGGGACATAGGTTCAAACCCTGCTCTCAGAAGATCCCTCATGCCGTGGAGCAGATAAGCCCGTGTGCCACAACTACTGAGCGCAGAGCCCACAAGCCACAACTACTGAAGCCCGCATGCCTAGAGTCCGTGCTCTGCAACAAGGGAAGCCACCGCAATGAGAGGCCACACGCCACAATGAAGAGTAGCCCTGCTCGCCACAACTAGGGAAAGCCCGCGTGCAGCAACAAAGACCCAATGCAGCCAAAAATAAATAAATAAATAAATAAATAGATGAATGAATGAATAAAAAAAGATGACTTTTAAAATGTAAATGGTGAGCCTCAAACTGAGAAAAGCATTAGTATCCAAACTTCTAAAAATAAATGAGAAAACAAAAGTTGCAAATGTGCAAAGGATCTAAACAAGCAGTCTTGAGAACAGAAAAACCCTAGGGTTTTTAAAAAAACATGAAAAGCTGCCTAACCTCATTAGTAATCAAAGAAATAGAAATTAAAATAACAAGGAGAGAAAATTTCACAGCTCATAGGTCCACAAAAATTTGATAATAACATTAAGTATCAGGGAAGATGCTGACTAAGGGAAACTTGACACACCACTGATGAAAATTTTAAAGCAATTTAGCAATATCTAGAAATGTTAAAATGCTCATATCCTGAGAACTACACTCCTGTGTATTTACCCCAGAAACTCTCACATGTGCATATGGAGATATATATAAGAATGTCCTTTGTAGCACTGTTTACATAATGGAAAGTTGGACTAGACTTGTGTATAATCAACATGAAAAAAATCTCACAAACATAATAGTGAGGAATAAGAGCAAACTGGCAAAAAAATTTGTAGAAAATAATACTGTATGTTATTTCGGGGCATATACATATATAATTGAAGTATAAAGTCACTTATAAGCACGATAAATGCCAAATTTTGGATTGTATTACTTCTGGGATAGAGGGGGACAGAAATGCATCCCAAACTCTTTATATGGTATGCTGCATATTGGGTACATGTTCATTTGTTATATTATTCTCCATACTCATCTAAAATATGTCATAATTTAAATAAAGAAAATGAAGGGATAATCAAACAGAACGTAGGCAAATGCAAACAAAAAGAAGAGTGGTTTAATTAATATTTATATGTTGAAAATTAAGATCAAAATCACTAAACAGGTAAAGGAAAGCATTAAATAATGAAGGTAAGGTATATAAAGAATGTATGAGAATCATAAATGTGTACTTGTGACAATAAAAGCTAAACACACCATGATAAGTTTTATGGTTTAAGTTTTATAAACAAGAACATTATCTGCCAATAATTAAAAGTAATTTACCAGTTTAATCTCCCGGCCACTCTTATCTAAATTACTGCTATCACCATCTCCACTCCAGGCCAGTTACTCTATAGTATATCATCCTGTTCATTTATTTTATAAAATTTATCAAAAATTTAAATTGTCTTGTTTCTTTTGCACAACAAAGGAAACCATAAACAAGACAAAAAGACAACCCTCAGAATGGGAGAAAATATTTGCAAATGAATCAATGGACAAACTATACAAACAGCTCATGCAGCTCAATATCAAAAAAAGCAACCCAATCAAAAAATGGGCAGAAGACCTAAATAGACATTTCTCCAAAGAAGACATACAGATGGCCAAGAGGTACATGAAAAGATGCTCAACATCACTAATTATTAGAGAAATGCAAATCAAAACTACAGTGAGGTATCATCTCACAATGGTTAGAATGGGCATCATCAGAAAATCTACAAACAATAAATGCTGGAGAGGGTGTGGAGAAAAGGGAACCCTCTTGCACTGTTGGTGGGAATGTGAATTGATACAGCCACTATGGAGAACAATATGGAGGTTCCTTAAAAAACTAAAAATAGAATTACCATATGACCCAGCAATCCCACTACTGGGCATATACCCAGAGAAAACCATAATTCAAAGAGTCATGTACCACAATGTTCACTGCAGCACTATTTACAATAGCCAGTTCATGGAAGCAACCTAAATGTCCATTGACAGATGAATGGATAAAGAATATATGGTACATATATACAATGGGATATTACTCGGCCATAAAAAGGAATGAAACTGGGTCATTTGTAGAGACTTGGATAGACCTAGAGACTGTCATACAGAGTGAAATAAGTCAGAAAAACAAATACTGTATATATTAACACACATATGTGGAATCTAGAAAAATGGTACAGATGAACCAGTTTGCAAGGCAGAAATAGAGACACAGATGTAGAGAACAAACATATGGATGCCAAGGAGGGAAGTGGGGGGGTGGGATAAATTGGGAGACTGGGATTGACATATATACACTAATATATATAAAACAGATAACTCATGAGAACCTGCTGTATAGCACAGGGAATTTTACTTCACTTCGCTGTACAGTAGAAACTAACACAACATTGTAAAACAACTATACCCCAATAATAAATAAATAAATAATAAATAAAATAAAATAAATAACAAATAAAAAATAAATTGTTTATTTGTGTCTTTGTTTATTTTGTGTTCCTTTTATTAGTATGTAAGCTCCCTGATGGCAGTGATCTTATCTGTCTACGCTACCAATGTATCCGTGGTGCCTAAAATAATGCACAACACATAGTAACCCTCAAGTTAAAATTTAATTAATTAATCAATCAATACCTTTCTTGCTCCGCCATTTCAGAAATAAAAGGATTTTTATTCAAAAATTCTCTTAGAGTTTCCTTTTTTTTAGATCTCTGTCTGGGCTTCACTTCTGTAGACTTAACATGGGAGATAACAAAAATGTTACAAATCCAATTTAAAATCTTAACACGATACCATAATTTACTTGTACTCTAATGCTTATCTTTTCACATTAAAATAGTGGTTTCTTTATGCCCCTCAATTAAAATTATTAACAAAAGTAAAAGAAGTACCCCTGTAGACAAAAAAAAAATGGTTATAAAAATATCCTTGTGATAAGAATTAAAATATATTGCATAATTATAAAATTATGATTGTTGGTATTCTCTTCTGTTTCACATTATACTAAATTATAGTACAGCCAACCATCTCTAGATGCATGAATCTCTTAAGTTCATGAACTTAAAATTCAAAATTTATATGAAACTTACTCTGCCAATCTCCACTACTGCAGCTTTGAACTTCTTCATAGGTTTGATGACCTTTTTACACAAAGTACTGTCCTTATGTTTCAATTTTTTTATTCCAAGTAGGGACTCATTCCTCCTAATACAAAAAGATAGTCAGTTAAAAGGATCTACAAGAATTTATAAAACTACCCCAAAGTAATAAACCTTTAATGAGTATTGCCACTGAAATTATGCTAGAAGAATACCCAAAACTGGTTATGTCCCATGCATAAATGAGACTGTGATACTCCTGGCCGTCAACGAATAGCTAGTCTCTCAAAAGAGCAAAATGTAAATCACACCATAAAAATGTGATGAGAGCTGAAGTATGATCTAGGAGGAATAGAACTGAACTGAAACTAAAACATGAACACTCCCCTTTAAAACTGAGAAAATAACTACATAAGAGTGACCCTAGACAAACTACCTTGCTTCCAACAGACTTCAGTCCTTTTAGTTCCATCAAGTGCAAGCTCCCAGCCACTATCAACTTCTGGATATTAACAAGAGATAAGCATTTCAGATGACTACATTCATCCCTTGGTAACTGCAGGGGCTTGGTTCCAGGACCCCCTCAGATACCAAAAGCCAAGGATGCTCAAGTCTTTTATATAAAATGGCCTAGTACTTTCATATAACCTACACACATCCTCCTATATACTTTAAATCATCTCTAGATTATTTAAAATACAACGTAGGCTTCAGAGGTCAGATCCCAGGGAGAGGACTGGGGTTGGCTGTGTAAACACAGCCTGAAGGGGGCTAGTGCACCACAGTTAGCAGGGAGGGAGTCCAGGAAAAAGTCTGGAACTGCCTAAGAGGCAACAGACCATTGTTTCGGAGTGTGTGAGGAGAGGAGATTCAAAGCACAGCGTAAACGAGCTTCAGAGATGGGTGCAAGCGCGGCTATCAGCGTGGACCCCAGAGATGGGCATGAAATGCTAAGGCTGCTGCTGCAGCCACCAAGAATCCTTTGTGCAAGCACAGGTCACTATCCACACCTCCCCTCCTGGGAGCCCGTGCAGCTTGCCACTGCCAGTGTCCCGTGATCCAGGGACAACTTCCCAGGGAGAACACAGGGCACGCCTCAGGCTGTTGCAACGTCACGCTGGCCTCTGCAAACACAGGCTCATCCCACATTCCATACCCCTCTATCCCCCTGGCCTGGGTGGAGCCCCCTAATCAGCTGCTCCTTTAACACCCTCCTGTCTGGGCGCGAAGAACCCATGCCAGAGGACGACCTACATGCAGAGGCGGGGCCAAATCCACAGCTGAACCCCAGGAGCTGTGCGAACAAAGAAGAGAAAGGGAAATTTCTCCATGCAGCCTCAGGAGCAGCAGATTAAATCTCCACAATCAACTTGATGGACCCTGTATCTGTGGAATACCTGAATAGAAAACGAACCATCCCAAAACTGAGGCAGTGGATTCTGGGAGCAACTGTAGACTTGGGGTTGCTGTATGTGACTGACTAGTTTCTGATTTTTATGTTGATCTTAGTACAGTTTTTAGCATTTGTTATCATTGGTGGATTTGTTTATTGGTATAGTTACGCTCTTCTTTTTTTTTAATTACTTTTTAAATCTTTTTATTTTAATAATTTTTTTTTTACATTAATAACTTTATTTTTTCTTTCTTTTCCTTTTCCCTTTTCTACTGAGCCTTGTGGCTGACAGGGCTTTGATGCTCTGGCCAGGTGTCAGGCCTGCACCTATGAGGTGGGAGAGCCGAGTTCAGTACATTGGACCACCAGAGACTTCCCAGCCCCACATACTATCAACTGGTGAGAGCTCTCCCAGAGACCTCCGTCTCAGTGCTAAGACCCAGCTCCGCTCAATGGCCAGCAAGCTCCAGTGCTGGACAGCCCATGCCAAACAACTAGTAAGACAGGAACACAACCCCACCCATTAGCAGAGAGGCTGCCTAAAATCATAGTAAGTTCACAGACACCCCAAAACACACCACCGGACGCGGTCCTGACACCAGAAACACAAGATCCAGCCTCATTCACCAGAACACAGGCACCAGTACCCTCTACCAGGAAGCCTACACAGCCCACTGAACTAACCTTACCCACTGGGGGAAGACACCAAAAACAATGGGAACTACGAACCTGCAGCCTGTGAAAAGGAGACCCCAAACACAGTAAGAAAAGCTAAATGAGAAGACAAAGAAATATGCAGCAGATGAAGGAGCAAAGTAAAAACCCACCAGACCAAACAAATGAAGAGGAAATAGGCAGGTTACCTGAAAAAGAATTCAGAGTAATGATAGTAAAGATGATCCAAAATCTTGGAAATAGAATGGAGAAAATACAAGAAACATTTAACAAGGACCTAGAATAACTAAAGAGCAAACAAACAATGATGAACAACACAACAAATGAAATTAAAAATTCTCTAGAAGGAATCAATAGCAGAATAACTGAGGCAGAAGAACGAATAAGTGACCTGGAAGATAAAATAGTGGAAATAACTACCACAGAGCAGAAGAAAGAAGAAAGAATGAAAAGATTTGAGGGCAGTCTCAGAGACCCCTGGGCAAATATTAAATGCACCAACATTTGAATTATACGGGTCCCAGAAGAAGAAGAGGAAAAGAAAGGGACTGAGAAAATATTTGAGGAAATTATAGTTGAAAACTTCCCTAATATGGGAAAGGGAAGAGTCAATCAAATCCAGGAAGTGCAGAGAGTCGCATACAGGATAAATCCAGGAGAAACACACCAAGACACATATTAATGAAACTATCAAAAATTAAATACAAAGAAAAAATATTAAAAGAAATGATCACGTGATCAATCCAAGAAGAAGATATAACAATTGTAAATATTTACGCACCCAACGTAGAAGCACCTCATTACATAAGGCAAACGCTAATAGCCATCATAAAAGGGGAAATGGACAGTAACTCAATCATAGTAGGGGACTTTAACACCTCACTTTCACCAATGGACTGATCATCCAAAATGAAAATAAATAAGGAAACACAAGCTTTAAATGACACATTAAACAAGATGGACTTAATTGATATTTATAGGACAGTCCATCCAAAAACAATAGATTACACTTTCTTCTCAAGTGCTCATGGAACATTCTCCATGATAGATCATATCTTAGGTCAAAAATCAAGCCTTGGTAAATTTAAGAAAATTCAAATTGCATCAAGTATCTCTTCTGACCACAACGCTATGAGACTAGATATCAATTACAGGAAAAAAGGTGTAAAAAATACAAACACACGGAGGCTGGCTAAACAATACACTACAAAATAACCAACAGATCACTCAAGAAATCAAAGAGGAAAACAAAAAAATACCTAGGAACAAATGACAGTGAAAACACAATGACCCAAAACCTACGGGATGCAGCAAAAGCAGTCTAAGAGGGTAGTTTATAGCAATACAATCCTACCTCAAGAAACAAGAAACACCTCAAATACACAACCTAACCTTATAGCTAAAGCAATTAGAGAAAGAAGAACAAAAAATCCCCCAGAGTTAGCAGAAGGAAAGAAATCATATAGATCAGATCAGAAATTAATGAAAAAGAAATGAAGGAAATAATAGCAAAGATCAATAAAACTAAAAGCTGGTTCTTTGAGAAGATAAAATTGATAAACCATTAGCCAGACTCATCAAGATAAAAAGGAAAAAGACTCAAATCAACAGAATTAGAAATGAAAAAGGAGAGGTAACAAGTGACACTGCAGAAATACAAAGGATCATGAGAGATTACTACAAGCAACTCTATGCCAATAAAATGGACGACCTGGAAGAAATGGACAAATTCTTAGAAAAGTACAACCTTCTGAGACTGAACCAGGAAGAAATAGAAAATATAAACAGACCAATCATTAAGCAATGAAACTGAAAATGTGATTAAAAATCTTCCAACAAACCAAAGCCCAGGACCAGATGGCTTCACAGGCAAATTGCAACAAACATCTAGAGAAGAGCTAACACCCATCCTTCTCAAACTCTTCC
The DNA here is from genome assembly GCF_003031525.2 of Neophocaena asiaeorientalis asiaeorientalis. Classification (NCBI taxonomy): domain Eukaryota; kingdom Metazoa; phylum Chordata; class Mammalia; order Artiodactyla; family Phocoenidae; genus Neophocaena; species Neophocaena asiaeorientalis. The sequence continues at coordinate 1,064,030 of NW_020174057.1, forward strand.
AAAATATTGCAGAGGGAGGAACACTCCCAAACTCATTCTACGAGGTCACCATCACCCTGATACCAAAACCAGACAAAGGTGTCACAAAAAAATAAAACTACAGGCCAATATCACTGATAAACATAGATGCAAAAATCCTCAACAAAATACTAGCAAACAGAATCCAACAGTACATTAAAAGGATCATACACCATGATCAAGCAGGATTAATCCCAGGAATGCAAGGATTCTTCAATATATGCAAATCAATGGATGTGATACACCATACTAACAAATTGAAGGAGAAAAACCATATGATCATCTCAATAGGTGCAGAAAAAGCTTTTGACAAAATTCAACACCCATTTACGATAAAAACCCTGCAGAAAGTAGGCATAGAGGGAACTTACCTCAACATGATAAGGCCATGTATGACAAACCCACAGCCAACATCGTTCTCAATGGTGAAAAACTGAAACCATTTCCACTAAGATCAGGAACAAGACAAGATTGCCCACTCTCACCACTATTATTCAACATAGTTTTGGAAGTTTTAGCCACAGCAGTCAGAGAAGAAAAAGAAATAAAAGGAATCCAAATCGGAAAAGAAGAAGTAAAGCTGTCACTGTTTGCAGATTACATGACACTACACATAGGGAATCCTAAAGATGCTACCAGAAAACTACTAGAGCTTATCAATGAATTTGGTAAAGTAGCAGGATACAAAATTAATGCACAGAAATCTCTGGCATTCCTATACACTAATGATGAAAAATCTGAAAGGGAAATTAAGGAAACTCTCCCATTTACCACTGCAACAAAAAGAATAAAATATCTAGGAATAAACCTACCTAAGGAGACAAAAGACCTGTATGCAGAAAACTGTAAGACACTGATTAAAGAAATTAGAGATGATACAAACAGATGATACATGTTCTTGGATTGGAAGAATCAATGTTGTGAAAATGACTATACTACCCAGAGCAATCTACAGATTCAGGGCCATCCCTATCAAACTACCAATGGCATTTTTCACAGAATTAGAACAAAAAATTTCACAATTTGTATGGAAACACAAAAGATCCCGAACAGCCAAAGCAATCTTGAGAAAGAAAAACAGAGCTGGAGGAATCAGGCTCCTGGACTTCAGACTATACTTCAAAGCTACCGTAATCAAGACAGTATGGTACTGGCACAGAAAGAGAAATATAGATCAATGGAATAGGATAGAAAGCCCAGAGATAAACCCATGCACATATGGTCACCTTATCTTTGATAAAGGAGGCAAGAATATACAATAGAGAAAAGACAGCCTCTTCAATAAGTGGTGCTGGGAAAACTGGACAGCTACATGTAAAAGAATGAAATTAGAACACTCCCTAACTCCATACACAAAAATAAACTCAAAATGGATTAAAGACCTAAATGTAAGGCCAGACACTATAAAACTCTTAGAGGAAAACACAGGCAGAACACTCTATGACATACATCACAGCAAGATCCTTTTTGACCCACCTCCTAGAGAAATGGAAATGAAAACAAAAATAAACAAATGGGACCTAATGAAACTTAAAAGCTTTTGCACATCAAAGGAAACCATAAACAAGGTGAAAAGATAACCTTCCAAATGGGAGAAAACATTTGCCAATGAAGCAACTGACAAAGGATTAATCTCCAGAATATACAAGCAGCCCATGCAGCTCAGTATCAAAAAAAACAAAAACCCAATCCAAAAATGGGCAAAAGACCTAAACAGACGTTTCTCTAAAGAAGATATACAGATTGCCAACAAACACATGAAAGGATACTCAACATCACTAATCATGAGAGAAATGCAAATCAAAACTACAATGAGGTATCATCTCACACTGGTCAGATTGGCCATCATCAATAAATCTACAAACGATAAATGCTGGAGAGGGTGTGGAGAAAAGGGAACCCTCTTGCACTGTTGGTAGGAATGTAAATTGATACAGCTACTACGGAGAACAGTATGGAGGTTCCTTAAAAATCTAAAAATAGAACTACCGTATGACCCAGTAATCCCACTACCGGGCATATACCCTGAGAAAAACATAATTCAAAAGGAATCATGTACCACAGTGTTCACTGCAGCACTATTTAGAACAGCCGGGACATGGAAGCAACCTAAGTGTCCATCGACAGATGAATAGCTAAAGAAGATGTGGCACATATATACAATGGAATATTACTCAGCCATAAAAAGAAACGAAGTTATTTGTAGTGAGGTGGATGGATCTAGAGTCTGTCATACAGAGTGAAGTAAATCAGAAAGAGAAAAACAAACACTGTATGCTAATACATATATATGAAATCTAAAATTAAAAAAAAAAAGGTCCTGAAGAACCTAAGTGGAGGACAGGAATAAAGATGCAGACATAGAGAATGGACTTGAGGACACAGGGAGGAGGAAGGGTAAGCTGGGATGAAGTGAGGGAGTGGCACGGACATATATACACTACCAAATGTAAAAGAGATAGCTGATGGGAAGCAGCGCATAGCACAGGGAGATCAGCTCCCTGCTCTGTGACCACCTAGAGGGATAGGATAAGGAGGGTGGAAGGGAGACGCAAGAGGGAGGGTATATGGGGATATATGCATACATATAGCTGATTCAGTTTGTTATACAGCAGAAACTAACACAACATTGTAAAGAAATTATACTCCAATAAAGATATTTTTAAAAAAAAAGAATGATACCTTTTAATCATGAAAGCATTTAGCCTGAATTTCTTTGGAATAAATAAATTAAATACAATGTAAATTCTATATAAATAGTTGTAAATACAATGTAAATGCTATGTACATAATTGACGGGAGTGCAGCAAATTCAAGTTTTACTTTTTGGAACTTTCCAGAACTTTTTTTCCGAATATTTCCGATCCATGGTTGGCTGAATGACTGGATGCAGAGTGGATGCCAAAGGCGGACAGTACTAAATGTTCTCCCTTCCCCCCAATCACCTGTAAGGATTCTCAACCTTGTTTTTTTTAATCTGCCATCGACCCCTGTGGTAACCTGTCCCCTTCTCCGAATACTGTAAGGTCGCTTATTATCCCTCCCTCTATTGGTACTTACTACCTATTTTCCTTGAAATTTATATATTTCCTAAAATCTATATTTCCTCTGGTAAGTACTTGCTAGGTACAACACCACCCTGCTATAACATGATAAATGGGATCCAAAAGCTTAAATTAAATAAAATGTAAAGTCATATTAACACAAGGTGAAGGAAATGACCAGGTGAATCTGGTAGCTAGTTCCAGGGGCTGGGGTCCCAAACTCATCTTGGTCCTAGTAGTGGTCAGCCTCTCACTTCGATTTTGATAAAGATGATCCTGGATCCTGTGCTTGGTTGGGACTCCAGCCAAGCTGCAGCAATTCCAAGAGTCTCTCAGTTAGTTGGCATTCATTTTGGCAAATGTTTTGTCTGCCTGAACTACAAAGCTTGGACCACTGATCACCGGGGACTTGACAATCTATCCTTTGCTCTGCTACTTGCATCCTGACACTAGTTGCCTGCTGTTTTCCAACCAGCTTGTCTCTTCTCTACCTCCTCTCTCTCCCACCCCACCACAATGCTTTTATTGCTGCTATTCCAGAAACAGATGGGAAGGAGAGGAGGTCATGGGTGAACACTTGGGCCACCGTCTTCCTAGCCCTCTCAGCATTCTCCTCCATGCTCTGCAGAACTCTCATCCACTGAATAAACCCCTCCACTCCTCAACCTCTTCATAGACTGCTTCCTCCTAGTCCTGACTGCTTTTTATTTTGTTTATGGTGTATTATGAAAAATAGTACTTCTAAATTTTTATGTAATCATTATTGATCTTTGATTTCATGACTTATTGTTTTGATTACCTATATCACTGCCTGCTTCTGACCCAAAACATTGAGTTCCAATGACTGTCTGCCTATTATTTCACAAACACAAATCTGTTATTCTTTATCTGACAGCACAAGGCTCTCATTCACGCTTTTTTTTTTTTTTTTTTTTTTTTAAATTTTTTGTTTATTTGGCTGCGTCGGGTCTTAGTTGCGTCGTGCAGGCTTAGTTGCTCTGCGGCATGCGGGATCCTAAGTTCCCTGACCAGGGCTCGAACCCACGTCCCCTGCACTGGAAGGCGGACTCCCAACCACTGGACCACCAGGGAAGGCTCCTACGCTTTTTTATTTTTAAAATATTTTTCATTACTCCAGCCCATTCCATACAAACTAATCTGACTGGAATTGCATTAAATCAACAAATTAATTTGAGAATAACAGAAATCTTCACAATATTCCATCTGCTTATCAAGTAATGTACTATGTCTCTCCATTTATTCAAGTCATTTTTTTTTTCATACCTCTTAGTAAAGATGTTTGGTCTTCTTTATATTAGCCTAAATCCCCTCACAATTCCTGATAAACTTAATCCTGTAGTTCACAGAAATGGGATCATTTTTCCATTATATTTTCTAGTTGATACAGCAAAGCGTTGATCTTGCATCTACCCATCCTATGGAATTCTATTATTAACTCTGATAGTTTTCAGTTAATTAACTTAAGTTAAAAAAAGTAATAATTATTTGCAGATATCAATCTTTCCTCTCCATTTTCACAGTAATTCACTGTGGATTTCACTTGATAAACATTTTTGAGACCGTATTATGTGATAATCACATAAATTCTAATCCTAATTTCTATTTATTTTAGTGTGCTGCCAAGAACTTTCAGAATAATTTTAAATGATAGAAGGAATAATAGGTTTCTTTGTTGTACTGCATATTTTAAAAGAAAATCTTTTAATCCTAATTTGCCAGGAATTGCTGCTGAACGTCACCACATGACTTTTTAGCACCTATAAAAGACTCCTTGGACTACTAATGATAATTATATTTAGATTTTCTACTATATTTATATTGAGAACAAAATCTACATTCTCACTGCTAAATTTATAAGCTAGTGTTTTATTTTTATTCTATATACTTCTAAATAAAGTTGATCTCTAATTTCCTATTTTTTTATTCTCTTTTTACAAAACTGTTATCAGAGCCTGCTGTGATAAATTTACTAGGAAACTATAACCATGCTCTGAAGTAGCTTTATGTAAAACAAAATTATGTGTTCCTATGAAGGAACTAGCCTTAAAAAGTTTTTGAGCTCTCCAATTTTTTTTACTGCTTCAATGAATTCTTATAATTTAAAATTTTCCAGATAATCATCACTTCAGATTAGATTTTCAAATTTATTCATATTAAACTACATACACTGTTATCTAATGTTTAACAACTTCCAAATTTATGACTATTTTCTCTTTGGATTACTTACATTTCACTTTTTCTTATTTTGCTGGCCAGAAAATTACCTCATTTATTCATATATTCAAAGAAGTAACCCTAGCCAACTGGACTATTTTAACACCAACTTAAAATTAATTTCAACTTTTATTTATTTCTTCTTTCTGCTTTCTTAGATTTATTTTGTTATTTTTCCAATTTTTCAAGCCCAATCAAAGTTCATTTGATTTTATTTTTCTCATTTAGTAAGTAACAGGAGCTTCTAAAGCTAAAATTTGTCTTTAACTGCTGCTTTGAGTACATTTGATATGTGGGCTTCTCATTAGCATGATTTTCAAAACGCTCTATAGTTTTAGATTTCTTTTTTATATACTATAATTATATACAATTATATATGGCAGTAATTTATTGTTATAAAATTATATAATTATATATGCTAGCAATTAATTTTGTTATAAAATTTCAGTTTTATTGTACTGTAAGAGAATGTGGTCCTTACAAATTTTAGTCTAGGTGATATATTGAGCTTTATTTTGAAGCTTAAATATTACATTTTTAAATTAAATAAGTGCTTTAAAGAGTATTTTGTCTCAATTGGCTATATATATTAAATTAATCTTATTAGTTATATCATGTACATTTTCTATGTCCTTTTCGTTTCTTTCTTTTTAAAGTAGTACATTAAACTCTTAATATCACTATGTTTCTATCAAATTAGCCTTGTCTTTTTAGCAGTTATTCCCATATATTTTGATTTTTTTTTATGTAGAACATGAAAATTCATGAAATATCTTCATTGTGATTTATAAGCATTATTAGTAGAATCACCAACGTGAAAAGGTAGCATTAAAAATAAGTAACGTGGGCTTCCCTGGTGGCACAGTGGTTGAGAGTCCGCCTGCCGATGCAGGGGACACGGGTTCGTGCCCCAGTCCGGGAAGATCCCACATGCCGCGGAGCGGCTGTACCCATGAGCCATGGCCGCTGAGCCTGCGCATCCGGAGCCTGTGCTCCGCAACGGGAGAGGCCACAACAGTGAGAGGCGCGCGTACCGCAAAAAAAAATAACAATAAGTAACAAAGAGATTACTCTTTAAATGTTACCAAGACAGTTGATTAAAATTTTTACAGGAAAACCCCCTAATTTAAAATCTAAACCCTACCAAAAGAAATTCCATATGGATTAAAATATTTAATCTAAACCATGAAACTATAAAATTGGAAGAAAATACTGCTGCATATTTGTCTGTTGAAGTATAAAAAATTTTTTTCTTTGCGCAAAGATATGTCATGCATACAAACATAAAAAGAAAATAGATATTGCTATCAAAGTAGAAATCAAGGTGTTGCATCTGCCCCTCCCCTATATTCCTTGACTTGGAGAAGAACATCCTAAAACATCTGCTCAGCCTTAAAAATTGAAATCATTACCTTTGGCTTGAACTCAGTTATACTGCTCAATCTCCAAACTCACATATTTTATTATACCACTGGCCTAAACCACTTATTCTGTTTTCCTCTTTCAGAATATCTATTATTCTTCCATTGGACCTCCACGGTCAGCCCTCCAAATTTTACTGCTCACTGAAAGTGCATTCTGATTTTCTTTGGTATCAAGAATATTATTTACAGATTCCAAACATCTCATTTTAGCTATGGTTTATTTAATTTTCTGGGACCCTCTAATTCTGGCCAGTTCTCTCATTACCATGGCCTGCTTTATTTAATAGAAGCAATTTCATCTTTTGAAAACATGAAGCACATATATTCCAAGTTTTTGTTCTAATAAATGTAGTGCCCATTTTAGGAAGAATATTTTCCCGTAGGTTTTTATGAGAATGTTTCTCTTCTGCTGTCATTTTTAAAATAGATCTTGTGTCATTGATGTTTTCTTTTCCTAGAATGAGATAGACAGACCTATGTCCAGTGTTGAAATTAAAACCCAATTATTGGAAGAAAAGCTGGATTCACTCAGCATCTCTCATAACTGGCACAGAACACAACAATTTTCTTTGTGGGCAGAGAGAGCCATTCAGGCTTAGAGAATAAGAGGGTTAACTTTAAGTTTTACTACTTCTATTTTTAAGGAACTCCCCGTTCACATATATATATGGGAACTGCAAAGAATGGCTCTGCTTGCTACTGTAGAGAATTAGAAACTGGACCTCAAAACCACACTACATACAAAAATAAGCTCAAAATGGATTAACAACTTAAATGTAAGACCTGAAACCATAAAACTCCTAGAAGAAAACATAGGCAGTATACTCTTTGACATTGGTCTTAGCAGTTTTTTTTTGGATATGTCTCCTCAGGCAAGGGAAAGAAAAGCAAAAGTAAAAACAAATGGGACTACATCAAAGGGAGGGGGTGGGGGGAGAGGGAATTACTGAAAATAATTAAAAGGCACAAACTTCCAGTTATAAGATAAATAAGAACTAGGGATGTAATGTACAACAAGATAAAGATAATTAACACTGCTGTATGTTATAAATAAAGCTTGTTAAGAGTAAATCTTAAGAATTCTCATCATAAGGAAGAAAAAACTTTTTTCCACTTCTTTAATGTTGCATTTATATGAGATGATAAATGTTCACTAAGCCCACTGTGGTAATCATTTCATGATATATGTAAATCAAATCATTATGCTGTACACCTTAAAACTTATACAGTGCTGTATGTCAGTTATACCTCAATAAAACTGGATGAAAAAATTAATTAGATAAATAAATAAGTGGACCCAAAAGTCCGTGCGAGAGATGCTGATAGCCTAGAGATGCTATCATCCAAACTGACTCAATACCAAAAGGCCTAATTTATTTCCTGCTATAAATATAAACATGCTCTATTATTCCTTAGTTCAGCTGTATGAATATTTTTATTTATTTATTTACACAGACATAAATACTCACTACCTCCCAGATGGCTGTTTTAACTGCATATACCCCACTCTCTTTTGCGTCCACTTTATATATCTTTAAGGAACAATTTTACTCATTTTTTAAAGTTGTTAATGCTAATAAAACAGATATTACAAATACCTTTGCAAGAAGGCATAGACAGGATTTGTTATCTCCACCGTAAGTTGAAAGTTTTCATCATTCATACATTTTTGCATAACTTGTGTAAAGAATTCCAGGAATCTAGGTCTCTGTTTAAATTTCATAACTGTGAAAACAAGAAGGTTCATATATAATCACCAATACACTTGGTCATTGTCATTGAAAGGTTACTATTGCTATTAGTCATTTTGTTGTAACAGATGAGTTTATTAACCTACTTTTTAGATTTCTCACTTTTAAAAAATGTATAGGAGTAAATGTGGTGAAACTATTGGTTTTCTAAAATCAAATATTCCTTTACGGTCTAAATTTCATTTATTTTTCAAACAGCTTGGTGTTGTAAGATTTCCTAAAAGTTGCCTCTAACATATATATGACTAGGTGGGAAAAAAATTGCTGATAGTTGCCAGAATAACTAGTTATCCTAATTTTTATTATATTTCACTCTGAGATTAAGCAATAATGCTGCTATTTCTTCATAGCTAAGCTTAAAGATCACTAACACATTTTTCAATTCCCTAGTTTTTGTAAGCTTCATAATAACACCACTGACTGCCAAAATAAGCCACCATCAAGGTTCCGTCTTTCCAGACTTTAAATCAGGTACCTATTTTGGTCTCTTTCATTACTCGGCAATCGAGAGCCTGCCTTATTCTGAATGGGTAAGAACCTGAAATATTCTGCCTAGAACAAGTGAAACCTTTAAGTAGAAAACAACAGAATCCACAGAATAAAAGATATTCAAAAGTAAGGTGAGTGAACAACATATGTACGTTTAGGTCACCTACCTTCTTTCACAGCATCTTTGACCGACCAATTGAAAACTATAGGGTAAAGAAATATGGGATCCTCTGCTCCTGAGAGTTCAGTTGTAACATCTAAGGTTAAAAGGAATTAAGTTGTTGGTGCTGTTTAACATCAATAAGCAAAAATGAAAATTCTTTGCTGGGGATGAAAAATAGGAAAATACCCAAGTATACATTCTAAATTATGTGCCTTAAAATATCAATTATATTTTGGAGATTAAAAAATCCAATAATCTTAATTATTTTCCTTTCATTTTTTTTTTTCCCCCTAAAGGCCAAGGAGTCTACCACCAAATAGGGGAAGAGTTTCCAAGGCATGAGCCTTTCTCATTCAACAGCTATTGTGTATCAACAAATATCAGGTTCAGAAACCTACCAATTATATGAACTCCATTTTTATAAAAAAATCTTTAAAAGACAGTAAAGTATAGAATAATGAACAGGACAGCCCCTAGAGCCAGGATGCCTGGGTTCAGATTCTAAGTCTGACACTTTCTTTTTTAGGCCGCACAGCATGCAGGATGCGGGATCTTAGTTCCCCCACCAGGGATCAAACCCACTGGGAGCATGGAGTCTTAACCATTGGACCTCCAAGGAAGTCCCTAAGTCTGACACTTTTTAGTTATGAGAACTTGGGAAGTTACTCACCTTCTCTGTGCCTCAATTTCCTTATCTTTAAAATGGGGATAATAACAGTACCTATTTCATATGGTTGTTATATAAGGGTTATATAAGTTTTCATATGCATGAAACACTTAAAATAGTTCCTCGCACACAGAAAGCACTGTACAAAGCTATTATTTTTATTATTGTTTTGTTACTGAATCTACTGTTTAGCTAGTAACATCATACTGTGCTTCTTAGTAAAATGTTAAAATGTGTTTGGGGGCGTTGATAATATGAAAATAAGTAATTCACATTTCCAGAACACTTTACATTTTAAGAAATTATATATTTTTATATGTACCCAGACAATTACAGCTTTCCCCAAACTAGGTTTACTGGTTATGTGAATAACACAGCATTGGGTTCATTTCATAAATTCAGCTTGAAACAGACTTGGAGTGTACTGAAGTAAAATGAGAGATCCAAGTCAGGGAATTCTGAAACAGTTAAGACCACCCAGATATCACTGAGGCACAAAGTAGAGAGGTGAGGTGGGGTCACAGAACTCTACAAGTTTAGTTACTTCCCAACAGACCAAGGGGCCGAAAGTGGAGCCTCCTAATGAGATAAATGTAGGCACTCTTTTGTTCTTCTAGAAGGTTTGAAGTCCTGCTTCTTAAAAATGTGATAATAATTGTCATCACCAGAAACTAAATTAATATCTTAATCAGATTTCCAAACTGCAATCTCTCAAACTCCAATCACTGTGTTAACATTTTGGTCTATTATTAAATTACTATACAGCACAATGACTCACTTGAGTCCATCTCACTTGAGTAAACCATGGTTCAAATCACTCGTACATAATACCCGTCATGCCATCACTTTATTTCTCAGTTACATTCTTGTCTTTAGAGCAGTGATTCTCAATTTTGTGTCCCCCTTCCACAACATATTTGCCAACATTTGCCTCACAGTTGGTTGTCGCAGCTGGGGAGAATGCAGGGAGAATGGTGTGCTATGCATCTCTGGACAAAGGCCAGGGGTGTCACTCCACATCCACAATGCCTAGGACAGTCCCCCACAGCAAAGTACTATCTGGCCAAAATTGGCAATAGTGTTGAAGCTGAGAAACCCTGCCTTAGAATGAGAAGATTTAGGCTCAAATCCAAGTCAGCTATGTAATGCTAAATAAATCACTTAATCTTTATGAGCCACATCTGTAAAAAGTGGTTAGCAATCCCTTATTAACAAAGTATGGTTAGGATTAATGACACAATGTAAAAGCACTGCATAAACCTTAAAGGGTTTACCAAATGCTAATCTCATCCTAATCCTTTTAACAAAATATTTTCTATTTTAAACAGCAAAATGCTAAACAGAATTATACAGAAAGAAAAAAAAACACTACATTGCTTTGTCAGTTTGAGTAGGCGTGTCTCCAATAAACCCAGGTGTTCATTTATTTTTTCAGGTAATAATATCTGCTGTGGCTTCTTAGTCTTGGAAGACTTCTTGGAAGAACCCTAGAAACATTGGTTAAATGTCAGAACGTACTTCAGCATGTTTCAAGAATTGTCATTTTCAAATAATATTCTTTATATTATGTTTCATACTTGGTAGACCAAACTATGAATCTACATGGTAAAATGTATTAATAATTAATAATAAGCCATTGTAGCCTAACTAAATGCCAGACACAGTATTAAGTGTTTTATGGATGTTAACCAAAATATTTCTTCTCTTCCCTCTCCCTTTTTCCTAGTAACTTCTGCTCCCCTAAACAGCTCCCCCCAATACACACACCATTCTGAGAGCAGTTGAGGGTATATCTCTAAAAATCCTCAAAAGAAAATGCTCTCAGAAATGTATCCCTTTTTCCTTTTTTTCCTTTCTTTTTCCCAGAGGGAGCTTCTTTACAAGGAAGCTAATTGCTTTTGCTGCTTTGCCTTTCATTGCACATAACAGGATCAGCAATTAGTGGACTAAGAATTGGCGGGTATGAGCTCAGGCTCCCCACCATGCTTTCATCTGTCTGAGCCTGAGAATGGACTGGTTAATGTCTCCTCTTCTCCAAAAAAATAGACCTCCCAAGCTCTTTTAGGCTTAAAGGGACCCTGAATGGTTATAATGACTTCTGACTCCCATAAAGTAGGTATTAGGTTCTCAGTCCCTACAGTCTTAGTCTGAAAGAAGTATCACAACCTTCTGCTGGACTAGAGGCTCCAAGGAAAGGGGCAAGGGGTCCTGTCCTACCATGATGTGAAGGGACAGAGCCCTGAGTCAAGGCCTGGGTGACATAAAGGGTCTGGCTGATGGACTCTTGAGTGGACAACACTTGGTGAAAAAAAAAACGCTCAAGTTGCTTTCAGCTTAATCAAAACCTTCTCTAGACAACCCTCCCCCCAACAAATGTAGTATGGCTAAAAATATTCATCCAGTGGGGCTTTTTTAAGCTTTTGCAACATATAATAGAGAGAGAAATGGAGCTACTCCAACTGAAACAGGCTTGGGGGTAACAGTTTCTACCCTGGCCCCAGTCACAGAAGGGGCGTCAAGTACTATAGCTCCTAATGCTCCTCAGAAACCTGATAAACTAAGCAGTACTTCAAGATTTGATCTACAAAATCATTTAGCCACATAGTTTCAAGAAAAGGCAATAAAATAAGATTCTAGTAAGACCCATGCTAGGGAGGCAGATATTAAAAAGTTGTCTCTAACATTACCAGCCTCATAAAGGAGACAACTGAGGTGTCACAGGGAGTTTAGGAAATCTACTTTGAACAGAGTGAAAAGCTCTGACGTGTATTTTCTGCATTCAGTGACCCACTCAGAATAATAAAAATCTTCAGTCTGGGAGAGACTGTGGAGGGCTTTCAGTCCAATGTCCAACTGGGTGTAGGAAGCTCTCTATCAACACCTAACTGATCATCAGTACGTGTGACAGGGGGCTATTAAGTATTCTAGCACGGATACCTTTTCATTTTCTTGATAATAATTAAAAGGAAAAAAAGCTCTTCACATATTCGCTTTCTTTTATGTAAATACAACAAATTAAAAATTGATCAATTTTCTAACATGTTCACTAATACTACATGACCTCTTAGAAAATTCAGCTAAATATACCTTTAAAGATGAAACACAAAGAACAATTACCTCCTCTGGCATTTCTTCTTGGTCAGTAACACCAAACAGAGATTTGCACCCTGATGTGATGTCCAACATCTTTTTTCCATAATTTATAATCATTACTGCCAGGTCATATTCCTTCCATGAACGCAGAATCTAATTTAAAATATTTATTAATTATCTCTGTTGGAAACTCAAGTCTATTTTCAAGAGTCATGTATCAACTTCCATAAATTCAAAAGTCTCATGTTTTGGATATAACTCCCCTGTTTCTGTTAAGAAAACTGTAAGCTTACCTCCAGATCATATTTCCCTAGAATTAAAACTGCATGATTTCACTATTTTAAATAAAGGACAAAACCAGGAATCTCATCAGTAATGAATTCTCCATATCTCTGGGACATACAGCCATACCTCTTTTGGTATAGTAAGTTAACTATGAAAAAACATTTCCACTTAAAAGATCCATGCTAAAACAAAATCATTCTTAAAGGTCACATAACCACCACTTCTTGTCTTGAGTTGTCTTCTTTGTGAAATGGCACAATTACTGACCTCATGATGTCTTGGGGGCATTTATAGCAGTAAATGATTTACAAGATGTTCTGGCAGTAAACTAGGCTGGAGGTCAGCTGGTTTTGGCAGGTTCTCCATGAGCCGTAGGGGAAGCACACACTGACTCACGAGAAGGGGCCCGCTCTGCCACTTTCGTCCACGCTCCTGGTTATGAACTGTTATCTGGCCTCCTCTAGCCTGGCCCTTACCTACCTCTCCAGTGTCATCTTCCACTATTCATCTCCTTGCACTTTAAGCTTACAAAATATTAAGCCGAGTATAAATCCTGCTACTCACCATGGTATCAGGACTTCATGCCTTCCTACAGCTGAGGCCTTTCCCAGAACAGCTTTCCCACCTGATTTATATAGCTTTACTTGGTCATTAAAACCTGGGCTCTAGCACTAACTCCAGGAAAGCTTCCCTGGCCAGCAATCTGATTTGCATAGACCCTGCTCTAGTGAAAGAGCCCATAAAGGGGACGTATTCACCGTAAATCCCCAGGACAATACTCTCAGGGTATAAATAAGTTTGTATGAATTTATCTGTAGGTGTATTCTGTTAAGCTGAATAGGTTACTATTTAAGATAAGTAACAACTATTACTTCCCAGGCAGGGAAAGAATATATAAGGTGGCTGAAAAACAGTGAGGGGCTGCTTGAAGCTCATGAGACCTACACCTAATGCAAATGCTAAGAACTGGAAATATTTCTGTAGGACCAGGGCAATGGTGTTAAACTAATGTTGACTGTGGGACAGAATGTAGAAAGGAAAACAGTGAAACAAATTTTGCCAAGGTAGGTGTGGTTAGGTCAAGCAGGGCTTTGAATGCTAGGCAAAACTGTCCAGTCTCATTGTAAAACTGATAAGAGAGGAAACAAGTTTTGTTATTAGAAAACAGAAGTGAGCTAACGTTTGCTCCCCATTCACCTTTGCTTTCCAACATATTTGGTTTATACAGCACTGTGCAATCTTTTCTCCTTGTTTTAACATGCCAGTGGAAAATACTTAAATGAGAATGAATTTTTCCAAACAAAAGAAAAACAGAGAACCAATTCTACTTAACATACCAAATGGTGAACAGAAATTTTTTAAATGTGCCAGATGTTTGGCATAATAAAAATTTTAACAATGCCAGTGGAAAACACTAAATGAGAATGAATTTTTCCAAACAAAAGAAAAACAGAGAACCAATTCTACTTAACATACCAAATGGTGAACAGAAATTTTTTAAATGTGCCAGATGTTTGGCATAATAAAAATTTTAACAATGCCAGTGGAAAACACTAAATGAGAATGAATTTTTCCAAACAAAAGAAAAACAGAGAACCAATTGTATTTAACATACCAAATGGTGAATAGAATTTTTTTAAATGTGCCAGATGTTTGGCATAATAAATTTTTTAACAATGCGAAAATAATCAAATATTTAAGATGACATGTCTCAGAAGTGGTACTTTATTTGGAATTCTGGCAGCTTTCAGAAAAAAATACTGCTCCTTAAAGAAGAAAGATTGAACCATCCAGAACGATTACCAATTTTTAAAACAGAACAGAGAAAAGAAACAGGGCCGTTTGACTAATTGGGCTTTACATGTCCTAAGAGAAAATCTCTGTAAAAATATGTTTATATCAAATGAATGCCTCAAATCTGGGATTCAGGGGTAGTCAGGCTTCTGGGTCTATTGGTCAGGCTGGAGAAAACTTCTGAAATGACAATTCTCAGAGTATCAATTTGGGACAGAACCAGCTCTAGCATCAAATCCTGACATTAACATATAGTGTGTTAGCCAAAAAGTTCTTTGGGGTTTTGCCTTAACACCTCACAGAAAACCCAAACGAACTTTTTTGGCCAATTCAATATACTTTAAAGAAAATGTCCAGAACATTCAGGGTCATTTCTACAATAATGTCCAGAGGATCTCAAAATGATTCCTCAGGCGGGGGAAAGGGGCTGGAGTCACGGGTGGCGGTCAAGAAATACAGAGCCAGCCGCAAACTGCTGTGGGAGAAAAACCACAGGCAGCTGAGAGAGGAGGCATGCGAATTTCGTGGAGGACCTCAGCCTCCACGCGGCCCCAAACGCTGGGTGGAAACCCTGCTTATTCTAGGTCAGCACTCTCTCCCGTCTCCCATGGGGGCTGTTACACAAACATCTTCTCACATCTCTGAAGCCCACCCTTACTCTCCACCTCCCCACTCTCTGCAAATGACCTTGCTTCCTTTCCAGAGAGCAGTGCAGGGGAACTGGCGTATCTGCTGTCCCCAAACCCACCTACACGCCCATGCGTAAGGATAACCATCCTCCTCCTGTGAGAGAGGAGAGGCAGATGTCCTGTCCAAGCTGACCCCACACGTGCCCGGATCCCGCTGCTGGGACCCTGGTCTAGGGGCCACCTCTCCTCTCCTCCATCCTTATCCCTTCCCTCTCCTGACTCCTCCCCATTAACGGTCATATACGGAGTGCCTGTGTAAGCAGGACTGGTTTTTTGGTTGGCTGGTTGGTTGGCTGTTTAGTTGGTTTTTAGCAGGAGAAGTTACTATTGGCAAGTTACAAGCAACGAGCTGCCTTGGAATAAAGTTTCTTTGTTCTGGAAGAAACACTGCAGCAGCCACGGTTAGTTATTTAAATGTAAGGTGAACAGCTGCCCAGTGCCCTGGAAAGACAGTGTAACCCGGTATTTTCTTATTTGAAAATGACAACCCTGTCCTGGAAATACTCATTGATGGAAGAGTTTGGGGGGAAAGGGGGAGGTGAGGCCAAGCAGATGAATATATTCTAAAGAAAAGTAACCTTGGAAGGTGCCCTTTTAGCCCAGGATTACACTAATTGATGTGTGTGTGTGACTGAGCAGTGGGAATGGAAAGGGATCCTTTGGATTGTGTGGGACCCCTGCTTTCAACAGTTACCCCCTTGTGACAATGACAGAACTAATAGCACCAGAAAGATTCTTAAGGTTGGGGAGGGGTTAGGAATAATAAAACACCTTTGGACTAATCACCTTTCCAATTCTTCCTCTTGCCTAGTGGAAGCCGGATGGGACCCGTGGACTAACAACACCCTTGAGATTCTTAAGACAATTCTCTTCTTTTCTTACTCTACACATTGACCCCGGGTGATACCATCTATCTCTGTTGCTTCAGTTGAGCCCGTATACTAATGACTCCGTTGTCTTTACGTATATTTGGCCTCTCCTGAACTTCAAGCCTATAGGTCCAATTATATAATGTCCACCTCTCTGGATATCCTGTATGCCCCCAAATTCAATATATTCAAAACTCATTATCTTTTCCCCCTTTCCCACCCAGGGTTCAACAAATTGCATTGTACCCACCCAACTGCCCAGATAGCTGGATTACTGTGGACTCTTCCCTCTCCCTCCTTGATCCCCCCCTACTCAATTCTATCTCATAAATAACTTTTGAATCCTTTCAATTCTATCTCTCACTTTTTCCACACTAGTTTAGTTCATCACCTCTCGCCTTCTAACTCATTTCCTGCCTTGGATCTTATCCCCCTCTAATTATTAGCTGTTGTGCAACGAGAATAATTTCTTTTTTCTAAAATGCAAATCTCATTACGTCATTCCCAGGTTTGAAACCCTTGAATGGCTTCTCTCTGACCTCATTAGATGGCCATTCATCATCTGGTACTTGTTCACTGTTCCACTTTTTAAGGTGACTGAAATATTTAATCATATCTTCCATAATTAAAAATAAATCTGATCCTTCTTTTCCCAAACTGTGAAATTATTTCCTATTTTCTCATTGATTACTGCCTGAGGCAATCAATGTTAATAATCCTGCAACTGCTGTATTTTTAAAAAATAAATGCCTTTAAGCTTTGTCTATAGTGTCTTATCATTAAAAAAAAGTATTTTTAAATTATCGTGTCATCTATTTATCTATTTTTGTGTGTGTATCTTTTGAATTTTGTGCCCTGTTGAGAAAGGTCTCCCCTGATTTCAAGGCAATCCAAATATCCTCAAATCCATCTGGACTTCATTTTGTTTACAGTATGAGGTAGGGCTCTGGCGTTATTTTCAAATGAAGAGTCAGTTATATCACCACCTTTTATTGATAAATTATCATTTTCTCAATGAATATAAATGCCATCTTTGTCTTATATTAAGTTCTTCCTGTAGACCCGGAGCCAGCTCTTCCTGGAGTCTCTATTTTATTCCACTGATCTATTTGCTCGTTACTGTGTTAAGACCATTTTTTATTGAAGTGGCCTTGGTAAATTTTAATACCTACTGAGAATTTCTAAGTAACACTAATCAGTTTCAAAGAAACCTCACTAGGATTCTGATTAAAACTGCAATGCATGGAAATATTATTTTAGGAAAGATTTATATAGCTATGACAGTAAGCCTTCCTATTCAGGAACTTGGTGTGGCCTGCCATATGTGCAGATCTTATTTTGTGTCCTTCAGTAAGATTTCACATTTCTTTTATTTAGGTTCTTTAACATTTTGTTACGTTTAAAATAGTGTGTATTATAAGTGGTATATATTTCCCCTGTCCATTTCTAACTGGCTACTACTCATATTAAAAATAAAAACAATAAGAAAAACATTTTTAAAAACCCAACTTATCAGTTTGTGTCTTACATAACTTTATAACTTCTTATAAATTCTTATACCATTTTATAAATTCTTTTTAATTCTAGTAATCTTTTACTAGATTTTCATGGGTTTTTGAGACCTCTACAATTACAAATTATGCTTTTCTAATATTATAAAATTATTTCATACCCTTATCTATTTCATCAGACCAGATCTCTACAAATAATGAATCACATTATTAAGAGTCAGTATCTCCTGTGCCTGATTTTAAGGAAACAGCTTCAAAAATTTGCCGTTTAGTATGATATTTGCTAAAAATTTTTGGTAAATGTCTTTATCATTATGCAATAACTTCCTTCCCTTCCTAACCTATTTAAAAGTTTTATTAGGAAAAGTTGCTGAGTGTTATCAAACGCCTTTGTAGCATTTTTCATATAACCTAATTGTTTTTCTCCTTTAATTTGCTGTTGTAAACAATTCAAGTTTTGTTTTAATTCAGACTTCACCTTTAATACTTGACAATGAGACTGCCCTAAGACCAGAAGGTGCCAGATGCCATCCAGGAGCGACTGGAAGGACACTACATAATGCCTCTCTTTGTCCTCATTAATGTTTTGGACACTGAATTCTGCTTTTTCAAATATGAAAATTGCCACTCTTCCTTCATTTTTGTTTGCATTTTCCCAGTATCTTTGTCTATTTATTTTTCAAATTGCTTGTTATCTTGTTTTACAAGTGTTTCTTCAAATAATACACATTTGAATCTGCCTTTTCAGCCCATCTGACAGTCTCTGTCTCCTGAGTTCTTTCACGCTTAGGGAAGTAATTAATGTACTTGGTTTTATTCCTTCCATCTTAAGTACAATCTCACTTTCCTTCTTCTTACTTTGGCTGAATTAGCCATTTTTCATCCCTGTCATTTTTTCCTGTTCCTTTTTCCTCCCTGTCATTCCTCTGTTTGCTTTTCTTTCCTGTCAATTTTGAAGTCCTACTGTGCTTTTAAAGATCAGCTCATGCCTACATATTCCTGAGTCATCTTTAAATATATATATTCCATCAAAAGAAAATAATAATGTTATACAATATGTGGGGACTTCCCTGGTGGCACAGTGGTTAAGAATCTGCCTGCAAATGCAGGGGACACGGGTTCGAGCCCTGGTTCAGGAAGATCCCACATGCCGCGGAGCAACTAAGCCCATGCGCCACAACTACTGAGCCTGCAGCTCTAGAGCCCATGAACCACAACTATCTGAGCCCACGTGCCACAACTACTGAAGCCCGCACGCCTAGAGCCCGTGCTCCGCAATAAGAGAAGCCACCGCGCCACCGCAATGAGAGGTCCGCATACCACAACGAAGAGTAGCCCCCGCTCGCCACAACTAGAGAAAGCCCGCGCGCGGCAACGAAGACCCGACGCAATAAAAATAAATTAATTAATTAATTAATTAAAAAAAATAATGTTATACAACATGTAGTTTTATACTATATGTATTTTTAACACACATGCACCATGCATCTATAGCTGCTCACGCCTCCCTCAACCCCAAACAGGATAGAAGCTTCACTTCTAGGTTACTGTTAAGTTTTTCTTTCAAGGATGACTCTTGTATTTCAAAAGTCCCTACTTAGCATTTATATTACAAAGTCCTAGTCACATCATTATTATCTATTTAACTTTAATAATACATATATTGAAAGATTCGATGCTCCCATTATTCCTCTCCTTTTTGTCTTT
>NW_020174057.1:1083832-1132761 GCF_003031525.2 Neophocaena asiaeorientalis asiaeorientalis
CTGTTCTGAACCAACTGTCATTTGATAGAGTATTTCCCCAAGTGTTGTCCTCAGATAAGTACATGGACAGAATACTTTTTAAATGCCTGCACTTCTGAAAATGTTTATTTTGCCCTGACAAATGAATGATATCTTTTCCTGGTTAGTAATTTTGGGGCCTTAGTCTTCTTCCCTCAGGATTCTATAAATGCTGCTCCAGGAATTTAACTGTTAGTGTTGCTGATTTAAAAAGTCTGAAGCTAATTGATTCTCTTTCCATTGCAAATAAATAATCTGTTCTTTGGGTCTCAAAACTTTAAGATTCGTCCTTATCCTTGGACTCCAGGAATTTCACCAACATGTGTCTACACATATATTCTTACATTAATCCTGCCTGGGACTCAGAAAGATGATTACTTCTCTACTTATTTATTTTCTACCTCCAGACTCCTTTGTTTCATGTTATGACTTCTGGATCTGTCTTGTGAATTTATCTCTAGATAATTCTATTCTACATTGTCGGGTATTTCTTGAGCTTCCAGATGTGACTCGAGAAGTATCATAATCATAATCTTTACCTA
The DNA here is from genome assembly GCF_003031525.2 of Neophocaena asiaeorientalis asiaeorientalis. Taxonomy (NCBI): domain Eukaryota; kingdom Metazoa; phylum Chordata; class Mammalia; order Artiodactyla; family Phocoenidae; genus Neophocaena; species Neophocaena asiaeorientalis. The sequence continues at coordinate 1,084,393 of NW_020174057.1, forward strand.
TTTAATTTTTTAATCAAAAATTAAATTTGTTGTATAAGAAAGCTGTTAAGAGTAAATCCTGAGTTCTCATCACAAGAAAAAAAAATTTTTCTATTTCTTTAATTTTGTATCTATAGGAGATGATGCATGTTCACTAAATTTACTGTGGTAATCACCTCATGATGTATGTAAATCAAGTCATTATGTTGTACACCTTAAACTTACACAGTGCCGTATGCCAGTTATATCTCAGTAAAACCGGAAGAAAAAAATAAATTTGTTCTGATTGCATTGCTTGAAAGGTTTCTTTTTCTTAAGTCATCTCTGATCCTTTTCAACAGGGTGAGGGTAAATAATACAATTATTCTAGTGTTTGGCCTCTTCCCTTAAGTGAGTTGTTATTTTTCTTCCTGCTAAAGGCTTATGCTCCCTCAGCATCTACACAGACCAGGTCACAGATGTCTCTCCAAGAGCGGCAAACCAGTGAGTGACGGAAGGAATATGATTTTCTGCTCCTGAGGTCAGGCCAGGAGCCTGAATTGCCAGCAAACCATGACCTTTTTGCTAAGGTAGAGGGTAGAGGCTTCTCTGTTGCCAGACCTCCACAGAAGCAAACTTAAGTCCCATCCTATCAGCCCATCCATGCAGTATTCTTCCAGATCACTGCCAAATCAGAAAGGTTCTGGGAAGACTACATAACACAGGTAGGCAAATATGGCCCTTCTTTGAAGAGATTCGCTGGATTCAGTCAACCAAAGCCCTTGAAGAAACACACAATGCTGGCCTTTGAGCCAAGCAGTGAGGATACATAAGCCTACACCTCTCTGCCCCTGGTATCTTGTTCTTTCTTGATTCTAGAACGAACGAGGTCCCATAAAATGTCTTCTTTCAGCTCCCTCTCCCTGGCCTAAGATAGGCCCTTCCAGACTTTACCAACTAGCCTGCTCAGGCTACTTTGGAACTAAAATGTTTTGGGGGTATTATTTTTCAAAGTATTCTAATTACTGTGATTACAAGTAGCTTAACTTGCTAAACCATTACGGCTCCTAAGTTCCATGACACTAGACAAAGAATGAGATAAATACCTTTGTTATGTAGAAGATACAACAAGCTATCATGTGCTGTACACTTTCAAAGCTCGCAATATGTTTCTTTGAGTGAATATTTGGTAGTCCTTGCAAAACCACAACACACTTTATCAAGATCTGAAATATAGAAGCACAATGGTTTTTGTTGAAAACGATCATCCTTACTCATTGAAAAATGCTCTATTCAAATCATGAAGGTTTTAAGCCATCAAATTTTATTGTTTTTAATAATTACGGTTAAATTGCTTATTATGCATAAAGAAGTGTACCCGGAGATAAAACTGATAAATTCAATTTTCAGATGAGTCCTGCATCTAAAGTAACTTGAAAACTAGTGGAGAGGATAAAATAAATATACAAATAAATAAAACAAAGCTCATTTTGACAAGTGCCATAGGCAGAATGTTACATGTATACAAGAAACTAAAGATCACATTCAGGCTTAGGAGGACTTTGAAAAACCACATGGAGAAAGATGTACCATATTAAATATACAGTGATATGGGTACTTGAAATAATAGTTTCCTTTAAAATTAAAACCAAGCACTCATATCCCAGGAAATCAATTAATATTGGCACTTACTTCCTTAACTACTCTTCGTATTATGTGATCCCAAATTTGATCCAGAGCTAGACAATTAAGTTTAGCTTTCAATACTGCCTCACAGCTCTGAGCAATATTACTATCAGAAAAGCAGAGCTGACACTGCATCAATCTATTCATCATTCAGATTATTCCAAAAGACAAATTAATATATGGAGGTTGGTCCTTTGTGGGCATATTAATTGCTTCAAGCCACCATTCTAACAATATTATTACTGTTGTTACAGAACACTTATGCATTTTTTTTAATGCTGCTTTAATTCCTCCCCTCCACCATCACCCTCTCCCACCCTACCGTACCATATCCCCAAATCGTGTTGACAACCTAGTAGCTCTGTAGTCTTCTCTAGGCTCACGTAATTATGCGCGCGCGTGCGTGTGTGTGTGTGTGTGTGTGTGCGTGTATATATATATATATGGAGGGTTAATGCTATTTTACAAAATGATATTTATACACACCTTTCTGAACTATGCATCTCCCCTTCAAGCATGTCTTGTGAAAAATCCCTCCAAGTCTACAGGTACACCTCTAATTCATCATTTCTAATGGTTACATAATATTATTTAGTGTGAACCAATCATAATTTATTCAGCCATTTCCAGATTCTTCCTGTTGCACAGTTTTAAGGTTGATGTTTTACAATCTGGCAGTACTGGCCATCCTCCTGTTACTGCATGTCCTCTTCGTCTCCCGCTTTTTTGCCACCATCAAGAATGCCACATGGGCTTCCCTGGTGGCGCAGTGGTTGGGAGTCTGCCTGCCAATGCAGGGGGCACGGGTTCATGCCCCGGTCCGGGAGGATCCCGCGTGCCGCGGGGCCGCTGAGCCTGCGTGCCCAGAGCCTGTGCTCCGCAGCAGGAGAGGCCACAACAGTGAGAGGCCCGTGAACCGGAAAAAAAAAAAAGAATGCCACAATAAACATGCTTATACAGGGAATTCCCTGGTGGTCCAGTGGTTAGGACTTAGCGCTTTCACTGCCATGGCCTGGGTTCAATCCCCCCGTTGGGGAACTAATATCCCACAAGCAGTGTGGCGTGGATACACAAAAACAACAACAGAAAAAACACGCTTATACAAGCTCAGTTGCCAAAATGAGTGGCAAGTGAGGTGCCAGCTTTGAGATGATACCCAGCGAGAGTGAGGCACCGTCCTCCAGGGCCCAGTATATACTCTAAATCAGTGACCCTTATGTGGTACTGTGTTCCCAGCAGGTAGAACACATGGAACCAACGGGTGGAACTAGGGGTGATTTTAATCTATGGGATAAATTGCTAATAAAGGGACAGCTGTGTTGGGTAAATGTAATTTTTAATTTACTAAAATCTTACTCTATGGTAAAAATTACGAGCAGAGGAATTTGTATGTTAGGTATATTTGCTTTTAATTTTACTTAAATTATATTCAGTTTAATTAAAATTAAGATTGCTTTACCAAATTTCAAAGCCAATAAAATTCACATTTCTCCCACCAATGAAAGGGAATGTCTTTGCCCCACATTCTCACCAGCAATAGGAGTTACAGATCTTTTCAACTCTGCTAGTGATATCATATTACTGATTTAATGTGCATTTCTATGGATATTCAGAATTTGAGTATCTTTTCATATGTTTTTTGGCTACTTGAATTTGCTCTCCTGTAAACTGCCTATTATTATCCTGTGCCCATTTTTTATTAGTTACTGTCAATTTGTAAGACTTTTTGTTACATATATTTACCCTCATCAGTGCTACTTTTCCCAGATCCCTAAATTATCTGCTATCTTTGTTATGGTCCCTTTCGTCACACGTGGGTTGCCATAAATATAGTCAAATGTGTCTTATCTTTCTTGTTATTTCCAAGAGTTCTATCTTGGTTAGAAAGTGTTTCCCAACCCTCGGTTGCATATGTAATCTCTTGGGTTTTTTTTTTCCCTAAAAGTTTTGGCTTTCTTTTACATCTAAGTCTTTAATACATCTGGACTTTCTATGTATGGTACAAAACAGGGGTCAAATCCTACTTTCTTTCAAAGGAATATCCAAATGTTTCACCACCATTTACTAAAAATATCCATTATCTTCCCACTGAAGTGGAATGCCAATTCCATCATATATTACATTCTCATCCAAAGTGAGGCCTATTTCTGGAATCTCTCCTTTGTTCCACTCATCTTTTCCTGCTCTGAATAATACAATTTATTTTGAAACTCCTTTCCTAAGGTCTTCCTCATAGCTACAACCCACTTTCTGAGTTAAAGGCACCCTGAAGCAGTGGGATCCTGGAGAATGACAGGGAACTACCCTGAACTCAACCAACTAAGCATCAATTGCAGACGCTGTTCCCAGGGTGCTGTCTTTGCTGGAGCACACTAAAAGGGGAGCCTCGATGTGGCTGATGTTGTCTTTTCTATCCTATTGGACAGAAGTAATCTCCGATGGGGAAGAAGTATCAGAAGGAGTTCCCAGTCACACTGGGCAGACAAGAACATACATTTAGAGTCTTGCCACAGGGCAATGATAACTCTCCCACCCTCTGACCTAATATTTTATGAAAGAACCTGAACTTTCTGGACACGTCTCAAAACAAAACATTAGACCGTCATCAAAAAGCCATGTTAATTGAACCTAATAAACAAGAAATGGCAAATACATTGCAGATGTGAGATGCATGTCCTCCAGAGGGTAGAAATAAACCCTAAGAAGAGTCAGGGGCCTGACACATTAATGAAATGTCTGGGCCATGCTGAGACACTCCCTCCAAAGTAGGTCTGACATCTGGAATCTCTCACCTCTAAGAAGACAGAACAATGCCAGGGAAATGCTTTTGGGGTCCCGAGGAAGCATATTCCACATTCTGGAACACTGCTCTGATCCACTCACAAGTGACATGGAACTGCCAGCTATGAGTCTAGATTTTGGATTTTGGAGGCAGATCTCTTCAATAGCTGAACTATTGAGTTGGCCAAAAAGTCTGTTTGGTTTTAAATAAAAATAAGACACATTTTTCATTTTCACCAAGAACTTTATTGAACAACGAATTTATTAACCAAATGAACTTTTTGGCCAACCCAATACTTACTAGGTGGGGGGCATGTGAGAGAAGCAGGCATGTCTATGCTCCAGTTTAGCCCCTCCAAGGGGAATATTTGTTAAGTTACTGAAGCTCTCGGGTTAGTTTCCTCAGTAGTGAATTAAACACTTTATACTTTGCATGAGTTCACTCATATCTTCTTGATTCTCAAAATCGGAGTCAACGAGGACGGTGACAGCCAACGATGGTGATAACAACGACTTCGTGTAAGTATGAGCAGTCCGACCTTACTTCTCTCATGGCTTCCTGTGGTCGGCAGCATTCTGAGACAGTCCTCGAGATTCTGCCCCCGGTGTACAAGCCCTGTATAATCCCTTCTCCTTGAGGGCAAGTAGGACCTGTGATGGGATGCTTGCTCTCATCACTACATTACATTATGTAAGACTCCTCGTGCATCTTAGAGGATACTCCCCTGCTGGCCTGAAAGGAGCAAACTGCCATGTGGTGGAGAAGGCCATGTGGCAGGGCACTGGTAGCCAGCCCTTCAGAACTGAGGACCTCATCACACAGCCACAAGGAAATGAATTCTCTCAACAACCAATGAGTCTGGAAGAGAACCCAGAGGCTCAGGTGGGATCACAGCTCTGACCAACGCCTTGATTTTAGCCTGATGAGAGACCCTGATCAGAAGATCCAGACAACCTGTATCCAGCCTCCTGACCTACAGAGACTATGAGATAGTAAATGGGTGTTGTTTTGAGCCACTGAGTTTATAGTGATTTGTTAGGAAGCATAGACAACTAATATAATCCCTTCAGCCAGGTCCCACCTACCCTTTTTCCAAAAATTCCAACTCCACCACAGAGACATCAAGTCTTTTTTCTCCTGGGTCATCCATCAGTTTTTTCCCCCTAGATGATGGCTTTAACAATATGCTCTGAATAAATATTGTTGTTTCTAACATTACAAGAACATAAAAATTGAAATAATTTAAAAAACCTAGAAAAGTATATTGCCAATATTTAAATATGGACAGCAATGGGACTGACTTTTCAGGGAAACACATCTTAAGTCCTTATTTCTATTCACCCAGATATACAATTTAAATTATTAAAACGTTTTTCAGTTAACTCATGAAATTTCATAATACTTGCTCTTGACCTATTTGTACTTTCTAAGGACACATTGCTTTTTCTTTTCCAAAATGCATTATTGAGTTTCCTTTGTAAAATACCCTTATCTGGGTGGAAAAAAATACCCTTACCCGTACAACAGGTACCAAAACAATACTGTGATAGATGATAGGAGCAAGGAGGCCATAACATTGAGTAACAGCTTGAAGGGCATAACTGGAATCATTTAGGTAGTTGCTCAGTTCCAATGCCACTAATACTCTCTCACATTCAATTAGTCTAGCAATCTGTAAAGGAACAGGTATTGTTACTCAAGTTGAACATCAGGTACTTAACTCATGTGTCTCTAATGAGAAGAAAGGATAGGAAATGTGATCCTTGTGGCTTAACAATAACAGGAAGGTTGATATAAAGAAAAACCTAAATTCAGGAACAACTCTAACTCCCCAATAATGCTACATATGGATGACACGATCTTAGAATTAAACTTTAGAATTTTTTATAAATTACAATACAAATACCACTAGTGACAGAAAAGGAACCAATCTTTTTTAATTGGTAAGATAAAATCTTGGCTATAGTTTAGGGGGAAAAAATCTAGCTTTTTCAAAAACATAAACTATAACAAATAATAATTAAAATATAATATTGCTGTAATATTGGTCCTACATGATTAACAGTGTCTTATTTCCCTCCTGGATTTGTGAGAAAATGGTAAATTTACTCTAGACAAAACTAAATCTTCTATTATACTTCTGCTACTTTAAAAAAAAAAAAAGGTAAGTTTTCAATAGACCAAACTAATCTTCTTGTTATACTTCTGCTACTTAAAGTAAAATGTAAAGTTAGGCTTTGTGTGATTAAACGCCACTTAAAAAGAGTAAGAATGCTATCTTATTCCTTATTTCTCTTTCTTGGAGAAAGATTTCATTATTTGTCTGTATACACACACAAGATTATGAACACAGAAAACAGTATGAGTGGCAACCAGAAATTTCCACACAGCAAATTATTATTAGAATGGTAGTCTAGCATTTTGGAATTCACTTAAGTACTTAAACATTGTCCTTATTTTCAGACTAGATTAGGAAAAAAAGAAACTAAATGCAATGTAGTAGGAACAGGTAGATGGCTGTGAATGTTTGGGCTCTACAAGACTGTGAACTTGTCTTAGGCAAAGAATCATGTTTTTTTCACTTTCATATCCACAGAAACTGGCACAGTCTCATGTAACAAGTTATTGGTTAATTAATTAATGAATAAGTGGATGATAGGAAAAAGCAACTGTAAAAGAAAAAAAAAATAAGGCAAAAGTCTCCATATACCTAAGGTGAGTAAAGAAGAGAGAAAAAGAAGAGTGAACCTCAATCTAGATTGAAAAAAACAATGTAGGATTGTTACTAAAAGCAAGAGCATTGTAAGCTTGCTGATGTATGAAGAGCAATGTTTATAAGCACCCTGAGAACCTATCAATAAGAGGTAAGTTAAATTCTGCCTCTGCACAGGAATGCAATATTATAATTTTAAAGAATGTGGCAGACGGATATGTACCAACATGAAAATATGTCCAAGATATATTATGAAAAGTGTTTAAAAGGCAAATTTCAGAACAGCAAGTAGATCATGATTCCATTTTTGTAAATAACATATTTGTCTATGCATACTTTTAAAAATTGGAGAAATCACATGAAAACAATAATGTAGTATTCTTAGGGGCAATAGGATTACAACGGGTTTCACTTTATACTTTATACATTTTTGGATATCTGAATTGATACTACTTTTATTCAGGAAAAATATATATAAATTGAAAAGAAGGGAAAAACACCATGAACTCCAGCCTGTGAAACCTACATACAATATCAAATAAACCAGCACAATCATGCAAAGGCCTCTCAGTCCATTCACAAGCCAGGATATGCAATCCCCAAAGAACATAAACTTGAAACATCAACAAACACAGGGAAATCAGCACATGTGCAATCACTTTAATTCACTTACTTGTTGAGAGGGGAAAATCTCATTGCCTTTAATATTATCACAGAAAAGATTTTCTTCTTTAATTTTAATGTCACTTGTTACAAAAATATTTCTAAGAAAAAGATATAAAAGAATTGAAGAACTCTCTGCCAAAATATCTGAATGTAATCTGCAAAAAGAAGTAAATGATGTTACAGGTATAAATTGATTTAGCATGTGAACTCGACTTTTTAGATTGATTTGTTCTTAATACCGACACAATGATCCCAAGACAGCAGCAAAAGTTTATGGAACAAAAGTTTGTGGAACAGTTACTCTTGCACAGCTGTTTAAACTGAAATTAAAAACTATTCTTAACAAGCTCACAACTAAGAAAATTAAGCTGTTGACGTATTATGTCATGGATACATAAAAATAACTACTGGCAAAGTTTTCTGGTTCTGATATATAAAGTTCTATTCTATCAATATAATGAAATCGCTATAGATATTCAGAAGTTTGGGAAATAGGTCCAATATTTCAATCAATAAACTTTCTGAAAGTGAGGGTTATTTATAGCAAAATCAGCCACGGTTAAAGAGAGGTAGAGACAGAGAGATTTGGGGTGGGGCGGTGGAGGGGCAGAGTTACTTCTAATTATCTTTTCTAAATCACAGTCAACAGTGCCAACCACTGGCAAAACCGTGAAATCTGTAGTCTTCCTTCTTTGTTTCCATAGTCCCTTCCTTGCCCTTAAGCCTTACTTGGTGACAAACCCTCTCTCCTAAGCTTCAAGTCCCTCCACTCTCCATACCCTCTATCCCTATAAAACGGGAAAGGATCTGACATCAGTAATTCACACCTGAAGACGATCTGTTTCACCACCACGTTAAACTCCGAAATTGTCTTTGCCCAGAGACTTTTAGTTCTCCCGCTTCTGCAACTCATATACTAAACTTTCTTTGTCCTCGCCACGACCATGAGTACCTAGACATACACAGTGAGTCCAGACTATCGCCTCCCCCGGCTCTGTTTCCTCCCCTACCCAGCTCGGGCTCTGGTCAGTCATTTCCATTCAGATTCTGCACCCCTTATTTTATGCAATAATCAACTTGCCTGACCTTGCATAGATGTCACCGTTCGACTTTTCTATCCCTGCCACAATGGTCAATCAATTATTCACTTATTCATTCTCCTTATTCCTTTTATTTTCCCCACTCAAGCTAGCATTTGCTCAACACCTACCATGACACTATTCTAGGCCCTGGGGTATAAAGATGAATCAAATGTAGCCCTCAGCCATAAGGAATGGGTCTCTACTACAACGCATGTTACATAACATCAGCTGAGTCATTAGTGATTCTCAGCAATACTTCCGTTTATCCCTGATGTCTCCTTGTTCATATTCCCCACAGGAAATGATCTGAACCCCCTGTTCCCCATCCCATGTGCTCTGATATCCTCCTAGCTCTATCACCATATATCCTCAGGCTCTCCCTCTCCGCTGGCTCCCTTCTCTCCCTCCTCCAAAGTTCTTTCCTTAAGCCCGCCTTCCCCCTCAAGCCTCTGCCCACTTTCCTCTTATGTTTACCACCAAACTTCATAGGAGTAGTCTTTTCTTGTTACTATTCTCCATTTTCATTTATTCCTTAGCCAATTGCAAAACGTTTCTGGCCCATCACGGCACAAAAATGGCTCTCTTCAACTTACCAATGTCTTCCTAATTGCCAACTCTAAAAGCCTCTTCTCAGTTTTCATCCTACCCAACATCTCTGCAGCATTTTCTTGAGCAACTGCCCTGCCTGACCTTGCACTAGGATATAATACTGCTGGCCAGTCCCTCCGTGGTGACGTTCTCACTTCCCTTGGCAATGCACTTTCCTGGACTTTCACTTCCAGAACTGATCCTTTTCAATTTCCTTCCTTGGTTCCAACTCCTGCTTCTGCCTCTTAAATGTAAGCAACGCCCAGGGTTCAAGTCCAGCCTTCCACCTTTTCTGCTAAACAGTCATTCCCTGGGTGATATCACTCATTGTCAAAATTTCAATGATGACCTCAATGGACAGTTTATATTTCCATGTCTCTAGCCTTGACCTCTCTCCTGAGTGTGAGCACTAAATATCCAACTACCTACTGGACATATATCTACAAAGACGTCCTGCTGGAAAAACTGAACTCCAAATATCCCCAAATTCATTCTCTTCCTCCAAAAACTTATTCCACATCTCAGGTTCCCTTAGTAAACCTCAGAGGCTTCCCATCACTGGAAATCCCAGTCAACTTTCACTCCTTCCTCTTATCCCCATGAATCACATAAAATCTTCCAGACCTGTCTCTTCCTCTGAAATCCCTCTCAAATCCATCCCCCATAGCACTGAGCATTCTTGTACATAGTAAACACCAAGTCTACGTTTGTTTAATTGAATGGAATTATACGTTTATGTGAATAAGCGTTACCAATGCCTTGCCTCATCCAGCATTTGCATTTTTAAGCTTATTGTCTTTGACTGAGGGGTGAAGGATTGTCTTATTAATTTCAGGCATTAATTAACAAGCAGGTAAAAGAGACTGTTGTTGAACATGTTGAGATGGGCTGAAATTACACCAATGCTCATTTCTGATGCCGCTTTTAGACTCTGGTTTCTTAAGGAAAAATGGTAAAGGATGGCCTGTGGCTTTATATGGCTTCTGCAGGCCTATTTTCAGTTGATGGTCTAATCCTGGGAGCCTCCTCAAGCAAAGGAAAAGCCTTCTTACCCCAAGAGTCCATCCATCAGACCCTAACCTTAACCTCAACCTGACCTTGCTCTGTTACAAAGGTCCCCAATGCATATTCGTGTTTTCTAGTATATAACTGACATTACTTTGGTTAGTATTTGGTATTTTTTTCCATAACCTCATTACCTTATATTCAGAATGTATCCATATGCTTCCAGTGTTTTTTCTGATTCTAAGAAAGAAGTTTCTAACAAGGGCTCAAGCCTTTGGAATATACACACTTACTAAAAAGTTTTACATGGACCATCTTAATATGAAATTGAAAATAAATTAATTCTAGGCTTCACAGCCAACATCTATATTTTCAATAAGCAAATTAATATTTTAAAAGAATATTTCGAATTACCTTCTCTGTGTAACAGTCATTATATTGCTTAAACTAATAATGGACTGGTCATCCTGAAGTGGTGAAGCGACAAAATAATCCCAAACTGGGGAGAAAACGTTCTTAGACAATTCATAGTTACCAATCTGATAGGCGACCTGCAGCAGAAAGCACATTACCTTAAGCATTACTTGAATTTGTGAAATGTGTGTTTTAAACAAGAATTCTGAGAAGGTCCTATCGCACACTAATTTCATACAAAGTTATTCACATTTGCTGTTCCGCTCTACGGGGCCACAGCAAGGTAACGACAGCCACTGGCAAGGGAGACAGACACATTTTGAAATCTCTTTTATTTCTAAATTGTGTGGAAATTTGAAACTCTGTAAGGATGTTTCGAATCCTCATAAGCAAAACAAAGATCACATCTGAGCCAAATTAATTTCATTCCCATCTATCTCGGCAGTGCACTCCATTTACTACAGACACTGTTCTAATGAACAATCTGTTCCAAAAGAAACAATCAGATTTCTCAAACCCAAAATAATGAAATATACTTCATTCTCCTCTGGTTCTGACGCTTTCCGAGCTATTGTGCAACAAAGGGTTCACAGCTGAAAAGAGTGAGGAGAAAAAGAGAGACGCTTCCAAGAAGCCATCCTGTGTTTTAAGTTTAACACGTTCAACATTCAGCAAAATAACCGATTTCACTGGTAAAACCTAGAAGCTCAGGAGAAAAATAAAGTCATCACCTTACCTATCTCTTTGAGTAGAACATAGTTCTTTAAATACATCTCTAAAAATCACTCTATACAAATATGTATAACAACATAAAATCGTACCACATGAGTTATGTGCTGCTTCAAATCCTTAGTGGAAGCAGGTAGGATGTAAAGTATCAATAAATACATTAAATTAAGTATGCAGATGACATGTTGCTAGACTGTATTCCACACAAGGGAATAACTTACAGGGCCAGAACTTTTAAAATCTGCCAAGTCAGTACTCATAATCAACCAACCGGTAAACTTTTATGAAGTTTCTACTCTGTGCTAAGCACTGTAGATTCTTCAAAGCTTAAAACGATCTCATGCGCCATGAAACTGTAATCAAGTTACAGACGTAAAACACATGAAATCACAGAAAAATTGCAGATAACAACATCATAATTGTGGAAACTTAGAAAAGGAGAAATGAAGGCTATAAGGAGGAATCAGGGCTTGAGGTGAACCCCAAGGCAGGGATAAAGTTCAGATGGGCACAGTTTAGACAGAAACTCAAAAAGGCCCCATAATGGAAATTGCCACAGTGCCTTTGAGACTGGAAAGACAGGTCAGAATGTCAAGAAAACTAGGCAGTATGATTGGTTAGGTAAAGTGGGACATGATTTCAGAAAGCCTTGAAAATCAGGTGGAAGTATTTAAAGATGTCAAGTACTGGACCAAGCACTTTACCAGCAATGCTGTGTTGACTCCTCATTGACCTCTATGACCATCCCTGTTTTTCAGATGAAGAAACTGGGGCATTGACAAGTTGAATAATTTGTACAGAGCCTGATAATCAGTGAAAACAATAGTAGAGCCAAGACTTAGTGTGACAGATGAGGTCCCTTCTCTGGGCCAAAGTGGTCAAATGAAAAAGTTGGGCTAAGTGGTCACTAAAACACCATTATATTTCTAAGATCTACTGCGGAAAATGGTAACAGGTGATGTGTAAGGGAGTTGGTGAAACTATAACTGAATGCTCTTTCCTTTTAAAATATAGCCTTTTAAAAATAGTGTTATTTCTGGGTCACTTTGCTGTACAGTAGAAATTAGTGCAACACTGCAAATCAACTACACTTCAATTAAAAAAAAGAGGGAAATGTAAAAATGTTATTCAGTCAGTGGACATTGCAAAACAAGAAAAGATGCCATGATAAAACTAAGGTCTATAAATTCATGAGTCTGTGTGGGCTAACAGAGAAGTGCTGTGATAATCAGCCAGTTCAAAGATGGTTAACTAGTAGTCACCCGTAGGACCGACGTTAGAAGGAGTGAGGTTAAAATGAGAAAGAAGCACTAAACGACTAATGAGACAATTAAGCACAGGAGAGACCTCCTCCTCGGTACATGACCTTCACACTTGGCTTCTACAACACATTCCTTTTCAGCTGCCTTGGCAAGCTCCTCCTCTTTTCCCCTCTCTCATTATGTTAGCATGCCCCAGGGCTCAGTCTTTGGATCTCTCCTCTCCTCCTGTCTGCACTCCTTTCCTTGGTGCTGTCATCCAGCCCCATGGCTTTAGTTGTCACATGACTACTCTCAAATCCCTCTGCTGCCCAGCCCTCTCTCCCAAACTCCAGATTCATACATCTAACTGACTACTCAAAAATTCTCTCCGAATATCTAACAAACATCTGACCTTAACACGTCCCAAACTGCATTTCTGATCTCCCCCCGCCCCAAATCTGTACTACTCACACCCTTCCCCAACTCATCTGAGGTCAAGTCTGTCCTTCCAGTTAGTCAGCTCAATTCCTTAGAGTCATCTTCTATTTTTCTCTGTCCATTGTTTCCATCAGGAACTCGTGTTAACTCCTCCTTCAAAACATATCCAGAATCTGGCCGCTTCTCACCACATCAACTACTATCACACTCGCCGAGCCACCCGCACCTCTCACTGGTTTACGGCAGTAGGTAGCTCCCTCTGCTTCTACTCTCACCCCCTCGTGGTGTACGCACCACACAGCAGCTCGGGTGAACCTCGGAAATAGAAGTCACGTTCCGCCATCCTATTACATCAAACCCTCTCCAGCGGCTGCCCGTTTCACCCCAGGTGAAAGCCAAACTTATTACCATGGCCTGGAATCCTTGTAATGATCTGCTCTCTCACCCACCCACTCACCTTTTACCTCCCTAAACAATCCTTTTGGCCCCTCTGCTCCAGTCATTCTGGTCTCCTTGCTGTTTATATTATACCAGGTGCACTTCTGGAATCCTTCAGGCTTTTGTTCTAGCTCCTTCTGTGGAATGCTCTTCCTCCAGAGAGCCACTCCCTCACCTCCTTCAAGTCTCTGCTCAAATCTCATCTTCCAGATGATGCCTTCTCAGACCACCCTACTTAATACTGTACTCTACCTTCCTTTCCCCCAGTTCACATTTCCAATTCCTCTGACCATACTCTACATTTTCCTTCCATAGAACTTACCTTCTAATATACTAGATAGTTTACTCCTTTACTGTGGTCATCGTTTATTACTTACCTCTCACCACGGCATTTTGCTCACTTCGCTTAGAACAGTGGTTCTCAAAGTATGGTCCCTGGACCATCAGCATCTGCATCACCTAGGAACTTGTTATAAATGCAAAATTCTCAGGCCCTACCCCAGACCTGGTGAATCATAAACTCTGGTGGTGGGACCAGCAATCTGTTTAACCAGCACTGCAGATCATTCTGATACAAGTTTTAGAACCACTAGCCTAGAGCAATGCCTGGCACAGAGTAAGCACTCAATAATAAGGTGTTAAATGAACTTAAAAATCCTCTTTTCCTGATAATTTCCCCCTACCTACAGAAGAGGACAGCCAGCAACGGTACTATACAATAGCATGATTGACTGGCCCAGGCCGAGAGCCTGATCCAGGCTGGGTGTTTTATAGCCTCCCCCTGCAAAGCAGGATGGACCCCCTACACACACCCGAAGTTTGGTCCTGATGTTAAGGCTGATGACACTACATGCACCAGGAGAATCTGAGAGAAAGTTTATTATTCACACAAGGGCCTCCCAGGGAGAGTCCCTTGGGCAGGCAGAGGCAGGTCTGGGATGGCTTCGGGTGGAGCAGAAGGAATGGGTTGGGCTTTGATTAGTGGCTGGAGGATAGGACTGGGTGAAAGTTCCTGCCAGTTGGGACGTTTAAATTTCCTGCAGGCACCAAAGGAGAAGGTGAACTCATAGACCTCCCTATCAGCCTGCTCAGATGTGGGGCTACGGGAAAAAAGAAGGCTGAGGTTTAAAAACAAGTCAAGAGCCAAACATTAAAAATGAGTTCAGACTCTTTCTTACATTGGGTGAGCCAATCAGAGTCTCTTTTTCAGGAATTTGGAATCAAGATTAGAACACAGCTAGCCGGTTCCTGTATATGACTGTAACTGAGGAATACACAAAAAAGTTCAGGGGCTGCTATTTTCCCTCCCGAGATGGAAAAGAAAAGAAAGGAAAGTCAATATTTAAAAAGAAAAAGAAAGCAGATGTAGAGAGAGCCAGAGGTATGAGACTTGGAGCTGCCTGGACTTTGCAGCCTTCCCAGGGCCAGGCTGCATTCCCCCAAGCAAGGCTTTCTTGCAATCAGGGTCTTAGCTGAAACCATACGTCAAAATTATCTAAACAAGGGTTACTGTTGTGGTGATGAGATTGATTTAAAAAAAAAACAGTTCAAAGGAAGAAGAAATGATACCTAGCATAGAACCTGGCACAAAGCAGACACTGAATTCATCAATAAACAGACGAGCAGAGAGGGTGGTAATGTTCAGAAAGAGGATAAGAGGGAAAAGAAGATTTGAACCTTCTTAATGAGATTTTTAAATGGGGATGACTACCTTTTACCTGGTAGCCCTATTTTTTTTTGAATGGTCATAGACAAAAGGCAAACCTCTATTAATAAAAGAGTTTCAATGAATTCATACATGAATTGGGAAAAAAAGGTATGAATTTTAGTTTCCTTTCTCCTGCCACCAGCCTCAAACTCTACTGCCCATACTGATCATCACGACCAGCAGGGGAGCACCAACCCAGGCAGAGAATAGATGGGAGAGATGTGGGCTCTAGAAGGATTTGGCACATGTTAGATGGTGAACACATGACTTCCCTGGAACCTGGACAGATCAATAGAAAGGCATGAGCTTGTTCAAATGTCAGGCTTACCATCTACTACCAGAGCAACCTTGGGTAAATTATCAATACTTAACATCCCTAAGACACCCTTTCTGGAATAAAATGGGATTGGCAGAAGAAGGGTTAAATTAATCTGTTTCCTCAACTTGAAATGAAAGTAATAATACCACCTCATAGAGTTACTGTAATCAATGGAATAATGAATCTTAAAATGTCTATCACACAGTTTTTTAACAAATGATATTCCTCACTTCCTCATCTCAGCAAGCCATTGTGCCCACTCACTATTTGATTTAGTAGTTCAATAATCCAGCAGTATGTGGCATTTGGTCTTGTATTCATTTTACAGATAGGGAAATTGAGACCAAGCAGTTCACCTCAAATCCTAAAATCCTGCTCACAGATTTCTAGCTGTCTATATTTTATATCACATTATCGAGCCATTTCCAACTTAAAAGGGAATAATAAAAAGAAATGAGCCTATAAAGAGGTGGAAATTGGATTATATCCGTAGAAAATATATAATTCATAAAGTTTCCTCAAAAAATTTTCCAGATAGCCTAAACTAGTTTTCTACATTAACGGAAAATCCAGTAAAGATTCACCTGACTTTACTATTGTTTATAGAAAAATGTTTAGTCAAAGTACAACCTAAAACACCAAACCAAGTTAATCATAGGCATTTAGTGAAGTAACTCCATATTTTACTATAAAATTTTTATAATATTTTTTTAAAAATAGAATTATCCTGAAACTAAAAACTAACCACTCTCATGAAAAATTGTAATTTTTCACTGCAATTCCAAAAGAAAGGTACCTTTTCCTGATAAAACTTGAAAGCTTAAACTCAAATTTTAAATTAAGGAGGAAATTTTATGAGGAAATTCTGCTTTAGCCACTTAACATGATGAGAGAGAATGCTCATAAACTGTCATAAATGAACTACAGTACTGCAAATACAGTATCAGTAAAGAAACACAGGTCATTACTTTATGACACTTCTCATTATCCTAGCAGTATAGCTTGGACTTCCTTTTATTAACTTTCAATGAAAGTTCTGCCAAATAAAGCGCAAGAGTCAAACCACTCCCTGGAGAAAAATTAGACCTTGATGAAATATTCGGTCCCTCACTCTGAAATAACTCCATCACTGCAAATTAGGAAATATATTAGATTCCAAAGAAATCAAAACATCAGAAAACCATGAGCCAATATGACATGCTAAACCAATGCCAGACAAATCCTAGCAATTCTCTCAATTAAATTTTCTTTGAAAAATATGATAATATAAAATTCCAGTAAGACCTTAGCTTATAATACTAATCAACTATTAAGAGGAAAAAAAGGCACAATAGAAATGTGATAAAATTTAGAAGAGCCATCAGCTCTACAGCCAACCATAAACTTAAAATTATTGAGACTTAGGTCAATGAGTCACTTTTTCTAGAATCGCATTCACTGGTGACATGTTTTAAGTCAGGCAATCATTTCAGGAAAAGATGTCAATTCATGAGTATATCTATAATTAAGAACAACAATAATATTCGTTAAGCGTCTACTGTGTTGTAAGCGTTACGGTTAAACATCTGACATGCATAAGTCCATTTAATACTCATAATAGTTCTGGGAGGTAACTACTATTATTATTCCACTTCACAGATGAAGGTTACCTGCCCAATGTCACACAGCTCATGTGAGGACCTGAAACTTAAACTCAGGTCTGTCTGTCTCTATGAACCCAGAAACTTCACTTCTATAAACTGATACTAAGAAAATAATCATGGATGCAGGTAAAGATGCTCAACATCACTAATTATTAGAGAAATAGAAGTCAAAACTACAATGAGGTATCACCTCACACTGGGCAGAATGCCATTATCAAAAAGTCTATAAATAAGTTCTGGGGAGGGTGTGGAGAAAAGGGAACCCTCTTGCACTGTTGGTGGGAATGTAAATTGGTGTAGTCACTCTGGGAACCGGAAGGAAGTCCCTTAAAAAACTGAAACTAGAACAACCATATGATCCAACAATCCCACTCCTGGGCATATATCAAGAGAAAACTATAATTCAAAAAGGTACATGCACCCCAATGTTGATTGCAGCACTATTTACAATAGCCAGGACATGGAAACAACCCAAGTTCCCATCAACAGATGATTGGTTTAATGTGATATGTAAATACATACACACACACATACACACACGCCATGGAATATTACTCAGCCATAAAAAAAGAATAAAATATTACCATTTGCAGCAACATGGATGGACCTAGAGATTACCATACTAAGTGAAGTAAGTCAGAAAGACAAATACCATATGATATCACTTGTATGTAGAATCTAAAATATGGGGCTTCCCTGGTGGCGCAGTGGTTGAGAGTCTGCCTGCCAATGCAGGGGACACAAGTTCATGCCCCGGTCTGGGAAGATCCCACACGCCGCGGAGTGGCTGGGCCTGTGAGCCACAGCTGCTGAGCCTGTGCATCCGGAGCCCGTGCTCCACAACGGGAGAGGCCACAGCAGTGAGAGGCCCACGTACCGCAAAAAATAAAAATAAAAAAATAAAATATGACAGAAATGGCCTTATCTACAAAACAGAAACAGACTCAGAGACATAGAAAACAAACTTACAGTTACCATAGGGGAAAGGGAGGAGGAAAGGGATAAATTAGGAGTATGGGATTAACAGATACAAACTACTATACATAAAATAAATAATCATCAAGTATTTACTGTATGGCACAGGGAACTATATTCAATATCTTATAACTTACAATGGAAAATAATCTGAAAAGAATACATACATATATATATAACTGAATCATGTTGCTGCACACCTGAAACTGACACAATATTGTAAACAACTGATATATATACTTTTATTGAAGTATGGTTGATTTACAATGTTGTGTTAGATTCTGGTGTACAGGAACATGATTCAGTTATACATATATATATATACATATACTTTTTCATATTCTTTTCCATTATGGTTTATTACAGGATATTGAATATAGTTCCCTGTACTATACAGTAGAACTTTATTGTTTATCTATTTTATATACAGTAGTTTGTATCTGTTAATCCCAAACTCCTAATTTATCCTTCCTCCACCCTCCTTCCTCTTTGGTAACCACAAGTTTGTTTTCTATGTTTGCGAGTCTGCTTCCGTCCCATAAACAAGTTCATTTGTGTCATATTTTAGATTCCACACATAAGTGATATTATATGGTATATGTCTTTCTCTTTCTGACTTACTTAAGTATGATAACCTCTAGGTCCATCCGTTGCTGCAAATGGCATTATTTCATTCTTTTTTATGGTTGAGTAGTATTCCATTGTGTATACATACACTACACTGTGATATATTTTAAGATGCAATACCATGCAGATGTTAAAAATTATGTTTTGAAAGAATACTTAATGGAACAGAAAAAAGTCAATTATGTATTAAATGGAAATATCAGATGTAAAATTATATGTACACTATGACTAAAATTATATATTATACATAAATTCACATACATATGTGTATATATTTCTATGTACATATTGTGTGTAGATATATATATGTGTGTATGTATACATACACACACAAAGAAAAGCATATCTCTGGATCAGGGTTGCTCAACCTTCGTACTGTTGACATTTTGGACCGGATAACACTTTGTTGGGAGAGGGGTGCTGCCCTTTCCATTGTAGGGTGCTTATCAGCATCCCTGACCTCTACCCTCTAGATGCCAGCAGCACTCCTCTAGATTGTGACTACCAAAAATGTCTCCAGACATTGACATATATGTCCCCCCAGGGGCCAAAATTGCTTCAGCTTAAGAACTGCTACTCCGGATGATAGGAAAACAGGTAACATTTATTTCCAAAATTTCTAAGATCAATGCGTGTTGCATTTAAAATCCAGGAAAAAAAGTGTTATTGTAAAAAGCAAACTCATGAATACGAGAAGGAACGATTTATATTTTATGAGACTAAACTGCAATCATGGAAAATATATATTACAGGAGCTTTAGAATATCTGCTGTGACTGTTTTTTCATCAGAAATTACTTAGTAACTGCTTAACGGGAAAAAACAGAGGAAAAAATTAGAAGAAATCTTTTCTACCTGTGTTAATAACATCCGAGCAGTAACAGCAGAAAGAGGTGGGTAAACCAGAATTGGTTTAGTCGTCTCCCCAATAGCATCACCAATAAGCTTTCCGTTAGAACAATAAGCAGCAATTGCAAAGATATATTTTTCATTGGTTTCTAAACCTTTTACTTCAAAAATGCTTTTGCCATCAGCCGGTATCTATTAACAAAAACATATTTCAAGTTATGCATGGAAAATTAAACGGGTCTTTAAAAATATAATTAAGTGACCTCTTTATGTTAAGGGAAAAAAACCTTTTTCATTTACTGTTGGATTTTAGTTATGACTCAAGATGAAATTAGACAAATTCACTGAAATAATGACTACAAAAAGGAGAAAAATGAACAAGACTCAATTGTCATTAATGAGACTTTTGGTAAGATTTCCTGACATTCAGCGTTTTTTAATTCGACGTACCGCTTCTCCTGAGTTTGGGAGATGATTATTGTTCAGTCTTACTTTTCCATAGCTCCCTTCTGCTTTGCAACCCAAAATGCAGTACCAGGAGACCTGCCACGGAGAGAGATGAGCCTGTCATCTGTTTAACAAAGCACTCAATTTCTTTTATCATGATGTGGCAAAAGGAATACTTTTCTACATCAAAATATAACTATTCAAGTTTTAAAACATGAAACCTAAGTTTATAAAAACACTTAGAGATTTACTCTTTAAAAAAAGACAAATATAGTTTACCTGGGACACCAAGACTAAAATAGTATTCATTATTAATTATTTTTAACTACTATTAAGTGAGCAGTTCCTATGTGTTAAGCATTGTTAGGAAATTTACATATACTTTCTCATATCTGAAACATCCCTATGAGACAGGATTTCTATTGCTATTTTGCTTTACAAAAGATGGAGATGCAGAGACGTTCAACAACTTGCCCAAGATCAGACAGTGGCAGGGAGTGACTCCAAAGATGACATCATCTTGATGAAAAAAAAGACCTACTCCGAAATGATTTTCGTATTTTGTTTAATAATATGGGACAAAAAGAAGGTAGTAAAAAAAGCAAGATACTAAACTGTAGTATTTTAAGTAAAATGTAAAAATACATATGAAAAAGCCTGGAAGAAAATGTTCCTAAATAAGAATAGTAGTAGAGTTCGGATGATAAAACGGTAAGATTACGGATAATTTTTTTTCTCTAGTTTATAGATTTTCTGAAACATGATATTCTTTTGACAATTCTTAAATACAGATGTAAACCAAAAGCAATTACACAGAATTGTATGCAAATTACACAGAAACAATCAAACTTAAACTTGATTAAATGGTTAGACAATGGTCTTTTTGCCAAGATGTCAAAATAACGGAGATTCCTCCTGGTAATGCACTATTCTCACTGTAGGGGGTAAGGGAGAGAGTTGATACCTAGGGAAAAGCATTATTAGGAGCCACACTGTCCAGGGATTAGTGATGGAAGGGTTGTCATCACTGTGGCATTCCCTTTTCCCAAAGGCTCCACCTCACAACATCTCAACTCCTAAGATGGAAAATAAGGGAAATGTAATTGTCTCTAAGAAGCAACTGCCTCTTACAGCTTAGCCCGCTAATTCTTCCTCTGGGTCAATGGAAGAATTCTCATTGTATCTTGTCTGCACAAGTCGTTCTCAACTCTGACTATGCACAAGAATCATTTTTTAAAATACAGTTTGTACAGAATCAACCATTTTTTAAAATTACATATACCTAAGCCTGCCTAGTCTCAATGAATAAGACTGTCTGGTACAAATAGCCGAAGTTTTGTGTTTCCAAAGAAAATTTCTCAGGTGACTAAAGAGCATTAGGAAAGGCAGAATTTCGAGGACAAAGAGAATGTTGAAGGAACTTGGAACCTGGAGGCCAGGAGAAAAAAACTCAGCTGAATCTCAGAAAAATTTAGAAAACTACCTTTCCTTGATTTTTCATGCAAAAAGAGTACCATGGGGCAGGGAGGGGGAAGGCAAAAGATGGTGTTTTATGACTTAGATCAGCGGTCCCCCCCCTTTTTGGCACCAGGGACCGGTTTTGTGGAAGACAATTTTTCCACAGACTGGGGCAGGGCAGGGCGGGGCGGCGGTGTGGTGATTGTACGGGCGGTAATGTTAGCAATAGGGAGCGATGGGGAGCAGCAGATGAAGATCCGCTTGCTCGCCTCTCACCTCCTGCTGTGTGGCCCAGTTCCTAACAGGCCGCAGACCAGTACCAGTCCGTGACCCGGGGGTTGCAGACCCTGACTTACATCATTATTGCTCCAAGTTAAGCTCTACATACAATCCAGAATTTGAAGGGTAAATTTTCTCTAAAAGCATTTTTACAAGCAGGCTTTATATTTCTATTGTGTTCCACAGATGAAAACATCTTAGTCTGTGAAACTATTAGAAGACTGTGTCCTTAGAGTCTATGTAAGAGAAACGACACCATGGACAAACCACCACTAGCTTTGGACGTAAAAGTTTACAAGTAACACTAGCATTTTCAACCATTAAAACAGATGTTAATGCAACAAATGCCTTAACAAGAGGTTTTGATAAAACAAAAGATGGCTGAAATCTCAAACTAGAAAAGGTATTTAAGTCCATAGCACCATCTAGTGCTATGGAGTGGGTAATAGAAGGTATAATTTCCAGGAGCACACAACTTCACCAAAATATAATATACATCAACTTCACATCATGTGCTGAGTGACAAGTCCTACAAGTACAGGTCAAGTATGGGATGCTTATGCCTTCCTATTAATAAGCATTATGAAATAAACTAGTCACTAATTTGAGATACATAAAAAATAAGAACCTGGTTAAATAAATCAAAACATTCAAGTAAAAACAAACGAAAACTCTTGGCAAATCATCCAGTCTTAGCTCTGTACTGAATTTCCGAAGTCAGTGATCCTTATTCTTAAACAGATCCCCAAAATCCAAAGTTGAATTTTAGAACTATTAGCAACTGCAATAATGCATTTATTATAGCACAGTTAGGATGAATGTTGCTTCTATTCCTCCAATTATAAGGCATTATGAGGTGGTATTACTTCTCACTGATGTCCACCTCCCATTAGTCTGAAGCTTCTCAAAATATGGAACCATGTTTTATTTGTGTTTATTTTTATACGTTACCTCACATAGAGCTTGACAGATAGCAGACACTCAATAATTCTCATTGGACAGAATTTATGAAAAAAAATCATCAGATAATATAATCACAGTGTATAACCTCATTAACTGATTTTAGCTACATTACTACATATGTTTAATACAAGGGATGGAAGGACATCGGTTAATATGCCAAGAATATGCTATAATATCTCATTTAATTTTCACAGAAGAAACATTTTACAAATGGAAAAGATAATAAAAGCAAATTTTTAAAAAACACTCAGAAAGTATATTTAGATTTCGTAAGGTCATATTGCTGGGGTAGAGGTAGAATTTTAAATCTGTATTTGTCTGACTTCAAAGCCCATGCCCTTTCCACTACATCAAGACGATGTATTTAAGTTCAAGCAGAACATCCTAAGAATAATCAAAGAAACAACTTTGTTTTTTCTACAACACCAAAGAGCATGTGTTCATCACCCAAAAGAGGAAAATGCCATATTTAAAATATAAATTAGGTGGAACCAAATGCTTATGAGGAAACTAAATCTCAAATAACAGTCCCATTTAGGCTAAGTTCCAAGGCACTGGGGCTAGGAGAAAGAGCTTCAATAAATACATAAAGAGTTATGACTTATAATGTGGTTAGAATGATCATTTGTTTGCATTAAAAGAATCCCCAATGGGCTTCCCTGGTGGCGCAATGGTTGAGAGTCCGCCGATGCAGGGGACACGGGTTCGTGCCCAGATCCGGGAAGATCCCACATGCTGCGGAGCGGCTGGGCCTGTGAGCCATGGCCGCTGAGCCTGCGCGTCCGGAGCCTGTGCTCCGCAACGGGAGAGGCCACAACGGTGAGAGGCCCACGTACCGCAAAAAAAAAAAAAGGATCCCCATTTACACAGAAGAACTTTCGGAAGAGTCTCTAAATTCACCACCTCCAAATTTTCTTATCTTCATCATTGGCTCTCACAGTAACTTCTATCCCCTTTAAATGCCTGATTCTATCTCAAGGAAACCTTCTTGAAGTTGAGCACACTAGGATGTCAGCATATGACTGTGTCATGGTGAGGAAGATACTTCAAAATGCTTCTCTCTCATTTCTCCTTACTATATATCTGGGTGTAGCAATATAGGAGTAAGTTTCTTATAGCAAAGCTATAAGGAGCCAAAAGGGAAACAGCATAAAGGAAAAAGGGTCATGAAGAAACTACAGATAGTTAAAGATACTGGAATACTAATCCCAGTGTTCAGTGTTTATATTAACCAATAAGATTATTCAAGCCCTAAAGGCAATAAAAGTATTCATTATTATAGTCATAAAAGTACTTATGTTGCTTTCCGTGAGGTAAAGGTCATAATAGACAACATACCTTAACATCAGAAATAAATGGAGCAGGTTTTAATGTCACAGAACAATGAGTTCGGGCTAGCAGGATGGGTGGAGGAGGTACTCTGCTTTTCTTTCTTTTAGCAATTTCCACATATTTCTGATATGAATACAGTACACTTTGTTCTGCTTCGGTCTTCTCAATTAAAGAATATGCTTCCTATAATAAAGTGTGAAAATAGGAAATCACATTTCAAGAGCTTGAACTTCATTGTATTTGGAGAATTCTGGTGATGTTAAACATTATCTTGATATATGTATTTTTTGATGCTCAGTGGTATACATATTTCAAGTAGTAAATGATTTTCCAGAAGTAAAAAATAGCTAATAAATAAGGCCAAGTAAAAAATAGCTATTAAGGCAATGACATTATATTTATATGTCTAACATGTGTATCATCATTATCATACATTAATATATTTCATTTTCAAATCAAACCCTCTGAATATCTGCAATCATATTTCATCGTCCTTAAAAATTTTGTAACAATATTATCTGCATTGATACTTATGAACTATACACCTACACTCAATGCAACTTGAAATGTGACTCTCAAGTAATGACTATTGGCATATGTGGTTTATAAAATTATTTAAAACCAAATTATTGATGGTTTCTTACTATCAGCAAAAACAAATAAAATATACAAAAGTACTTATTCTATAAACCTAAAGGAAAAGCGATCACCTTTTTAAAAGGTTACACATTTAGTGGTATCACATGAAACAAAAAAACATAAAAATCAGAAAATCTAAATAATATTTCAAAATAAATATAGTAAGGCTAACTATAACACCAATAATAATATATGTAAATGAGTTAAACTCCTCTCTTACATAAAATTAAAAAGCAAAGACTCTGAGCACTAAAGCCAAAACCCAAGTAAAGATTAAAATTGAATGATAGAGGGGAGACGAGGGGAAGATGGCGGAAGAGTAAGACGCGGAGATCACCTTCCTCCCCACAGATACACCAGAAATACATCTACACGTGGAACAACTCCTACAGAACAGCTACTGAACGCTGGCAGAAGACCTCAGACCTCCCAAAAGGCAAGAAAGTCCCCACG
Source organism: Neophocaena asiaeorientalis asiaeorientalis (assembly GCF_003031525.2). NCBI lineage: Eukaryota > Metazoa > Chordata > Mammalia > Artiodactyla > Phocoenidae > Neophocaena > Neophocaena asiaeorientalis. Next base: position 1,109,824 of record NW_020174057.1, read on the forward strand.
TACCTAGGTAGGGCAAAAGAAAAAAGAATAAACAGAGACAAAAGAATAGGGACAGGACCTGCACCAGTGCGCTGGAGCTGAGGAGGAAAGGTTTCCATACACTAGGAAGCCCCTTCGCGGGTGGAGACTGCGGGTGGCGGAGAAGGGAAGCTTCGGAGCCGCGGAGGAGAGTGCAGCAACAGGGGTGCGGAGGGCATAGCGTACAGATTACCGCACAGAGGATCAGGGCCGACCGGCACTCACCAGGCCAAGAGGCTTCTCTGCTCACCCGCCGGGGCAGGGGGGGCTGGGAACTGAAGCTCGGGCTGGGGTTGGCAGCGTGAACACAGCCTACAGGGGGCTAGTGCACCACGGCTAGCCGGGAGGGAGTCCAGGGAAAAGTCTGGACCTGCCGAAGCAGCAAGAGACTTTTTCTTGCCTCTTTGATTCCTGGTGCGCGAGGTGAGGGGATTAAGAGCGCTGCTTAAAGGAGCTCCAGAGACGGGCGCGAGCCGCGGCTAAGAGCGCGGGCCCCAGAGACGGGCATGAGACGCTAAGGCTGCTGCTGCCACCACCAAGAAGCCTGTGTGCGAGCACAGGTCACTATCCACACACCCCCTTCCGGGGAGCCTGTGCAGCCCGCCACTGCCAGGGTCCCGGGATCCAGGGACAACTTCCCCAGGAGAACGCACGGGGCGCCTCAGGCTGGTGCAACATCACAACGGCCTCTGCCGCCGCAGGCTCACCCTGCACTCCGTGCCTCTCCCTTCCACCCCCTACCCCCGGCCTGAGTGAGCCAGAGTCCCGGAAGCAGCTGCTCCTTTAACCCCCTCCTGTCTGAGCGAAGAACAGACGCTCTCAGGTGACCTACACGCAGAGGCGCGGCCAGATCCAAAGCTGAGCCCCGGGAGCTGTGAGAACAAAGAAGAGAAAGGGAAATCTCTCCCAGCAGCCTCAGAAGCAGCGGATTAAAGCTCCACAATCACCTTGATGTACCCTGCATCTGTGGAATACATGAATAGACAACGAATCATCCCAAATTGAGGAGGTGGACTTGGAGAGCAAGATTTACGATTTTTTCCCCTTTTCTTCTTTTTGTGAGTGTGTATGTGTATGCTTCTGTGTGAGATTTTGTCCATATAGCTTTGCTTCCACCATTTCTCCTAGGGTTCAATCCGTCCGTTTTTTGTTTTTTTCTTGAAAAAAAAATTTTTTTTCTTAATAATTACTTTTTATTTTAATAACTTTTTTATTTTATCTTACTTTATTTTATTTTATCTTCTTTCTTTCTTTCCTTCCTTCCCTCCTTCCTCCCTCCCTCCCTCTCTCCTTTCTTTCTCTCTCTCTCTTTCTTTCTTTCTACTTTTTCTCCCTTTTATTCTGAGCCGTGTAGATGAAAGGCTCTTGGTGCTGCAGCCAGGAGTAGGGAAGCAGCCGCATAGCACAGGGAGATCAGCTCAGTGTTTTGTGACCATCTAGAGGGGTGGGATAGGGAGGGTGGGAGGGAGGGAGATGCAAGAGGGAAGAGATATGGGAACATATGTATATGTATAACTGATTCACTTTGTTATAAAGCAGAAACTAACACACCACTGTAAAGCAATTATACTCCAATAAAGATGTAAAAAAAAGAAATTGAATGATAGAAAATAGAATAGCCTTTCCAACAAACTGCACTGGGACAATTAGACATCCACTTGCAAAAGAAGAAAGTGAGACCCATACATCACATTATATACAAATAGTTAACTCAAAATGAATCATAGAACCAAATATAAGAGCTAAAATTATAAAATTCTTAGAACAAAATATAGGAGTAAATTTCTTCACCTCCTTGAGTTAAACAATGGTTTCTTGGATATGACACCAAAAGCACACCAAAAGAAAGAGTAGGTAAACTGAAATTCTTCAAAATTTAAAACTTCAAATGATACCATCAAAAAAATAAAGACAACTGACAGAATGGGACAAAATATTTGCAAATCATATATCTGATAAAGGACGTGTATTCAGAATATATTAAGAACTGTTACAAATCAATAATAAAAAGACAACCCCATTAAAAAATGAACAAGGGGTTTGAATAGACATTTCTCCAAAGAAGATACACAAATGGCCAGTGACTGACTCAAGAAGAAAAACCTGAACACAGGAATAATGATGAAAGAAACTGGGAAAGATATCCAAAAACGATATCCAAAAGGACTTTCCCACGAGCGTCAGTCTCAACTGATACTATTTTTTAAAATATTTTGAATATTCATGAACTGATTAATTCCTATGCCATTTTTTAAATTTCTAACTACAGAGAAAGCTCCTCAGAGAATATTCTAAAATTATTATAGCTTTGATAACAAAACCTGAAAAAATGACTGCACTTAAAAACATAGAGCAATCTTCTTACAAATATTAATGTAAACGTCCTAAATAAAATACTAATACATTGATCTAACAATATGTTAAAGGAATAATGTACTGTAATTATATTGTCTCTTTCCCAGGAATAAAAGGATGATTTAATATTAGGAAGTCTAAGGATATAATTTAATTTATCCATAAATCAAATGAGAAAAATATGATTACAGTTTCAATGGCCAAAAAGATATTTGAACAGTTTTTAATAGTCACTATTAATTTAAAAAAAAAGAAATGGAAAGAGTCTTATGAATATAGTTAATGCTGTCATAAGACTAATGAAAATGAAAACACAACATACTAAAATTTATAGGATGCAGCAAAAGTAGTTCTGAGAGGGAAGTTTTTAGCGAAAATGTCCACCTTAAGAACAAAGAAAGACATCAAATAAACAATCTAACTTCACACTTCAAGGAATGAGAAGAAGAACAAAAAACCTAAGTCCAAAGTTAGTAGAAGGAACATCAAAGATCAGAGGGGAAATAGAGACCATAAAGACAATAGAAAAGTGTGTTGGTTTCTGCTTTACAACAAAGTGAATCAATTATACATATACATATGTTCCCATATCTCTTCCCTCTTGCGTCTCCCTCCCTCCCACCCTCCCTGACACAAAAACAGAAAGATAGATCAACGTATTGAAGTTTTAAGTGAAAGGTAACAAGAGAAAAGTCTCAGACAGAGTCCTTGATTTAGGGAAATCAGATAAATTATCTAATAGAACTCAAGGTAGACCTAATGCTAGTTAGAAATTAAAATCCTAACTTAGCGGGCTTCCCTGGTGGTGCAGTGGTTGAGAATCCGCCTGCTGATGCAGGGGACACGGGTTCGTGCCCCAGTCCGAACTTAGCGAGGTAAATCATTGAGCTGCTAATAAAATTCTACTTATAAGAAAGTGATTGATATACTAATTCAAAAAGATATATGCACTCCCATGTTCACTGCAACATCATTTATAACCTAAATGTGCACCACTGGAGGAATGGATAGAGAAAATGTGAGATGGATGGATAAATAACGAAATTTTATTCAGCCATTAAAAAAAATGAAATCTTGCCATTTGCAACAACATGGATGGACCTTGAGGGCATTATGATAAGTGAAAGAAGCTAGACAGAGAAAGATAAACACCATATGATCTCACGTATATGTGGAATCCAACAAAAAAACAAAAACAAAAACCAAGCTCACAGATGCAGAGAACAGATTGGTGTTTGCCAAAGGCAGGGAGTTGGGGGTGGGCAAAAATGGATGAAGGGGGTCAAAAGGTACAAACTCCCAGTTATAAAATAAATAAGTCATGGGGATATAACGCACAGCATGGTGAATATAGTTAATGCTGTATTGCATATGTGAAAGTTGCTAAAAGTGTAGATCTTAAAAGTTCTCATCGCAAGAAAAAATGTGTTAACTGTATGGCGACAATTATATAAGTTAATAATATATTATTAATACATAGTAACATAAGTTAACAAGACTTGTGTGACCATTTAGCAATATATATAAAAATGGAATTATAACGTTGTACACCTGAAACTAATACAATGTTGTCTATTATACCTCAATTAAAGAAAAGAAAGTGATTAGGGTTTTTTTAAAGGGGGTTCCTCAAGTACAAGGAGGAAATATCACCAGAAAAGAAGACGCAAAAAATCAAGATAGAAAAATTTGCATGAAACCAGCTCTACTTAATTGTGAAAGAGAAAGTATTATCGATATGGGTGTGACTTGCCTATCCATGGCCAACATGTCGCCTAATATGTCTAACAAAACATGTTGTTTTGTTTGTTTTATATCTTTATTGGAGTATAATTGCTTTACAATGTTATATTAATTTTTGCTGTATAACAAAGTAAATCAGTTATATGTATACGTATATCCCCATATCCCCTCCCTCTTGGGCTTCCCTCCCACCCTCCCTATCCCACCTCTCAAGCATAGAGCTGATCTCCCTGTGCCATGCAGCAGCTTCCCACTAGCTATCTGTTTTACATTTGGCAGTGCACATATGTCAATGCTACTCTCTCACTTCGTCACAGCTTACCCTCCCCCCTCCCCATGTCCTCAAATCCATTCTCTACATCTGTGTCTTTATTCCTGTCCTGCCCCTAGGTTCATTGGTACCGTTTTTTTAGATTCCATATATGTGCGTTAGTATATGGTACTTGTTTTTCTCCTTCTGACTTACTTCACTCTGTATGACAGTCTCTAGGTCCATCCACCTCACTACAGATAATTTCATTTCTTTTTATGGCTGAGTAATATTCCATTGTATATATGTACCACATCTTCTTTATCCATTCATCTGCTGATGGACATTTAGGTTGTTTCCATGTCCTGGCTATTGTAAATAGAGCTGCAATGAACATTGTGGTACATGACTCTTTTTGAATTATGGTTTTCTCAGGGTATATGCCCAGTAGTGGGATTGCTGGGTCATATGGTAGTTCTATTTTTAGTGTTTTAAGGAACCTCAATACTGTTCTCCATAGTGGCTGTATCAATTTACATTCCCACCAACAGTGCAAGAGGCTTCCCTTTTCTCCACACCCTCTCCAGCATTTACTGTTTGTAGATTTTTTGATGATGCCCATCCTGACTGATGTGAGGTGATACCTCATTGTGGTTTTGATTTGCATTTCTCTAATGATTAGTGATGTTGAGCATCCTTTCATGTGTTTGTTGGCAATCTGTATGTCTACTTTGGAAAAATGTCTATTTAGATCTGCCCATTTTTGGATTGTTTGTTTGTTTTTTTGATATTGAGCTGCATGAGCTGCTTGTATACTTTGGAGATTAATCCTTGGTCAGTTGCTTACCATATGATCCAGTAATCCCACTCCTGGGTGTATATCTGCAGAAAACCGTAATTCAAAAAGACACATGCACCCTGATGTTCGTTGCAGCACTATATACAATCGCCAGACATGGAAGCAACTTAAATGTCCACTGACAGAAGAATGGATAAAGAAGATGTGGTACATATATACAATGGAATTTACTCAGCCATAAAAAAGAATGAAATAATGCCATTTGCAGCAACATGGATGGACCCAGATATTGTCGTACTGAGTGAAGTAAGTCAGATAGAGAAAGGTAAATATCATGTGATATCCCTTATATGTGGAATCTAAAAACAAGGGTACAAATCAACTGATCTAGAAAACAGAAATAGAGTCACAGATATAGAAAACAAACTTACAGTTACCAGGGCGGAAAGTGGGGGGAGGGATAAATTGGGAGATTGGGATTGACATATACACACTACTATATATAAAATAGATAACTAATAAGGACCTACTGTATAGCACGGGGAACTCTACTTAATACTCTGTGATGACCTATATGGGAAAAGAATCTAAAAAAGAGTAGATATATGTATATGAATAACTGATTCACTTTGCTGTACACCTGGAACTAACATAACATTGTAAGTCAACTATACTCCAATAAAATATTTTTTAATTAAAATAAAATAAGCTATAAGGATATATTGTACAACACAGGGAATAAAGCCAATACTTTATAGTAACTATAGATGGAGTATAACCTTTCAAAGTTGTGAACCACTATACTGTACACCTGTAACATATAATATTGTAAGCAACTACACTTCAATTAAAAAAACATATTGTTTTATTGCCACAAAACAATAGTACTGAAGTCCAAAGTACTACTGTCTGAATGCAAATCTCTCTGCCTATGGTTCCCACTAGAGAATGTGTGACCTGCCTCTTTTTACAAGTTACTCAAGGCTTATGATGACACATTGACATTAAATACATTTGAAAACGACTTAACATCCACAGTGCAGCAAAACACTTGCAGAAAGATGTAATGCAATCTGGAAGGCCGTGATTAGGACACACCTAAACAACTATCACAAGACTGGAATGATAAAGTACCATATTTATTACTCATCTAGTAGATCTCCCGAGGTATATTCTGGGTTCTCAACAATATTATGTACATTTCAGAAGAAGATGAAAAGTAGGTTGTCATATCCAAGAATCCTGGCAAAGAATATTGCTGAGAATAAAATATACGCTTTATAAGATCTAAGAGAAAAGACAGAAAGAAATGTGTAGTTTGATAGAGAAAAATATATCTAAAGCATCAAAAATCATACTGATGTGACAAAAAGAATATTCCACAGTGCTTAAATTAGAAGATAAAATAGTAGTAATAATAATGGCTAACATTTATTGACTGCTTATTCTATGTCAAATGCTAAGCATTTTATAGGCATCATTTCATTGAATCTTCCCCAAAACACCCATTTTACAAATGAAGAAATTAAAATTTAACAGAGCATGGGTAATTTGACCTTGGTCATACAGCTAGTCAGTGGCAGTACCAAAACTCTAATCCAAGAGCCTTATACTCCTAACCATTATGATTTCTTGTCTTAATACAAAGTGAAGTTAAAAAGAAGCATGGAGAGGCAGCCAGAGATGAAGTTTTCTATGCAATAACGTCAAAATATTTAAAAGAAAAAAATCCTAAAATGTAAATATTCTAAAATCTCTGTCAGTAGTTTGAAGACTGCAGGTCAAAACATGACCTCAAAACAGGGGGGTTAGAATCAAAAAGGGTTTTACTCTTTATGAGGAAGACTTCAGCATGAACAATTAAAAAGAACTGAGAAGATCTCTGAAGAATACTGGCTTACATATATTTTTCCTTAAAAAAGCAAATAGAATTAATTTGACTAAAATGTTATAAAATAGGAAAAATCACTTCACTTGGTAATCCAGTTACTGCTAACATAGTTAATACAATGGTATTTAGGGGCCATCAAGGTGTAAATTCAGCAAGTATTAGAGCCAGGAGTGATTAGAACTTCTAGTGGCCTGGGCTTCTTCATGAGTTCTGGTTTCAAATTAGGACCATAAAAGTGGATTCTGTGTTGATTATAAAAAATAATCTGCTAATCTATAATGCTCCTTTGCTTAGAGTTGAAGCATTATGACTGGATTTCGGAACTGCTAAAATCATGTCAATTATTGATTTAAGTTTCAACATATAGTCCTAGGGGAACACTAGATGCATCAGTTAGGGCTCTTTGCAACAGAAGCAACAGCAACATGAGGCTTGGAACACAGCAGGTCCAGAGAGGCAAGAGGGTCTACAGAACACAACTAACATAGTCTAATCAGGACACAGGCATTGGAATGAATGAATGCCAACTACTTTTTGTCTTTTTATCCCTCTGTTCAAGATTCAGATTCCAAGAAGGGAGCAACCAATCAGCCTAGCTTGCATCACCAGTCCTCCTCTTGGCTGGCAGAGAAGAGAGGCCCTGAAAAGTCCTACCTGATTTCTTCTAGTGGGGAAGAAGAAATTCCTCCAAAGGTGATGTTTGGAAGAGGGAAAGAAATGCTAGACAGAAAACAACAGTATACAACCCTGCCCTGGTACCCTCAGCACTTGGATTGAGGAGTATTCCTGCCTCTTCCCAGTGAGGAATTGCTCCGCAAAGACGCTGAAGGTTGGGCTGCTGGACTCTGAAGTGAACTAGGAGTGATGATCATAAGCCATATACTGACTCCTCTATTTATCGGAAGTAGAAAATCAGAGACATCTCAGGCTGGTTCTAGGTGCAATCCATTAAAATCAATCTGAGGTATAATGTGTAAAATGCCAATATGGACTTCCAGAAGTCAAATAACCGAGACAGGAAAATGAGAAAAATAAAGCCCCACAATCAAGAAAAAAAGCCAGCCATCTCTTTTGGAAGGCTAACGGGTTCTTATCAAAGGTCTGTCCCTCATCCATAGCAACAAGCTAGTCCACCTTTAATGGACTTGGAATAAAACAGACACCTGATGAGAGTATCCATCTCCACAAGGTCGGGAAACTTCTGAAAAACTAAAACAGGGTATGAATTATTTAAGGATTCTGCAAAGACCCAGGCTTTTCAAATCTTTTTTATGGTATCAGGTGACACATCAAATACTGATTTGTGGATAATTTTATTACCAGACCGTGATAATGTAAAGCATGCTGTAATATAGCCCAAAAGAAAATGATTGCCAAGGGAATGAAATTTATTTGTCTTCTTTAAGGAAAGAAACTTTGGCAATTATTTGAGCCATAACATCGTTGTTTATGAGAGTACCCTGAGGACTGATCATTAAGCTTTAACACCAGGATGAAAAATTGCCACAGAGGAGCAGAGGTGGCTATAGAAGATTTCAGGACTTCTAAATAAATATTCAACATTTCCCAGCTGGTGACAATTCTTATGGAGGGCTCCTCGTAAAAAGTAGAGCTTCTAAATGCCTCTCATGAGTCTAAGAGGATATTATAATTTTTCTTAAAAGTTTCACTTAAGAAATAGAAGGAAAAGATACACAAGGAGAACGTGAAAACTTCAGACCTCTCACATCTCCCGTGTGTTCCCAGTCACAGTGGTAGAAAGACAGAGACCTAACAGAGCAATGGGCATATTGTGATAATATAAAGACAAGATTGCATCATAATAAACCAAAAGGGAAAATCCCAGAGGCTTGACTCTCTCTGGACTGTGAGAGGTCATGAGATGAGTCCTGAGAAAAACAGTTCTAAAAGAAAGATAAGTTTTACTTGCCATGGAAGTAGGACTGAAGTACTAATGTCCTCCAAGCACTAGGCAGTAGCGAGCGGCTGCAGAAGCAACTGCTGAGAAAATGGATCTGAACCCCAGGAGTCTTCCAGCAGAGATCAGACACCACTTGGCCTGGTCAGCCGAGACCATCCAATACCATCATCCAATTCCTTCATTCAGATGCTGGAAATTCTACTGTAATGAGGCTCTCCCCTAATACTGCCAGGACAGACTTCCCCACCTTGAACACTGATAGCATCTTTTTATCCAGAATCCTTAGACTTCTTACGAGCTAGACTCTACTTTCTCTCTGGTCTCACCTCTTACCATCCTCACCAAACACTTCCCTCCCCTTTGCCGTTGCATCGAAGCTTCTGTTACACTGAATGACCTCCAGGACCACAAGCACTCTATGACCTTTCTAGCCTCAGGACCTTTGCACAGGTTGTTCTCTCTGCCTTGCATGTCCTTTCCACTTTTGTCTTTCTCTTTCTCTGGGTACTCCTGCCTGTCTTTCAGTATTCAACTTCATGTCACTTTTTCTGGATGTTTCTTCAAATATTCCCCACTGTTGGGTCAGGTATTCCCTTCCTGAATTCCCCTGGCACTCTTGCAATTAGAGCACCTATGACAATGACTCATAATCACCTACTTAGACGTCTATGTTCCCATAGACTGGATTTATCTTGAAGACAGAGACCACAAAGAGCAGGCAATCCATCAATATTGGTTGAATAAAGAGAGGATTTTTGTTCGTTTTTATCCCTTGTACTCAGCATAATACCAGGCACATAGTCAACTTGCAATAAAACATTGGCTGAATGGATCATAGGCACTCAAAAACATATGTTGGATGAATGAAGTGATGGACTTATGATCAGGAAGTACTACATACCAGAAATCTAAAATTCCAATATTCTATTGCATTGGCCAAAAAGTTGGTTCAGGTTTTTCCGTAACATCTTATGGAAAATCCGGAATGAACTTTTAGGTCAACCCAATACTTTCTAACTTCCAACACCTATCCTTCTAGCTCTCTCAGATTCTGATTTTCTGGTCCCTGACCTCAGAGAGATGCCCAATCTCTTGATATCTCCATAGTCTACCAAGTCTTTAAAAGTCTTGATGGTGTTACTTCCTTCCCTACTCAATCTACACCCATTTTTCATTATGAACTTTTAACCTATACTTTCGTACTTTTTTTAAAAATCCAGTCCAGTACAAATCTCTACTGTCACAGCTACTAAGAGTACCACACCAGGATAATATCATACCAGCATGCAGACGAGGCCACCTGAAAATACATGGTCTTCAACCTCAGCCAGAACTTCAGGATGCTGGCCAGTCCTTTAACTTAGAGTCAGCTCCCTCATCCATTCCTCTCCACTCTCCAATCACCTTCTCTCTCCCCAGTCCAACTAGCCACCCTCACTCTCCATGGCTGGCAGATTCCCTTGCCTCCTATTTTACACATGATTGAGATAAGAAGGCATCCACTCAACTCTCTGCCTCCACACCAATGGACTTATTGAAATCTACATCTGTCTGTTCCTCCTTCCCTTTTATATCGGAGGATGAGGTGTCTGCTCTGCAGCCCACCCTCCACTGAAGATGTGCTTACATGTGCTTTCAATCTCATCCCCTTCCCTCTTCTATTAGAGGACCCCCACTATATGTCGAACTCTTCTTAAACTCTGTATCCTTCCCCTAGCTTTGACTTACTCTTTTCTTTCCCTTGTCAGACAAGCTACTTGTATTCTCTACCTCATCATATGCCATTCATTCAGCCAACAGTCAAACTTTTGTGATACACAGGGGCAAAAATAAAACAGAAATGTGATTCCCCTCAGAAATTTAAACTCTAAAATCAACATACAATGAATAAGTAAGAAGACAGAACAATTTCCAGGTCAGAGAGAGACAACAACAGCAAGGCAATTGGTCCATAAATCAGCAATATCCATCTGAGAGAAGGTACTTTAGCCCATGGACTTTAAGTATTTTAGTTCCATAGTAAGGAATGCATTGATGCTGGCACAGTGTCACTTACATTCTACGATTTACATCATTTTGAATCCTGATTTTATTAAGCTCCCCATGTAAGGTCTCCCTGCAGAGAGAGAACCTCTCATTTCAGGAGAGTTCAGGGCTAGAGATACAGATTAATTTCCCTGCTTAAAACTATTGCACTTCACAAAGAGAAGACTAGACACGGCAAATCTAAAAGTTCATAATCTAATGTTAACGGCAACACATTATTTTTAGCAAAGAGAAATAAATCATTCATTTTTAACAGGGGTTGCATGTCAGGACTAAAAGAAGAAATGATATATTGTTACCATCAAGAAGTTATGTAGAGATGTACAGGCTGCATCTTTCTCAAACATTAGAAGGGCTTTCTGCATCAAGTAAATTGCTTTGGATAGCTTATTCTTCCTTATTTTATTCATTACATTTAATTCTGTAAAAGCAACAAACATTTCACCAAAAGGGCAACATAAAAACTATCTTTAAAAAATTCAGAAAGACAGTTTATCCAAAACTTAATTACCTGTAAAACAATCAGGACTTCCAGGTTTTTTCGGCTTTTCTGCACCTTTGGTAGATATATTTTTGCTAACAGTTGGTGTCTGCAAAACTGAAGAAGAAGAAGAAGGAGAAGAAGGAGAAGAAGGAGATTGTTATCACAATTAGGTTTATGTTCAAGAAAGGAAATATTTTCTAAACACTAAAGAGTAACTATTTGTAAAATTATTGCTTCCTCTATCATGTCATCTTTTTTTCATTAATAGATAAAAATTCAAACAAATCTAATACAGTTTCATCATTAAATTCTCTTTTATTTGCTACTGTATGAGAAGATCAAGAATTTTTAAATTATAACAATATTTGATTTTCTATTTCACCTTAAATAAAATTATCTTGAAGGTTGATAAATAGGGTCCAACCAACTTTTGTTCACTTTCCCCCTTCATAAACTTTTCAAAATTGCTCCATCCATGGTTCCTGCAAGAGCTCTGGGTACCACATGAAGACCTCCATTCTCTTCTATCTGTGGCTGATAAAATCAGAGCCTCTCTCAAGATTTTTAACTGACACACAAATTATTCCCGATTGTGAGCAGTGAGAGATCCTGGTGTGCAACTAGGAATGACCATCACGGTGGTCCAGGAAAGAGGTAGCAGGATGAGGGAGAAGAAAATAAAGGTATGCTGGTCCAGGGAGATGGAGAATATTGCACTGATTCTTGATTTTCCAGGTCTGGCCCTCAAGAGACCTGGCAATATATTGTTTCTCTCCTTAAAGGTACATGAGTGTACCTGTAGTAACCTTACAATAAACCCCTTTTATTGAAGTTTAATTATTTGTGCTAATGCACATGAGTCACCATGGGATGATGACTGATTGATGAAAAGATGCCAAAAGACACCATTAAAGGATATAAGGCTCCTTTAATGGCAAAGGATAAGGAAATTTATCTTCATGGAAATAGCAACACAAAGCGGAAAATAATGCATCTTTCTCTCAGTACCTAGGGTATTATAAATGGTAATTAAGTGATGGTTCTCATGATTATAATCACTGGAGATAAGAAGGATGAGATTGCAAGAAAACGCTGAATGCCCAATACAGGAGTCACATTTAAATGCCACAGTCATCAATAGACAACCACTGTAAAGTTCTTGAATAAGAATGACAAAAGCAGTATTTAGGCAACATTAGTCAGACAGCAGCATACAAGAGTGAAGAATGACAGGAGAAAAAAAGTGATAATCTGTGCTAGGGTGGCAGTTCAATAAAGCAGAGAAAAATATCAAGCAGATCCAGAGATATTGCAAAGAAATAATAACTAATCCTATGTAAATATATACATACACACACACACACACACACACACACACACACACACACACACGAGAGAGAGAGAGAGAGAGAGAGAGAAAGAGTCAACTACAAACTGGCACTTGCCAGCTACCTCTACAAGGATTAGATCATGTGCAGCTGCAGCTGCTGACTTTCAACATCCCCTGAAAGGAGCTCGGGGTGGAGAGCAGAAATGAGGCCCTCTGTGCTCTGGGAAAAACTGGTAGAACAGGTCTTCAGATAGTTAGGTATTTTCAGGAGCTGATTTTATGAGGCCAATTCTTGTATCCCCTCATATCTAGAAAAACACTAAAATCTTTCATGGTGGGCTTCCCTGGTGGCGCAGTGGTTGAGCGTCCGCCTGCCGATGCAGGGGACACGGGTTCGTGCCCCGATTTCTGCAAAAAAATATGTGCTTCATTCCATGTACTCCCCGCCTTCACCAAAATCACATACATACTGACCTTCCCCCTACCTCTTTGGAGCAGTTTCTCAGAGCTATCTGAGATGCTGTCTCCCAGGCTATAGTCCTCATTTTGCCCCAAATAAAACTTAACTTGCAACTCTCATGTTGTGCATTTTTTTTAAAGTCGGTTATCTATATATAGATATATAGGTATCTATAGATATATCCAAAATATATAAAAAACTCAAGCCATTTAATAATAAAAAAATCTGATCTTAAAATGGGCAGAAGAGGGCTTCCCTGGTGGCACAGTGGTTGAGAGTCCACCTGGCGATGCAGGGGACACAGGTTTGTGCCCCGGTCCGGAAAGATCCCACATGCCACAGAGCGGCTGGGCCCGTGAGCCACGGCCGCTGAGCCTGCGCGTCCGGAGCCTGTGCTCCACAACGGGAGAGGCCACAACAGTGAGAGGCCCGTGTACCACAAAAAAAAAAAAAGTGGACAGAGGAACTAAATAGACATTTTTCCAAAGAAAATATACAAATGGCCTACTAGTACATGAAAAGATGCTTAACATCACTAATCATCAGGGAAATGCAAATCAAAACCACAATAAGATATTACCTCACGCCTATTAAAATGGCTATCATCAAAAAAGACAAAAGATAATAAACATTGGCGAGGCTGTGGATTAAAGGATACCCTTATACACTATTGGTAGGAATGTAAATTGGTTAAGCCACTATGGAAAACACTATGGAGGTTTCTCAAAAAATTAAAAATAGAAGTACTATATGATCCAGAAATCTACTTCTGGGTATATCTCCAAAGGAAATAAAAACAAGATCTTAGAGACATCTACAGTCCCATGTTCATTGCAGCATTATTCACAATAGCTAAGATATGGCAACAACCTAAATATCCATCAGTAGGTGAACGTATAAAGAAGATGTCACACACACACACACACACACACACACACACACACACACACACTGGAATATTATTCAGTCAGGCGAAAGACATTTGCACTAATATGCATGGACTTTGAGGGCATTATGCTAGGTGAAATAAGTTACACAGAGAAAGACAAATACTGTATGGCATCACTTATATGTGGAATCTAAAAAACCCAAACTCATAGAAACAGAGAGTAGAATGGTGGTTACCAGGGGCTGAGGAAGTGGGAAAATGGAGAGATATTGGTCAAAGGGTACATAAGATGAATAAGTTCTGGGGACCTAATGTACAGCATGGATCATAGTTAATAATACTGTAGTAGACACTTGTAAGTTGCAAAGTGAGTAAATCTTGAATGTTCTCACCACAGAAAAAGAAACGGGAATTATGTGACATGCTTGAGCTGTTAGCTAACACTATGACAGTAATCATTTTGCAATATGTTAGTGTATCAAATCTACACGTTGTACACCTTGAACTTACATAATGCGGTATGTCAATTATATCTTAATAAAGCTGAGGAGAAAAAGTCTGCACTCAAAAATTATTTAATTAACCAGCATTTGATTAAATTTGTTTAGCTGTATATATGATGGGACATCTGAATGTATTCGACAGAGATCAGAAGTCATGTTAGGCTGGAATACTCAGTTCTATTCTATAATTACTCAGTAATTTAAAATGAGGAAGTGGCAGTTAAATGAATATTGACTATATAATCATGCCAGGAGTAACTTGGCTTTATCAAAATTTAACCTCAAACAGAAGAGATTTTTAGACCTAATAATATTTTAAATCTTATCCTGAAACTTGAGTAGTTGTGTTTCTATATGCACACTAGAATTACTATTGGCATTTTTTTAAAATCTTTTGACCTCTTTACCTAAATAATGAGGCAAAAACAACTTAGATCCAACTCATCTGTCCTCTCACACTGCTGTCAGAGATGTCTTTCTACATTTTTCAATAGCTTCCAAGATAAAATATAAACGATTTAACCCTTCAAGATCTGTGATCTACCTCTCTAGGCTTATCTGTGTCAATCTCCCATGTGTGCTCTTTACTGCAGCCATAAGAAAATTCCAGCAGTTTCTAGACTTCACCATATAATTGTTTGCTTCCACCTTACTAAAAATTGCTTTCTCCATTCAAAATGACTGCCTCCTTCTCAATTTTCTTCATAAAGATATCTATGAAGATAAAGATAGCCTTCTGGTCAACTATCACTTCTTCCAAGAAGCCATCCCTGACTTTCTTAACTGTTATACTCTTCTGTGTGCCCATAACAAACACTCTGAGCCCACTTCTATTGCATTTATTAACCTTGACTATTATAGTTGGCTTACTTATCTAGAAGCTCAAAATTAAAGGCTGTGTCTTATTTGGACCAAGCTTAATATAGTTCCTAGATTTGATAAAGACTCAATAAATGTTTACTTCATTAAATTAATAAAATATCAATAATTTACTATAACTCAAGCAATTTAATTTTTTAGAAGTTTACTGATTTGCTATGCAAGGTGTAAAGAAATAATGAAATATATCTATTGATATTTATCAGAGAAGTAAGAAAAAATAAAATAATGACATTTATCTGGAAAACACCTAGTCAACAACAACACTGTTTACAAATTAAATTGATTCTGTACTTGAACTTGTCTTAAAACTGATTCAGAACAAGTTATTTGCTTTGATGGCTACTACCTTGCAATTGGTCAAGAAGCACAACGGCCATTCGGTGCTGGGCTTCAATTAGTTCAAGATGCAAATCCATTATGAAACTATTCGGTGTGACTGGTTTGCACATGTCTGCATCTACACCGTGGGTGTGCTTCGGCAGAATTGAAGTAAAAATTAAAAAGGCATATGGTTATCAAAACATACTAAAAACAGCTCTGTCTTATTATCATTCTGGTTATCACTTTACTCTTAGCCATTAAAGTCTGCTCACTTCTCAACTCTTTGCAATCTGGCTTACACACTAAGAAATCTGCTTTTCAAGTTCACCAGCAGCCTTTTCAGTGACAGATTCAAAGACTCCTCACCCTCCTTGATTTCTTCTGGAAAAAAGGGAATATATTTCTGGCCTATGAGAGGGAAGCCACCACAAACCGTGCTTTACTTACCTATTTGCAACGCCAGCCCTCTTCCTAGTTAAGTAAAATAAACCTAATGTAAGAGTTTCTCATTCTCACCGTGGCATAGCAATGGTCAACCACTGATGATCCATTTGGCAAAGCAGTTAACATGCAATTCAAATTTATTCCACCAATGGCTTTTTCAAGAACTTCATAGGCCAAAAATAACTGTTCCTCAGGTTTTTTCTAAAGGAATTTTATAAACAAAACAGAAAAATTAAATTTAAGGGAAAACCATATACAACACTTCCCAAGTTTTTAACAATAATTCAAAACCAAATAACAAATTTAAATAGCCTATCCAAGATCAATGACATATTTCTTACTAAGTATATTTGCTTTTGATTAAATGTGGAATACTATTAATAGAGGTAAAATACAGTTCATCATTTTTCCAAATATTAACTAAACTTTTCAAAAACATGTATATAACTTCTATGGTTTTCAAAATTCTGATGGCACCAAATGTATAGGTAAATTTTAAAAATCTAACTCATAATTTGTCATTTTCACATACTTTATTTTGAAAGTTAATTTTTTTTGAATCTCTGAGCTGGGAATCTAGACTTGGAGGCCATCAAATCCAATGGTCTACATTGTGATTTTCAAAAACTAAATACCTTCTATTATAATTATCCTCACAGAGAGACAAATACAGAGAATAACATAAAGAGCAACCAGCTTTGTTCAAACTTTCTAATTTTGCATATTTTCTTCAGAAAATGTTTAGGAAATAAAGCAAACACATACATGCAGATCACTGAAATCCCCTGTGTAACTGTTTATAGTGACCCTCCTCTTCTCTGCCCCTAGAGGTAGTCACTGTCCTTGACTTTGGTTTTTAACCATTCTTTTGCATGTTTTTAAACTTTTACTACATGTGTATGTGTCCATTAACAATATACAATATCACTTTGCATATTTTTAATTCTCTTGTAAAATTCTGCAGTTCACTTTTTTCACTCAACCATATGTCACTGAAATCTTCTCCTGCAACTCAGTGTGTCAGTCAGGGTTTAGTTAGGAACACAGAGCAACTCTAGGTATTGCAAGCAGAAAGGGATTTAATGCACAGAACTAGAAGTGTCCATCACTGCTGGAAGGCCTGGGAGAGCAAAGATCAAGAAAGCTGCCAGTGATGAATTTACAGGAATCTAAGAATCTAGGAGGCAGGTGACAACCTCAAGTGTCTACCACGCTGAAGCAAGTGAATTGCAAGGGCTTGCTCAGCGAGGCTGGTCAATTAACTTCTTCCATCCGCCACTGCAGAATAAGAACTCTCTCCTCCCTTGTGTATTACAAATTCATGCAAATGCCCCTCACTGGAAGACTAACCTAGAACTGTATGGAAATGAGATGGTGGGAAATGTAGTTCCAGGTTTTCCCCCTGTAGTGTGAAGGTGACTCTAGACGTGGATGGCAATGATGCCAGGCTGACTCTAGTTCAAGCCCACTTTATCTCACTCACCTTAACTGCTACGATGAAATGGTGTTGTGCTGAGGACCACATCACAATTCACTTATCCACTCTTCTGCTGATGGACATTTAGATTGCTATTACTAAAAGTGTGCAACGAATTATACTAGTCTGATACTTCCTTTACAGTCCTTATACCTTTCCTTCTGCTCTTCTTTTTTCACACAGCTGTCTAAGGCCCCTAGGACATTTTGATCAGAAGAATGACAGATATCTTTAAGTTGTTACATCGATACAAAGGGACTGCTTTTCATCTTTTACCATAGGTGTAACAGTCATTAAAGGTCTTGAATGATACCCTTCATGGGATACAGAAGTTCTCTTCTATTCCTAACTTGTTAGGAGTTATTTTTTAAAAGGTGGTTGTTGAATTTCGTCAAATGCTTTTGTTGCAGCTCTTTATCTAGTGAGGTGGTCGTTATTTTCTCCTTTTCATCTGCTAATGTGGTGTACTGCATTATAGATTTTCTAATGTCAACTCATACTTGCATTCTGGAATATACATAACTTGATTATACACATTAAATATATATATATAGACATGAATCTCCATTCAAGAATCACTGGCTCATAAACAACAAGCTCCTACCGTATAGCACAGGGAACTACATTCAATGTCCTGTGATAAACCATAATGGAAAAAAATATGAAAAAGAATATATATATGCTTAATGAATCACTTTGCAATACAGCATAAATTAACACAACATTGTAAATCAACTATACTTCAATGAAATTTTATTAAAAAAAAAAAAAAGAATCACAGGCTCAGGGAGAATCACAACCCAAATAGTGTAAATTTGAAAAACGGACCTACATGAGGGCAGGTCCAAATTATTAGGAAGAGAGACTTTCTCCCGTTTACTCCACTTTCAGTACCCAAACTGAGAAACCTCCCTACCAAATAGGCAGATATTTTTCTAGTCGACGGTTTCCTAAGATGAGTCTTGTAGGCTCTGACTAAATGTGTGAGTCTGAGTTCCAAGCCCCATCCTTCATGTGCCCAAGGCTCATCTCTTGTCCCTAAATGGTGGTTAATCTAAGTTTCTTTGTAACTGAGCCCATCAACCTACTGCAGCATCTATTCATAAACTTACCATTTTGGTTTTCAGCTCCCCTTTCTATTTTGGCCCCTGGAATTTACCTTACTTTCTTGTGAGCTCTGTGGTGTACTTAAGGATATTTGTTCAATTCTGTCCAATATTTCTAGGTGTTTTGTAGGAAGAGGGTTTTCAGGTCACCTAGTTTTCCATTTTGCCACAAACAGAAGTCTCTAAGGATACCTCTTAACACCAAGGAGCTTCAAAGACCCCACACACATACCCACATTCTAACAGTGTCATCATCACCACCACCATCATCTTTGTCATCATCACAGTTAATATTGAATTAAAACACGTTCCAAGTATTGGGCTAAATGCTTTATATGGACTAATTTTTAAATTACCATAATCCTATGAGGTACTTATTAATTATTAAAACTTTATAAACCATTTGTCAAAAATAGCTATGTATTCAGTAAAACTTTAAGTTTTTAAAAAATATAATCACAATAGCACCTTATATATGTTTTAAATAGTTGCACGTATACATGCAAGATATAAAATTTATCCCACCTGCAGACTCTGCTAGGTGAGCATATGGATTTTGGACTCTCCTTACAATAAATTCTCACTCTTCCCCACTTCACTCCCTTCCAAATAGGTCTGAGACTCTAGGTTGAGATTTAGTGCCCTTTGCGAAACATAAGGGAAAAACTGAGTTGCCACCATGTGCCAGTTACTGGTTTCCACAATGTTACCAACAGCTCATTTGAACTGTATCACTTAAATACTACCAGTAGAATAGATACTATTGTTATAATTTGACAGATGAGGACACTTATATTCAAACAGATTAAATAGTTTATTCAAGATCACACAGTCAACATTAAAGTCAGGATTCAACTCCAAGTCTCCCAATACCAACTGCTATGCCCTTAGACCACACCAATGAATCACCCTTACTCCACCTACCACATGCCCCAGTACAGCTGAGCAGGTAGTGTATGGCACAGTTTTAGGGGTGCCATTCACATTGTAGTCATCATAGACTTCTATATTTATTTTGATAATTTCCCAGCAGATGGCAATAAATCATATCAAGGAAAAGGTGCATTTTTCTAATTTAAACACAGTAGCAATAGTTCATAAATGGTTTTCAGTTTCTTCATGGTCACCTTCTAAGAAATCCATTTCATTTAGTGCCTTTAATTGCCAGAATGTTTCCATCCAAGCCAAAACCTAGCACTTTGTAACATCTACTAGTATTCCTATTCCTGCCCTATGAAGCTTCAAAGAATAAGTGCTAGTCCGCTAAGCCAGTAATTCTTAAATTCTAGTTTCCTTAAGAATCTACCTGGCAAACTTGTAAGAACCTCACACCTGAAATTATGATTCAATACGTCTAGAATGGGAAACAGGAAGCTACATATTTAGCAAGCACTGTAAATGATCCCTGGAAAAACCATTGGCAGACAGCTTTTATGCCCCCTCAATCTCTTATGCAGTTCAAACATTCTCTGTTCCCAATTTAAGACTTCTCAGCTCTCTCTCTTTAGAAGACACAATACAGCATAAAGAACTCAAAACTGCATTCTCTGAAACCTATTATTAGAAGATGAACATTACATTCAAGAAAGTAAATTCAGAATGCTCCGCCAGTCCTCTGGTACATTCAGGATATTTTGTTTGTCCCCAATTTCTTAGGACTTGCATTTTTTATGTATTAGAAGAAAATACTTTATACAAATATCCTGAAGACACTTTTTTTTTAAATCAAGAGGCAGCATAGCATAGTGGCTAAATGCCTGAACTTTGAAGGAAACACACCTAAGTTCAAATCCATTTACTGTGCAACCCTGATCAAGCAGAATGTAGTAGTGAAAATGATCACTATGACTACACAAATCAACTTGAGTCAATCTCACAAACACAGTACTGAGATTAAAAAATGAGCTGCAGAAGAATACACAGAGTATGACACCATTTATATAAGTTTAAAAACAGTACTCTACTGCTTAAGGATACAAACATATGTAATAAAAATACTAAAATGCCTGAAATGTATAATCACTCTTTAGAACAGCAGTTACTCCTAGGTAGGGGGAAAGACAATGTGAGCAGGAACAGTTAGTGGAGGAGTTGAGTTTCAACTGTACTAGCTATGTTTCATTTCTTAAAAGAGTGATGGGGGAATGACTCTTCATTATAATATTCTTTATAATTGTATGTCATATATTTCAAATCAATTTTTCAGAGAAAACATAGTAATCATGAGGATTAACATTTAGCAACAGGAAAAAGTGCTGGTGGATTCATGTTAAGAAAAAACATTACAATGTTACTATGCTAAAAATGTGTCTTCTCAGAGCCTAAATCAATGCATGCCATAGACCAGGCTCTCAATAGAGATTTGTTGAATTAATGAAAGAAAACAGATTTTTGTGTTTTGTATTAGACTAAACTTTACATACAAACTTAATAAAACAGCAGTAATAAAAAAAAATTGTGAAAAAGAGGGCTTCCCTGGTGGCTCTGTAGTTAAGAATCTGCCTGTCAGTTCAGGGGACACAGGTTCGAGCCCTGGTCCGGGAAGATCCCACATGCCGCAGAGCAACAAAGCCCAGGCACCACAACTACTGAGCCTGTGCTCTAGAGCCCGTGAACCACAACTACTGAGCACATGTGCTGCAACTACTGAAGCCTGCAGGCATAGAGCCCATGCTCCACAACAAGAGAAGCCACCGCAATGAGAAGCCCACGCACTGCAACAAAGCGAGTAGCCCCCGCTCGTCGCAGCTACATAAAAGCCCACATGCAGCAACAAAAGACCCAACGCAGCCAAAAATAAAATAAATAAATAAATATTTTTTTTAATTGTGAAAAAGACTAGTAGAAAATATAGAAAATGATAATGTTTAGGTCCATATAGTGAAATTACAGAATTTTTTCTTCATTTTTTAGTACCTTGAAATGCCCTCTAATGTTAACACAACTTTTGTAAGTTAAAATTATAGTTTTTTTAATTAATCAGGTAAACCAAAATATAGATCACTGGCTTCCTCTCTAGAAAAGTATTTTTCAACTGTAGTCCATGAACATTAGCGTCCTAAGTAGATAAAATGAGTTTTATTTTCAATAATGGAACATATGGTATTCTATATCTCCTTCTTGGAAAACCACAGTACTCATGAGTAAATTAATGCCCCTGAGAAGTCATACAGTAAGGAAACTATTGTATTTAATTCAAGTCAGCCAGGGTTACTTGACCCTAGCATCCTTTTCTGAAGGGCAGTACTAGCATCACATAGGACAGAGTTTGCAAAATGCTATTCTAGTTCTTGCCTGTAAATAAATGTTTATTACATATATGAGACAATTCCCTAGGCTCTCATTCAGCTATACAGGTCAACACAATCCATGATGTACAAAAAGAATTCAAATATAGTAAGAAAACTATAATCAAAAAGAAGAATGGCCATTTGTCTCCCTCATCTTCTATCTTCTCTTAAGCTAACATTCAGTGAGAACTTGCCACATGCCAGGGACTGTTCTAGGTGCATTTTTAGCAGGTAGTAACTAATTTAATCTGTCAGAGGTGAATGCTAAGTAGGACATCTCTGCTCTGTAAGTCTATGAATCACAACACATTCAAAATATCAATAGTAATATAACTATAAATCCTCCTAAGATGCTTTATCTAGCTTATTTTTGGAGCTGATTAGATTTTTTTCTAAAGTAAAAACAAAACATAGAAAAATGTCCATATAGTTCTCAATGTATACAGAAACCATAATTTCTCAGATATTAAATATTCAAAATTACTTCTATAATTAACCATTATACATTTACAAACTTAATATTATTTGAAAATTAAAATTCATGTTTTTAACTATATTTTCTAAAATATCTTGCAATACCTTTAATATTGGAAGAGTTTCCACACTCCCTTTTGGAGCCCCAAGGGATTCACTAGTCCCTTTCCTTAAAGGTATATCTGAAAAATAGAGAGAAAGAAAGAGAGGAAAGAAGGAAGGAAAGAAGGAAGGGGAGGAGGGAGGGAGGGTGAG
>NW_020174057.1:1132819-1247052 GCF_003031525.2 Neophocaena asiaeorientalis asiaeorientalis
AGGGAGGGAGGGAGGGAAGGAAGAGAAAAAGGAAAATGAGGAGAATAAAAAGAGGAAAAATAGGAAGAGGAGGAGGAGAGAGTAGGAGAGAGAGAGGAACAAAGAGAAGGAAGGACCAGAGAAAATAAAAGGATGAAAGAGAAAAAAGGAAATATAACAGTGAGTCATAATCATAAAGAACATTACGCTAGTTATCTTTTCACCCATGATTTCAGAAATGACTCAACACCTAGAACTTGAACAACAAATTATTTCTTCCACATAATTACATTTTGTCTTTATATAAGTCAATTTAAAAGCATCTTGTAGTGCTCGCTTTGGCAACACATATACTAAAATTGGAAAGATACAGAGAAGATTAGCATGGCCCCTGTGCAAGGATGACACACAAATTCGTGAAGCATTCCACATTTTTAACACAGTATTATGAAGCAATTATACTCCAATAAAGATCTATTTAAATAAATAAATTAAATAAACTGAACACTATATTCAACTGTACACTTGAGTTTGAAATACAATCAAGATAATAAACCTATCCATCACTCCTAAAAATAAATAAATAAATAAATAAAAGCAGCTTGGAATACAACAAACCAACTCAAAAAGCTTGATTATCAGCAAGGTTATATTATGGTAAAGAGATTGGTCTTTCTATATATTCTATAGAAAGTCCACTGAAAAGCATTCAGCAAGTAACAGTAAATTTAGACAAATGTCAGAAAAGTCTGGCTTGAATTAGAATATAAATAATAAAAATGTATATGGCAATGCTAGTTTCCTAGTCTAAAAATTATTCAGTAATTCCAATTAGACAATGAATTATTTAATAAACAGATGAATAAATAAACATCTTGAAGCAGATTATCATAATTAATATACAAAAAATGACTTGAACTTTGTGTTTAATGTGCCAATATGATAATGAGAATAACATTGTTGTAAAAGTTATAAAAATTTATATGTCTAAATGGGGACAACTGCTCATGACATAAATGTAGATGTTTTCAAATTTACAAATGGACTGTGCTCTAATATTGATTAGTTCTTTAGAAATGAAACATTTTAACAAAGGATCAGTATAATGAATTGTATTTAGCCCATTTATAATTGAAGAATATAAAACAATAGTCTCCCAGAAATAACTAGTAAACAAAATAATAAAATTGAATAAGAAATAGACTTTTTTAAAAAAAGTAATCATTGGACCTTTTGCTTCCAGTAACAGATAATCTGGAAACATTCTGCTGGCTAGGAAACTAGAAAAATACACTTTTTTTTTTCATCTGCAAGCTAAGATGCTAATTTCAATACAGAGCCAGGATCTTGGGAAGGAAGTAACCTCCAGATCTTGGGAAGAGAGTCCAGGAGGACACAGCAACAGAGATTGGTATCCAGGGCCCACCAAGGGTGAAAAGCCAAAAGGGGCCACATCCTAGGAGTCAGAGTAACTGAAAATAGGTTGAAGAAAGAGCATCTCAGCTTTAAATTATCTTAATCTCTCAAATTGGAATAATGGGACCCTGGAGTAGTAGTGCCTTCATGCATCTGGTAAAAGCAAGCATAAATCTTCCCCGGAAGAACAGATCATCTAAGGCTTTAAATTACTTTTACAAAATATTTAGCAAATATAGTATCTACCACATAATCAAAAATAACCAGAGTAACCAAACAGTCGATGAAGTAAGTTCTTCACTTAAGGTATCAATAGAATAAATGCAGATGGAATGACAGAAGTTAGAAGCCCCTCCTGGCTTACTTACCCCTCCTCCAGTAGCCTTCAACCAATGACAGATAAAGGTACAAATACCACAACCTCCCAGTTCTCTGAGGCATGTTCTATACAGTCTCCTAGAGGTCCCTCGTGGGAATAAGCCCTGTACCCACAAACAGCAGCCTTCTCATGAACTTCCTGTACCTTATATTCGCTTCCTTTCCTTCTCTGTCTCATTTCACCCCACCACCCTGCTTCCCTGGATCGCATTCCAAATAACTACTACACTCAACTCCTTGTCTCAGAATCTGCTTCTGGGGAAAACAACCTAGGAAAAGAGTCAAGCTGACAACACCTGAACTCACCGGTAAATCTTTACATCATAACAAGTGGGACAACCAGGCATTGCATGGCTCCTGATGCAATGCAATAGGGAGTATGCATGAAGTATACTCGCCCAAAAAAAAATAAGATGCTGGCAAGAATACTCTTTGAAAATGTATCACTTGAATACAAGCAACCTGGTAGATCTAATTAGCAGGTAGAGAAACAAGTTAATCAACACCACAAGAATAGAAACAGCCAAATCCAGTATGTGGGAAATCCTACAGGGGGATAATTCAATTTCTTCAGGAGTAAGGAGAGGGGGAGCTGCTACAGGTTACAGAGAGAGACTTAAGAGACACATAAGAAAATAAAATGTGTGGGACTGTTTGGATCCTGATTGGAACAAACCAACTTAAGACATTTTTAATACAATCAGGGACACAGGAATTTTTTACTTATTTTGTAAGGTGTAATAACAGTAACATGGTGGTTTTATAAAAAGAAAACAAAACCTTACCTGTTAGATAGATAGACCAACACACAACACATACACACACAACACATACACTGTATATGCTGAGGTATTTGCTGGTGAAATGACATAATGTCTGCTTTTAAACACTCTGGGAAAAAAGAAAGTATTGTCAGGAGAGATGAAATAAGATTAACAAAATATTCATAATTATTGGTACTGGATGATGCATACTCAGTGACTCATTTCACCTCTCTATATTTGAAATTCTACATAATAGAAGTTTTTAAAAAGGGAAAAGCTTTTTAAGACAGGATGTGTCAAAAACATGACTTCAAGCCACTGAAAGTGTTAGATAGCAAGAGACCTCTAACCAGTGGTCCTCAAGTTTTGACGTGTATCAAAATCTCCTGGTAAGCTAATGAAGACCAGGAAGGTCCAAGCTAGTTTAAGTATGATAAGAATTTTTAACAAGTTCCCGAGTGATACTGATACCAATCAAAGTGTGAGAACTATGGCTGTCAAATTCCATCTGCAAAGCTGCACTCAACAACCGAGAATAGGCAGAGGCAGATTAGCAAATCTCTGAGAAAACAATTATTACAATCATTATTACCAAATCCCTCACACGTCACACACACTCTGTAAATGGGGTGAAATAGGAAAGTAGACACCCACATGTCTCCCCCACCTCATTTTCTATATGGGAGTTACCTAATGAAACAGATAATTCAGGGGTTCAACCACAGGCAGAAGAAAGAATGAGGAGGGCAGACCAATCCTCTGAGAGAAGTCACCTCCTGGAAGGAGAACAGAATAATGGCAGGAAGGGGTTGGGACAGGGAGAGGAGGAGAATGAGTGGGAAATGGAGCAAACAGAGGAAGAAGATAAGAAGAAAGGGAAAAGAAGAGAGGCAACAGAATAAATGAAGAAAGAAGGAGAATTTTCAAAGGAGGGAATCAGAAGAGAGACTTAAAAAGGAGACAAAAGGTAGAAGGCCATGGATTCATTCAACAAACATTCATCTGAGCTCCTCCTCTGTGTCAGGCAATGTGCTGGTACCAAGGATAAAACGGTGACCTGAACACGCTCTCTTCCTTCATGAAGCATCACTCTAGTGGGAAATGGAAGGGGAGGGAGTAGGATAAAAGGGAGGAGAGAAAAGAAAAAAGGAAGAATGGGGGAGGGAGAGAGACAGGGGTAGGTGGACATGAGGAACGGAGAAGGGAAACATCTGAGTGAAGACAAGACACAAAGAGTTTCATCTGCCACTGAACCACAGAGCATATGACCTTTTTTTAACATCAACTTGGTCAAACCTATATCATTTCTATCTTTGATTATAAATCATCACTGAAGCACAATACTGAAATGCCTAGTTTCCATAAACAGATGTTAACCAGTAGTACGATTTATACTTATATATTCATATGTATATATATATTAATGACCTCATATTTTTTCATTCAATATTTTACCTAGAAATTTTTTAAATTTTCTTCTTGGGTTTCCTAAAGACTCCAATATTTCACTTAATCGTAATGCGACCTCTGCCACCACCACAACATCAATGTCTTCCATTTTATAGCAGTGAATTATTTCATTTATCTGCCACAGAAGATAAACCCACTAAAAAGAGAAAATACACAGTATAATCAATTGAAAGTAACTACATTGTAGAAAGAGTCACATTTTGTAAAACTTAGTACTTCCTTGAAATCACCATCTTCTAATCATATGGAATACTATACAGGTACTCCTTATTAGTTGATCTTAATTATAAATAATATAAAGATCAATAATCCTAATAACATGATATTTAATGATCTATCTGTTGATATAAATTCACAAAGAAGATTTACTTAAGCTTATAGTCTGCATATCTATAGCCATAATGGAAAATTTATCATATGGTTTATATATAAATATATATATATATCAGTGAAGATTATCTGTATCTTCAAAATTCTCATTCTCCCTTCAAAAAGCAGCGGTTAAGATCACTATCAAAGGCATCCAAAATAGTGAGGGGGAAGCAGATGTTTCAAGTTCCATGCTGGGTGCCTTGGAAGCTGTCTTTCATGTCTATAACCCCAAAGCTTAGCACATAAAATTAGCCATGACGGTTTGGGAGCTAAAATGAGAAAACATTTATGCACCCACATCATTAGTTTATTAAACTATATGATAAAATCATGCCCATGCAACCTTATGTAGCTAATCTTAGGAGGCCTCAGAATCATAGAAGACTGTGTTACTGTTAAAATATTCTCTCCTAAGTTTCCAGGTTATAATATTCACCTGTTCAACTTTCTCCTTTCCAAAGGAGAGAGCTCAAAAATATACTATTGATATTATTACCAAAAAAACTGAAATTCCTTACTTGTATTTTCTATTATTAACCTTCTTAATGAATATATCCAAGTTCATATAACCTTAAACATACTGTATTTACTCCTCCCTGAAAAACCTGAAACACCTCCCTGCTTCCCAAAATTAAATTGAGGCAGAAGTACAGGGAATACACTTAAAGGAAAGGCTCACTCACCACTACATTTAAAGAATAGTATTGATAATTATGAGGGTGGGTAAATAGGGAAAATTTAGGTTTGAAATGTGCATCACAAATTAAATTAGCAATAACAAAAAGCATATGAAGAGAAACAAAAAGGAATACTTTATTAGTACTGATTTTCTGGGTGAATTTTGCATAGTCATTTCCAGACACATTGACCCGCTGAATTCCTACTTTGCACTTCTGCCACAGGAACATTATCATGTCCACAACGATTTCTTTATCAGGCTGAGCATTCTGAAAACAAAAGTGGTAAAGTAAATTGATAAGAACAGTAAGATACAGAGATATAGGTATACAACATTTAATGTGTGCCAGGCAACATTCTCAGAGCTTTATACTTATTGCAGTGAACTGAATGTTTGTGTCAACTCAAAATTCTTATGTTGAATTCCTGACTCCCAAAGCAATGGTATTAGGAGGTGCCTTTAGGAGGCAACTGGTAGGAGGGTGGGGCCCTCATGAATGAGAATAGTGCCCTTATAAAAGGGACCCCAGAAAGAGAGTGAGAGACTCCTTTCTGCCAAGTGAAGACACAGCAGGAAGACAGCCACCTATGAACCAGGAGGCAGATGACGCCTTGATTTCTCAGCCTCCAGAACTGTGAGAAATAAATGTTTGTTGTGTAAGCCAACCAGTCTAGGGTATCTTTGTTATAGAAGCTCAAATAGACTAAGACATATACCAGCTCATTTAATCCTCATAACAACCTATGAAGTGAGTACTATTACTATCATCCCCACTTTACAGATGAGCAAACTGAAGCACAACAAGATGAAGTGGTTTTACATAAGATAAAATGAAAGAAAATAGAAGAGCCAGGATTCAAACCCAAGAAGCCTAACTCTAGAGACCTCATTCTTAACTGCTCTAGGCTACTTGACCTCTCTAAAAAGAATAGTTCCAAATACTTTTAGGCAAGTTATGTAAACCTACCAGTTTCATCCAGATTTGAAGTGTGTATATACTTCTTTCTTTTTAAAATTTTGGTATTAAAATAATAAAGAAGGGACTTCCCTGGTGGCGCAGTGGTTAAGAATCCGCCTGCCAAGGCAGGGGACACGATTCAATCCCTGGTCCAAGAAGATCCCACATACTGTGGAGCAACTAAGCCTGTGCACCACAACTACTGAGCCTGAGCTCTAGAGGCCATGAGCCACAGCTACTGAGCCCGCGTGCCACAACTACAGAAGCCTGCACGCCTAGAGCCTGTGCTCCACAACGAGAAGCCACAGCAATAAGAAGCCCGCGCACCGCAATGAAGAGTAGTCCCCACTCGCCGCCAACTAGAGAAAGCCCGTGTGCAGCAACAAAGACCCAACACAGCCAAAAATAAATAAATAATAATAAAGAATGGAGAAGTGGAGAAACTAATAAGGGGAAAGGGAATGGGGAGCTGGGAAAGGTCATGAACAAAAAGAAAAGAGAGACATGAAGGAACTAAACTGAACATCACACTGGATATCAACAGATGACCCAAATCAAGTATATCTCCTCTCAGTTCAGTTACTTTGGCTCTTTCCAAAAGGAAAATAAAGTTATTCACTGTATATGAACTAGAAAGATAATGAGTTTATGATTAAAATATATCAAACCTCGAGCTCCTTTGGGGCAGCTCTAAGCCTTATTTCACATATGCAGGACCTCAGTACAGTGCTTGGAAACATAACAGAGCTCAAAAAATGTTTACTGAATTGAACTGAACTAAGATACACATGGTTTTTTAAAAAGCAGAAAGATGAAAATTTTATGCACTTTTCAGCCTTGATTGGAATTTTTTGGTTTGGTTTGCCCACGATAATAAGTATATTTGCTATCAAATACCTTTCTTTCAAAAATTAAACACCTGTCACAGGTTATAACAAACTAATAAATGAAGGAATAGAAAATATTATAAGAGTGGAACTTCTCGAGTCCCTTACTGTGTTTCACTTGCCTGAACAATAGTTAATATAATGCTCTATAATTGTGGTTTTCAAACATTTTTTTATAACAGTAAAACCAAATTTTCAAAGGAAATTCCCTCAGAATCTCAAAAATTAATAGGAACAGCTTAGGGTGTTACGGCCTAAAGCTGGCTCCTGAGGAGCCTCAAAGAAGCTCTGGTTGGGGGGGGGTCCCTGGAATTCCGTTTAAAACCAGTACTATACTAGTTTTGTTAAATATCCATACCCACAAATCATCATTTCTAAATACTGGCCATTGTGTGCTAAGTGACTCCAAATAATAACCAGACTTTGTACTCAGGGACTGGAAAAACAGTATTTTAAGAATATTAACTCTCACTAAAACCACTGCCTCATTTCCTTCATCATTAGAAATATAGCTAATCTCCTCAGTGCTTTGTGTCCACCTAGAGGGGTGGGATAGGGAGAGTGGGAGAGAGAAGCAAGAGGGAGGAGATATGGGGATGTAGGTATACATATAGCTGATTCACTTTGTTATACAGCAGAAACTAACACACCACTGTAAAGCAATTATACTCCAATAAAGATGTTTTTAAAAAATGCAAGAAAGAAGAAAAACTATACATATATACAAGAAAAAAATAAGAAAATCATATGTTAGAACGAGTCTTAAGTTTAAGAATAAATCTGGCAAAAAAAATATATATATATATATATAGCTAGCCTTGGAATTTCCCAAGAAGGAAGAGACTGACACCCAAAATGATGACAATAATAAAAACAAATTTAAAATTACAAGTCAGGGTATAAATTGATCTCTTCTTCTAATGATTAAACAATACAGAATTTCAGCAAGGTGAAATTCCTGTGATTTTTAAATCTGGCTTTAAATTAAGCAAAAGAGCCTCCTTTGACACTATTACAAATTATCCAAAATAGCTTTTTCACCTGTGGAGAGCCACAGACACAGGAATACAAGGTTGCCGCCAAATGGAAAATGTCTTCTGAATATCCACAAGTCTTCACAGAAGTATCTCAATTTATAAAATACAGGAAAATGAAACAAAAAATTTCGTTACAAAATTTCAAATAGAAAAGGCATAGAAACACAGAAATTCTACAAAAGTGACATAAATGATATCTGGGCAAATAGTATATCAATAAGACACTTTAAATGCTTCTGTGTGAAAACTAATCTAAGTAGGCTCTAATTCAATTAAAATGGACTATTAATATTTTCATTAATCTGCAATCTGTATGCCAACTATGTCCATAATGGAATTGAGAAGGTTTATAATATTAAAACATATAGGGCAGTTGAAATAAAAATAACAAAGGGATCTATTCAGAAACCATTAGAAGAAAAAACAAAAGGCATCATTACTTGGTACAAATTATTTACCACAATTTAGCAGCCATTCAATGCCTTAAGAATATGATAAAACATAAAAGTATAGGATTAAATAATTCTCTAAAAAACAGAGGCTGCAGATTTTCAATTATATACACAATGACTCTTAAGACGTAAAAAGTTTTAGAATGGAAAACTCTGCATGCTGGAAACAGAGAGGAGACCACCAACCCTTCCCTTACCAAAGTGAACTGACAGATTTGATTTGCTGCCCTGCTGGCCTCTCACTGATAAGGCAGCAGCTAAGTAGAGCCTCATTCTTCTACTCAAAACCATGACTCGAAATAAAATCCAGCATCCTTATAAGGCCTAGGAACCCGCCAGACCAGGCACCCAGCTATTTCCCTGAGCTCACCTCCTACCGCATTCTCAAATGCCAGCACCACCACTAGCACACTCCAACCCTACATGCCTCCTTGCTATTCTTTCAACAATCAAGCACACTCTCACTCAGGGCCTTTACACTTCCTGCTCCCTCTGCCTTGAACATTCTTTCTCTCACCTCACCTGCAGAGAGCATATAAAGTCATCTTAATTTTTCAAAAATGCAAACAAATACTCACCATGAAGAGCAATTTTTTTACCGTAAACTTGACCTCCTTTGTAGTTTTCGAGGGGAAAGATCAAACCTTTGTTTCTCTTTACGTTGATTAAAGGTTCTATTGCAAGAAGAAGAATTAAATCTTTCTCTGCTTTCTTGAACTCTGGATCATCCTGCCTCTAAGAAAAGTATATCCCACGATTAATTACTTCAGTGTCATGTGAATAAAATAAAAACAAAGTAACTATTTTGCATATACT
The DNA here is from genome assembly GCF_003031525.2 of Neophocaena asiaeorientalis asiaeorientalis. Taxonomy (NCBI): domain Eukaryota; kingdom Metazoa; phylum Chordata; class Mammalia; order Artiodactyla; family Phocoenidae; genus Neophocaena; species Neophocaena asiaeorientalis. Next base: position 1,142,028 of record NW_020174057.1, read on the forward strand.
ACCTGGAGAAAATCAATAAGCTGCCCAGCTACAGATTCAAATAAACTCCACTCCTCATAAGTAAAAGCTAGTTTTATAAATTTTACAGCAGCATCCACAGAAATAACATTTTTCCTTCTTATAATAAGTTCCAAAAGAGAAGACTTTGGAAAATCAAGCATGCCATCTGCACTGGTATTTGACACTAGAAAAAGAAAGAGAGGGGTCTGGATGTTATTTGTGCAAAGAAATATTTACTAAGTATTAAATGTCAGACACTGCCAGGCTAGGTAAACAACAGAAAAGACGCAAACACAACCCCTACCTTCACAGAGCTCGCACGCAGGTGGGGGCAACAAGGAATCTTAGGGGGCAAATACCTTGGCACTGTGTGGACAAGTAAGAAAGGCATCGGACAGAGGTTTGGAGTAGGAGGTCGGTCAGGGAAGGCCACCCCAGAGGGAGGAACATGGAATCTCAAAAAGAGAGGATTAGCAAGAGTTGACTAGTGAAACAGACAGCTACAGATTACAGACTGGGAGCTCGGAAAAGAGATCTCAAATAGGGGTATAGCTTTAGAGTCATCATTACATATCCACAGTAAATGCGCAACAGACGGCTGCCTAGGACAGAGCAGCAAGGAACCCCAACAAGTAAGAGAAGGGCCGCGGGAGCAAAGGCTGCAAGGGAGAGCGTTTAAAGAGAAAGGAGTAGTCAACAGCAACAAATACTACAGAGAGCAAAGGGAAGAAAAACACTGACTTTCAAACTGAACAATAAGGAGGTTGTCCCTGACACTCTCTGTCCATGACAGAAGACCGCCAAGTACAAGCAGGAAGGAAAGAATCTGGGACAGTGAAAACAGACAACTCCTTCAATAAATCTGACTCTAACAAGAGGAAGAAATACAGGGAGGAAGCTGGATAGGGATGAAGGGCAGTCTGCAGAAATTAGGCCCAAAGACCTAAAGAGGAAGAGAAGGAACATTCCTTCCACTTTAATGACAGACAGTGGATGAAGGTAAATTTTCAGGTGTGGGTGAAGGAAGTCAAGAGAATTCTCCTCTGAGATCTCGTACCTTCCTTGTGAGGAAAAGATGAGCCCAAACTGCAGCACAGAGGCTCCTTGCCCTCAGATGGGTGCACACATGCACACACACACACGCACAGCCTAAGCTCACTTACATGATCATGATGATGTTACAAACAATTTTATGAAAATTTTAAAATATAGATAAAATCAAAGTACTATTTACCAAACAGAAGATTTTTTTTAAATGAAAAGAAATTCTAAATCATTTTATATCTATGGAAGAAATGTAATCCATAGTTAAAAACATTTCCACAAAGAGAATTCCAGGTCCAAATGCCTTCACCAGCAAATTCAAACATTTGAGAAGAAATAACACAAATCTGACACAAACTCCTCCAGATAATAGAAAAAGAGGGCAGAACTCTCAACTCTTATTATGAGGCCAACATGACCTTGAGAGCAAAACCCAAAAAGGATATTATAAGAAAGGAAATCTCTCTCATGAACAGAGAAGCAGAAATATTAAACACTAGCAAGAAAATCAAGCAATATATCAGAAGGATAATCCTCACTGCCAGATTAAGTTTATTCCAAAAATATGGCGTAATTAAAAATTAGATAAGCAATCAATGTAATGTACCACATTAATAGAAATAAAAGACAAATCCATTCGATTAACTCAATAAATCTCAATAAACCCGTAAAAAAGGTTTTGATAAAATTCAACAAATATTCAGGATTGAAAACATACAAAACTCTTATTAAACCAAGAATAAAAGAAACTTCATTAATCTCAAACTGGGTATCTAAAAATATCCTTCAGCAAATATCAAAATTAATGATAAAATACTGAAAGCTTTCCATCTGAGATCATAAATGAGACAAGGATATCTGCTATCACCACTTCCATCCCATGTTTTACTGGAGAGCCTATCCAGTGCAAAATAAGTCAAGAAATGCAAGAAAGAAGAAATTAAAAGGTTAAGAATTGGAAGGAAACATAATTGTCATTATTCACAGATCATATGATTGTATACATAAAAAATCCAAAAGAAAATCTACTAATACATTATCTGAATTATCCATTGAGTCTAGCAAGGTTGCTGAATTCAAGATCAATAAAAATCGGTATCAGTTTCTTAGGTATGGACTACCGTGCTAAAATTTTTGTTATTCATGTTCTACCATAAAATATTATTTTAACAACATATTTACTTATTAAAAGTTCTTTTCCTGCTATAAACAGTTCTGAGACAACATCACGAACTTCTACTTCATCTGTAACAACAGGTCCAGTTTGTAGTGTTCGCCGATTTGAGTCAGAGAGAGCCTCCAAGACAGCCAGAAACCGGGATGCAGTGCTATCAAACATCTCATCCAACAACTGTTCTGTGACAGTACGTGGCCACAGCAACTGGAATTAAAAAAAAAAAATACAGCTCACTTTTTAAAAGTTCCGCGATGTTTGACAGTATAAGGCAAAGACAAGTAAGGTGTGCTTCATTAACGCTAAAAGAGAGAGTGGTTGGTCTGTTGATGAGAGATGGCTGCTTTTATGGTTTTCATTTTTTGAGGTGTCACTCCAGACTTTATTAAAGTTTATTTATGTCATGCTGCCATTACATCAAAAACGTCACCATCTCTTTATATGTTTGTGTTTCCAGAGCAGCCTAAAAAGGCTGTTTATTAATAAACAGCAGCATCAGTCTCTATATGGTGTGTAGTACCTCCATGACAGCCTTTAGGAACTGATACTCAAACTTTGGTTGCCTCAAAATCTCTCAGGAGCTCTTTTTAGATTCACAGACCAAATCTCCAGAGATTCAGTGAGTCTTGGTGGGACATTTTTAGTAAACACTGGAGGTAATTCTAGTGCAGAAGGTCCCCAAACCCAAATTTGAAACACTATTTTATAGTATAAATAACAGGTCTTATGGTAGCTAACTCTAAAAAAGAGTTGACCAGCTGTATACAAGTAAGCCAGAGCCAGTTAGAGCCACGTGCAAATCCCTAGCCACTGTGCTTTGTGTTGGCCCAGAATGATTTCACCCCAAGCAGATGGCCTGCCTCCACACTTTAGTCTTCTCTCTGACAAATGACCTGTTCTCTGTACTTAGATTACCAGGAAACAAGAAAGGTAGCTCTAGTTGGCTTTTCTAGAATCCATGTCCAGTTAGAGGATATCCATATTTCCCACAATTTCCTTGCTCCATTCCTCTTCCTGGGGCAAAGTCAGAAAGACGGAAAAGCAAAAGCAGGGATAAAGCTGCTTTGGACTTTTTTTCCCCAAACAAAAACTTCCCTGCTCATTAGCTTCCATGTGATTTCAACCCTTAGGTTAACTGACATGTTAAAAACCTCAGTAAAGCTTAAGCTTCATGCCCTGCCCTCTCTTGCTTTACAAACAGACGTCAGGGTTTCTTCTAAGATGTTTGCTATGGGTTAAAACAGAGCTTTAAAAAATTATATTTAAACAGCATAATAAACTTTCTAATAATTAGAAGTATTCAAAATGAAATGGTAAAACGTAAATAAATTACAGTGAAACTGTTTTTTAAAATATCCTAGAAAAACTAGCAAAAAGTGAACTAGAGCTATAGATTTACCATAGCTATAGATGAATAACAAGCAAAAGATTTTAAAATATAAATATTTAAAAGACCTACAAAAAAATATTTAAAGGAAACGCAATTAAAAAAACACTGGATTGGGGCTTCCCTGGTGGCGCAGTGGTTGAGAGTCCGCCTGCCGATGCAGGGGACATGTGTTCGTGCCCTGGTCCGAGAGGATCCCACATGCCGCGGAGCAGCTGGGCCCGTGAGCCATGGCCGCTGAGCCTGCGCATCTGGAGCCTGTGCTCCACAACAGGAGAGGCCACAACAGTGACAGGCCCACGTACTGCAAAAAAAAAAAACCCACTGGATTGTCAAGTATGACAAGCAAAATATTAATCTCTATAAAAACAATAAGCCTGGTGGTGGGATGAACTGGGAGATTGGGATTGACATATATACACTAATATGCATAAAATAGATACCGAATAAGAACCTGCTGTATAAAAAAATAAAATTCAAAAAAAACCTGTAGGCATAATGAAAAAAGAAATGAGCCTATTCAAATACATTTTAAAAATTAAAATCTCTAGTAGATAAATGGTCAAAGCTGTAAAAGATAATTCATCTGAAAAGAAAATATAAAGAGTAAACACAAATATAAGGGAAAGTTGGATCAAAATAATAGTTAAAACAAGCCACTTTATGAAAACTGAATTATTTTTAAAATTAAGAAATAATAATATCAAAATGATAATAGCCTGTGGTGGAATTGGTACATGTGGGCTGTCACCTTGGAGTACTTGTTTCGGAAATCGATTTGGCAATATATATCAAGAGAAATAAAAATGTTTGTAACATTATTCAAATTCTATACCTTGAATTTTACCCACAGGAAATAAAAGAAAGAAAAAATAATATACCTGAAGATGTTGATTACAGCAATATTTATAACAGCAAAGAATGGAAAAACAACTAAATTACTAGTAATAAAAAGTATTAGACAAATCCTGGTACATGTACTGCATAGAGTATACTAAACCATCTTTTAAATTGTCAAGATGGATGAGAAGCTGAATGATATAACCCATGCAGTCAGTTCCAACCCTAAACACCATGGCTTCCATGACATCAGTGCCATAAGATGTATTATGTTAATTCCCCAACATAATACATCCACCCCATTCAAGCTCAGTTTCTCACTGTCTCACTGTCCACCAAAAGTCGTTGCTTACTTTTGCTTCCAAGCTATGTTCATGCTCTTGTCCTTTACTTAGAATGTTTTCCCCTCTTCTCCCTGTCTAATCAAATCCCGCTTGTTATTCCAAAGCCATTCAAAAAAGAACTTCAGGGCTTCCCTGGTGGCGCAGTGGTTAGGAATCTGCCTGCCAACACAGGGGACACGGGTTTGAGCCCTGGTCTGGGAAGATCCCACATGCTGCAGAGCAGCTAAGCCCGTGCGCCACAACTACTGAGCCTGCGCTCTGGAGCTCATGAACCACAACTACTGAGCCCGTGCACCACAGCTACTGAGGCCCGCGTGCCTGGAGCCCAAGCTCCGCAACAAGAGAAACCACTGCAGTGAGAAGCCTGCGCACTGCAATGAAGAGTAGCCCCTGCTCGCCACAGCTAGAGAAAGCCTGTGTGCAGCAATGAAGACCCAACACAGCCAAAAAATAAATAAATAAAAGAAAGAAAGAAAGAACTTCGACTTCATCTTTTCTATGTGCCACCACTCTTGAACCACAGTAGGCCTTCGATACATGGCTACTGAATGAATGAATGAAAAATAAATAGTAATAGCTCATACAACTGAGGACCTACCATGTGCCAGGAACATTCTAAGGGCTTTACATGTAACTCATTTAATCACCACCATTATTTCCTTCTTACTTCTTATCACAAGCTATAATTTACTTATTTATTTATTATGTAATTTTTCCACTAGAAGGTAACCTCTACGTATCTTGTTCACAGAGCAGGTACTTTAAAAATATGTATTGAATGAATCACTAAATGGTCAATCACTAGAAGTCTGAATTAGCAGTCTTATAAAACAATCCTTTGAAAGTCAAAATGATTCACTGTGAGTTAACAACTGTCCTATGAACTCAGAAATTTTCTGTAAAATAGATTTAACGCACACTGAAATACTTTCGTTTGTAGAAACAGTAAAACGATTTCATAAATTTAAAGCAGAACATTCTGCAAAATATGCCTCCTGCTCTCTAACGAACACTATATATAGCATTACTACTTAACAATACCAGATGCAGGCTATTCAACAGCTCATCCAAGGAATTGTCTATAATTTGGCAAGCTACCACCCCCACCAATTACATACCACTGGTCAATAAGGGATATGATTTAAAAGGAGGTACGAACTACATGCCTGGGATCAGTACTCAATTTATCTCAGAGGCACTAAGTAGCAATAGAAAGCTACCATGTCCAAATATTTGTATTTAAATATGATTTATTTAAAAGAAAAAAAAAGGGCTTCCCTGGTGGCACAGTGGTTGAGAGTCCGCCTGCCGATGCAGGGGACACGGGTTCGTGCCCCGGTCCGGGAAGATCCCACATGCCGTGGAGCGGCTGGGCCCGTGAGCCATGGCCGCTGAGCCTGAGCCGTCCGGAGCCTGTGCTCCGCAACGGGAGAGGCCACAACAGTGAGAGGCCCGCGTACCGCAAAAAAAAAAAAAAAAGAGAGAGAATTCCTCTCAAATATTATAAGAAGAAATGAGGAAAGAGAATGGCAGTCACTGGAGTAGTTAGAATACACTGAGCTAGAGACCTGGGTTCTGGTTCCGGTGCCACCAGCAGCTGGCTTAAATACTCTGGGCTTTATTTTCCCCGTCTGTAATAGAAAAGGACTGAACCAAATGATTTCTAAAATTCCTTCCAGGTTCTGAGATTCTACTACTCTTCTGTCAGAAAGTGCTCGTTTTCTTCCCCCTCACTTTCATTTTCAGTCCCAAAGAAGCTCACAAAAGAGACTTTACAACTGTCTAGAATGATCAGGGAACACTTCAAAGAAATACAGAGCTGGGACTTAAGGAACACTGAGATTCAGAATGGCCAGGGAGAAGACAGTGGGAGAAGGAGAAAGGCAGAAGGGAGAAAGGGCAGGGGATCCCACAGGCATATCTATGTCCCACTCCTCTCCCTGGGAGCCCTTAGTGCTGTTGGCCAAACACACCTGTGGCCAAGAGGGGCCATGTGAGGAGTTCTGAATATGTTAGAAAGGAGGCTGCTGTCACTTCCATGCTGAGCATCACTGCCTGTGTGAGGTCCTCCAGAGCTCTCTTAAGTGCCCTCTGGCAGAACAACCCGGCAATTTTCCAAATGAGGACTGCTCCTCAACCTGGCCCTGAGCATCGGTCATGAGCAGAGCTACTGATAACTATAATAATGTTTGACTCCAGTGGGAAATAAATTGCTTTAAGCCACTGAGACATGGGGGTTTTTTGCTGCTCCAGTATAAACGTACACCCTAAACGCTCCCAAAGGTGAAACCAGAAGCTGATAAGAAAAGGTGCCTCCACCTCTTCTCCATCCTCAATGCCTTTGAAGCTGACACCAAGTGGTCAAAAGGCCTCTGCAGCACCACTCAGAAGCCTGTGCATTTGAACCTTTCCCAGGCTCTTCAGATTCTTGGCCTTTCATGTTACAAAACTGGGATTGTGCGAAGGTACAAAAGCTTTGAGAAAGGGATGAAGCAAGGCCGCGTCCAAATTGGGAAGGCATTCTTCTATTTGCCACTGGTGCAGGGATTAGGGGGCAGGATTTAATACTTAGTGTCTAGGCTTAAAAGACAGAGAGGTATAACACAAACGCACTGCAAAAAGAGTCTAAAACAGAGAAGACGTTCTGAGACTTACAGTTTGTGCTTCCCTTAGGTTAACTCTTATATTTGGTCTAAAGAAACTTTTGTTTTTTCTTCTAGATTCGAATACTCCCCTTTTGAAGATCATGACTGCCATCTGCCTCAAAAAGAAGAATTACATATGAAGTAACAGTGGGATGTACTTCTCAACTACTAATATTAAGTACTTAATCATTTGTAGAGTACAGTAAATTTCTGTTATTTCATGAAATTTTTATACCTTTATCGTGGCCTCTCTATAATATCCTCTGGATTCTTCCTGTGACTGTGAGGAACTCATTAATTCCAGTTGCCTTAACTCATCAATTTTAGCCAAAGCACGCCGAGCAAATGCCTACATGCAATTAAAATAAATTTAATTCATAGTAGTTAGAGTATAGTGATTAAAAATGTATCAAGGCAGTATGTTTTATTCTCCCAGACATTTGATTTAATTGGTGAATTAAACTCTATGCTGAGGCTGATTCTTTAGAACATGGTAGCTATCCGGTCAATCATTCCCGAGAAGCACCACTAATTTCTGTAAGTCTAAAGTTAATAAAATGTTGGATATACTAACTTTATGAATTAATTCAAAAAGTAAGGAAAGTCAAATTCTGGGCTAAACAGCAGCTTCATACAGATGATCACTTCTCTGGCATCGTACGCACGTACGCACGCACGCACACACACACACACACACACACACACACACACACACACACACACCCCTCCTCAGTGCTCTTGTCAAATTCTAACCTTTCTACCAAAACAAGCTGTATTATCTACTCAATTTTTCACACTGTCTACTAAATTGTGAGGTCCTTAAAGGGTCTTATTCATTTTTGGATTTCCAGTACCCAACATATAGGAAGTATTTATTAATATATGAGGAAAGGAAGCAGGCTAGCTTATTTAATCAGTTCACCATTATTATAATTCTTTAGCAATAACAGCAAAACAAGTTCAATTCATGCAATTTATTTTACTAGTTCTTTGAAGTACTTTATTTATAATTTATGATTTTTCATGAAGATGCTTCTAGAACACAATAGTAACATAAAGGGTTACATTTTCCAATAAGAAAAAATTCCAATAGGAATCAAATGGTCAAAACTACGCAAACATTTCGATCCCTGATAAATTTAATAGCTATAGAAACATGCCACCACTAGTACACTAAAACTACGCATATATGGTGAGCAGTTTCTAGAATGTATTCTAGGCTAGAAAAAGTATCCCACAAGGGCTGTATTAAGCTGTTCTCCTGCTGAAATCCAACTCACCCTGTACTCACCAAGCTATGCACACTGGTGCAGGGACAGGTTCGCCCAAAGGAAAGTGTGCCTGTTTCTAATTCTCACCAAGACCCCATCCACTGACAAGCCAAGTACCACATACCATAATGAGAGTAGCTGTTTTCATCTGCACAGAGGTGTGGCATAGACCAATAGAAGCCCCAACCAGTTAAGTTATAGTTCAAATATTCAATCAAAAATATATATAGGAAAAGAGGAAAAGTAAGAAATAGAGTATACTAAATAAATGGTGGTAGGAAGCAGAGAAAAGCAAGACAAATGGATGGTAGGTGGCATGGAACACAGTAACTAAACAGAGAAAGAAAGTAGCTTGCATACAAGAATTCAATAAGGAAGGGAAGATATCGGAGATCTGATTCAGAAAAGGAGTAAAGACGGTAGAACTGAATAGAGAATAAAGGGGGAAACAGGAAGTGAAGCGAGAGACCAACAGAATGGAGAAGTCAAGCAAATTTCTGCAAATAAAGCCTGGGACTTTTGTCTTTGCTTCACTGCAATTCTTTGGGTTTTGTTTGTTTTCTTGCCGCTCATCTAAAGAAAAAAATGCTGAATATGTTGTATTTTTAAATACTGGCATCCACAGAGTTAAAAGTAGCGTACCTCTCCGTGAACACCAGCCTGGCAGTCATAGTAGCATTGGCAGACAGCGGTGTAAAGAGTAGCTCTCCACGTCAAGTACCTGATGGACAGAAGTGGGACCGAGGATTCCATACATACACTGGCCCACAGGAGATATTCCAAGGCCTGAGACAGAAAAAGGGCACAATAGAATGTCTTTTCATTTTAAGCTAATAATGCCGATTTTCATTTAATGTTATCAAATTATGAGTGGTGAGCCCAAGTTGCTGACTACTTAAACTAAAAATACCACAAATAATGAGTCAATTTAAAAAATAAGCATTTAAAAGTAAAAGAATTATCTCAAGAACTCAAAATCTCGAGTTAGCCATTTTAGAACGTCTTCCTTCTTAGCTCCTAAAATCCTATGAACTCAGCTTATTTTTATGAACATTTATCAAGTGTCAACAGTAGTCTAGGAGCTAATTCCAACAATGCAATTGTTATCAGCTGGTCTCAAACCAATGTATTATTCTGAAAATAAACTGGCATAACAGGGTAGGGAAAAACAGGAAAGGCTTACAATCTGGGGCCTGTGTACTTAGCAGAAACGGTCCAAGATTAGAATCAAAAAGACCTGGGCTTCAGTTCCAATTTTAACACCTAGTATCTGTGTCATTTTACTTCTCCAGACCTCAATTTTCTCATCTATAAAATGGATATTTTAGCACATCACTGCAGTACTATTATGGGAAGGAGATAATGTACATGATACACTAGGATGATTTTGATTCAATGTAAGCTGCCCATAAATAATGCCTATTACCAGTGTAATTATTCCGAAGGTACAAACTGAAACAAAATTTTGGGGAAGGGTCACCATTGTTATTGGCCCATCCGTTGGAATATATGTAAGAGCCTCTTGTGCTATTCTATCTACAGTTAAAGAACTTTTCCCCACAATCCCAGTGATAATCCTTTTTGGACATATTTTTCCCATAAAGCCCTGGGAAACACTATTTGAAACTGGGAAACACTATTTGATGATATGTATTCTGCAGTTAACTTTGTCAATATTTTCCTTTCTTTGAAAATATTCTAGGGACTTCCCTGGTGGCGCAGTGGTTAGGAATCTGCCTCCCAATGCAGGGGACACAGGTTTGATCCCTGGTCTGGGAAGATCCCACATGCTGCGGAGCAACTAAGCCCATGTGCCATAACTACTGAGCCTGCGCTCTAGAGCCCACAAGCCACAAATATTGAGCCCACAAGCTGCAACTACTGAAGCCTATGCACCTATGCTCCGCAACAAGAGAGAAACCACCACAAATGAGAAGCCCGCGCACCGCAACAAAGAGTAGTTCCCGCTTGCCACAACTAGAGAAAACCTGCGTGCAGCAACAAAGACCCAACGCAGCCAAAAAAAATATTCTAAAACCTCAAAGGGTAGCCAGGACATGGAAGCAACTTAAATGTCCATCAACAGAGGAATGGATAAAGAAGATGTGGTACATATATATACAACAGAATATTAGTCAGCCATAAAAAAGAACAAAATAATGCCATTTGCTGCAACATGGATGGACCTAGAGATTGTCATACTGAGTGAAGTAAGTCAGACACAGAAAGACAAATATCATATGATACAGCTTATCTGTGGAACCTGTAAAAAAAGGGGTACAAATGAACTTATTTACAGAACAGAAGTCAAGTCATGAATGTAGAAAACCAAATTATGGTCAACAGTGGATAAGGGGGGAGGGATAAAATGGGAGATTGGGATTGACACATACACACTACTATTTATAAAATAGATAACTAAGAAGAACTTGCTGTATAGCCTACTCAATACTCTGTAATGGCCTATATGGGAAAAGAATCTAAAAAAAAAAGAGTGGATATAGGTATATGTGTAACATTCACTTTGCTGTATACCTGAAACTAACACAACATAGTAAATCAACTATACTCCAATAAAAATTTTTAAAAAATAAAATTTCAGACGGTGAATGGACTGCATTGCCTTCACTTGATTGAACATTAGAAGGAATCTGGTCTCTGCTCCACATATTGCTATTAGAACTATTACTGGGATGGAAATAAGAATCTATGAGCAAAGTATCTCAGAATATCAAATTCTAAATTCTATCCATGGAAGTATCAGCCTTAACAAAGCAGTCTCCCAGGACTATTGGGATACTTCCTCACTTGTCTCCTTATCTTCTTAAACACCCCACTTCCTTAAGCATCTTCCTTAATCCACCAGAGTTATCCTTCTAAAATGCAAATAGAGTTGTGTCACTCTTGTGCTTTAAACATTCAGTGGTTCCCTATTGTCTATATAACAAAGTCAAACCCTTTATAGGGCTTTTTTTTTTAAACATCTTTATTGGAGTATAACTGCTGTACAATGGTGTGTGAGTTTCTGCTGTATAACAAAGTGAATCAGCTATACATACACATATATCCCCATATCTCCTCCCTCTTGCGTCTCCCTTCCACCCTCCCTATCCCACTCCTCTACGTGGTCACAAAGCACCGAGCTGATCTCCCTGTGCTGTGCAGTTGCTTCCTTTATAGGGCATTTATAGGGCACAACCTAGTCCCTGCCTTCCCCCACCCACCCCCATTACTCTTGACCTTGCATAGTATACTTAAAAGCTGGTCCAAAATACTTTCCATTCCACAAAACATCTTAATGGTCCAAATATGCATCTCTGCTCACTCTGTTCTCTCCTTCCCCATAAGACTGAGCTGAAACTCTACCTCCACTATTAGCAGTGGTACTTGGACAGTTAAACTCCACGAGCCTCAGGTTCTTCATCTGCAAAATAGGTATACCAGTAACTGTTTTATAGGATTGTTTTCATTAATACATGCTAAGTGCTTAGAACACAGTAAACACATACTAAGTGTTAGCTTTGCTAATGACAATGAAGACAAAGAAGGAGGAAGGGGGAGCATGGGGAAGACAGAGGAACAGGAGGAGGAGAAGGGGGAGGGAGAGCAGGGGAAAGAGAACTAGCTGTTGAAGAGGACTCTGCTAACATCCCTAAAGAGAAATGCCCTTTGCTTCAATTCTGCCTCTCCTGTAATTGTACTGTATGTATATACATGTGTATCTATACACTGTATACAATTTACATAGATTCTTACATACACATATATATGTCACATCCAGTTGCATTAATATGCTCCTGTGTGTGATTCCAAAACCTTACTCTGATCTCTTTGAAAATAACAACAGTGCCTTTTTTGTTTATATCCCCAGCACCTAGAGCAGTGCCAGGTACCTAGCAGATATTCCCAAGTGCTATTCAATGAATTCACTGAACAACCCTAAAGTCAGCAGAAACAACCAAGGGAGCGTTAACAAGTCGTCTAGATTCTCAAGAAAATAATGATAATAAATTTGGACAACAGAAAAAAGCTCCTCTTCCAATCACAAATTCAGCCTTCAATAACTGAGGAAATAATTAAGGAAAAATAAGTCTGTAGTAGTCAAACCCAATGTGAAAAGGCAAATCATCAAAAAGGTCCAGGAGCTTCACATGTATAAAGCAAACCCATCAGACTGACAAAGCATTTAACAGTAAAAACAGATGAAACACTGGTAACATTCAGACCCTATTACCATCTTTGGAGCCCTCAAAGACAATGTGTATAACACGTGTGCAAGCAGCTCAGCGGACATCTAGAAGAAAAAAGAAGCCTGAAAAGCCAGAACTCTCCACCGTCTGGTCAATTCTGAGTCCAGAGGAAAGGGGGCTGTTGGAAGCAGAGCGGGGTTTGACACAGACTTGTAATATTCTTTGCTATCCGCTGGGAAAGTAAGCTCATCCCACTAGAATGCAAGTTCACCTTAGGAAAGGGCCCTGTCTGTCTTGTTCACACTGTATCCCCAGCCCCCAGAATTTTATCTGGCATGTAGTAAACATGCAACAAATCTCTGCTGACTGACTGACTGAACTTCATTGAAAAGTTTCAGTTCATGATGCTAGACATGGACCTACTTCAGGTAATCACAGGATCAAAGGGTTGAAAATCTATCTAATTTCATCCCCTCCCCAACATCACTAGCACCACCACCTGATGTCCCACACCTTCCCCGCCCATGACTTTCCACCTCCAGTAACAAGGAACATGCCACGTGGCATAAGAAGACAATTCTAAACATGAACTTCTTTAATCTGAAATGCAATCCACCTTGATACACCTCTGGTGCATTCATCCTAGTTATGTCTTCTGGAACAGCACAAGACCACTCAAAACTCAACTTGCAAATCACCGCCTTCCATGAATCTGAAAGCACCTATGCAGCCTGCCCTCTCCCCCAGCTCTCTCTCCAGGAAAAAGATTCCCAAGCACTTCTATACCTCCCAGGACTGCACTTCCCTTTCCCATCATGGTTGGTCTTCCACGGCTTTGCTCCAGGTTGCCAAAGTCCCTTTAAAGTGTGTAACTAGACCATAGTGAAAGGAAACTCCCCCTCCCTGGTTCTGGAGACTATATCTCTACTAAGTTGGCCTGGGGTCGCTTTATGGCTGTTTTTGTTGCTGCTGCTGTCATCGTTTGCTGATTTTGCCACACAACTGATATGGAATTAACAGTCATCAAAACTCTTGAATTCCTCGTATCTGCTGCTCAGAAATCTTATTGTGGATTTTTACATTCAGGTTGTTGAATTTGGGGGGAGGTGGAATTAAACCATGTATAAATTCCCCCCCTTTATATCCATGTCTTTCCAAAGCTCTCAGGATTCCTGGTATTAGAAATTTCACATTTCAAAGTAAAAATAGCATCAGTGAACAGCTGTTCACATGATGTTTGGGTTTGGCCTCAGACTTAGCATCAAAGACCCTAAATCACAGATTTTAGTGCCAGAAGGGAGCTTAAAAGTAACCTAATCTGACTCCAAGAGACTAAACTGCTTGTAAGTGACAGAACTGGGGCTGAAATTCAGGTCTCTGGATTCCCAAGGGCAGCAGGATTCTTCCCACTACACAGGGAAACTATGACAAAAACGAGAAAAGCCATCATTCCACTTAGGGCTCTGAGAAACCATCATTCAGGTTTTAAAGATGAAATGCCATTTCCAAAAAAAAAAACAAACCCTCTTAATTTGTAGCATTTTTTCTTGCCCCTGAATTATTTCTATTAATAAAAACTTGATGATTTCAGGAGGACTATTGTCTTCATTAAAAAAAAAAAAAAAAAAAGCAACTTTGAAAAACCATATTACAGGAGCCTAGCAAAAGCATGGTTCAGGTGTCAAGTAGGAAAAACACACACACAATCAGCTGAGCCACAGGATGGCACTGCAGCGTCATTTATATCAACTCATACCCTTTGACGGAAAACACCGAGAAGCATTTCAAAGTCTGGACTTGAAGTTTATGTAACCATATGTGGACTGATCTGACAACCACTGTTCAAGCCACACACTTTACCAAACTATTTCAGTTTGGTAAATAGGGAAAACAGAAATCAACATTTTCTTAGAATAAATAGATTCTACTGAATTCTTTAATGTTTGCTGAGTACTATACTACAGTTGTAAATGCCTCAGAAGAAACTACAGCTTTTACCATGAAGGAAAGCAAACTGTCTTATGTCTTTAGGGAAAGAGGCTTAGAGAACTGCCCTCCCTCCATTCGCTAAGCTTATGCTGGTGACCTGCCTCAGCACAAAAGTGCTTCCCATTCGGGGAAAAGCCCTGGCCAGTCTTGGTCTTCAGGATGCCTTCAGTCATGTCAGAAAATATTTCAACATTATATCAGGAGCTCCCACACAACTCCTCCATTTGCAGAGATGAACCAAAATACGGTGGGTCATGGGATATGCCAACAGACACGCCTTATGCTAATGGTGTGGAGAGGCAGTACAGGGTGGCATTGGCTCTGGCCTCCCACTACATCTCTAACTAGATGTGTGACCTTGAGCGAATTAACCTTTCTAAGCCTCAGCTTCCTCGTCTATAAGATAAAGGTAATGATGGCACCTTCTCAAAGTGCTGGTGTGATGATTAAATGAGATAATATGGGAAAGTGCTTAGAAGCATACCATAGAGATGATAAGCATTCATTCGACAAAGGACAGTGATGGTGGTGGTATCCACCTCATAAGACTATTATGGCATTACTGTGTATGCAAAGCCCTTCGCACAGTACCTAACACAGAGTAGGGATTCAATAATAATAACAAATGGTAATCATAATTCCCAGCTCCTATAGGAATAGGACTTTAGATTGCTCTGGGGTGACATCAAGAAAAGCCTAAGGATTCCACATCTGTTTCTCCTTCTGTCTTTTGCTATAACAGACTTGAACTCTAAAGTAGCTACAGAATCAGGAGGATTCAGACGTGGCTGGACTGCCAAGGGCCTGTCCCCATTAAATGGACCCATCGAGTCCATTTATAGTCTCAGCTCAGGAATCAACTCGTCAGCTGTGGGTCTGTGAATTTCAGGGTGAAAATTAATTTCCTTGAAACTTATTATACTGAACAAACTGAAAGAATTTCACCCTGATCTGAAAGTGCCAACTGTACAGCCACCCACCACCCCCAAATTCTTGCATTCCTCACTCCCCCACTCCCATCCCACAAGATTGGGACATAGAACGATCCTCCTTCAGGCCTTCCTTATTTTGTCAGAGAAACTCAAGTTATATGAGGGGGAAAGAAGATGTCTTACAAAGGGTATAAATAAGAAATTATTTTAAGATGACTATCACGTTAAATTAAAATTCTCTCAGCATTAACAAGTACAAACGATAACAGTTAAATGTTGGCACAGACATCTCTGCCCTTCAAAGTTTTGCCAGACAAATGCTATAAGCAGACCAAACTATGATGGCTCCACGGAGCAGTATTTGTTGCTACAGCAAGTGCAACAGGAGATTGCAAATTCTTTTTAGGAAATCATCTGGAACTGGATAGAGAATCATTGGAATAGTCTGTAGGCCAAATTTACATTATACATGGGACAGTCTCCCCTCATTTTAAGTCACACTCAAAAAGCTGGCAGAGAGTTTGTTCAAGTCACTGTCAGTAATAGAGCTTTTAAATGCAAGGAACAAAACAGAGAGAGAACACCCAATTAATGTTATCCATTAAGCATGCAAATATCTTTGCTTCTATCTATTTTTTAAGCATTGTCAACTTTTAAGATACTTGGCTGTGTTTTGAGGAAATAAGGAAAAAATATCTGTCCCGAGCGTTAGAATATTCAGAGCAAGGTTTTGCATGCAATTGAGAAGACTAAAGTAGTAGTGTTGCAAATGCCAGAAAGAACTCAAGCATGGTCTCAAGGAGAGTATATTTTCCCTTCTTGGCCTACATTCCAATGACTGGACAGTGAACACAGGGAGTAA
This sequence comes from Neophocaena asiaeorientalis asiaeorientalis, assembly GCF_003031525.2. Taxonomy (NCBI): domain Eukaryota; kingdom Metazoa; phylum Chordata; class Mammalia; order Artiodactyla; family Phocoenidae; genus Neophocaena; species Neophocaena asiaeorientalis. The sequence goes on from NW_020174057.1 coordinate 1,158,706, forward strand.
ACGTCTCCTGCAGACAGAGGTGCTACCAACATGGTAAGGAAGTCAACAGAAGTGTCAGCCACTTCCTCGAGCTGAAACCAAGCAGTAAGTACTGGTCAGTGAGAATCTTACTGTAAAACAAAGTCAGCTCAAAACTGGGATATAGTTTAAGAGTTTGTTCACCCAACTAGTGTCTGGACCATAAGTACAGTCCAGCTCTTCAAGCAAAATGCAGTCCAAGCTCCATAACAAGACATAAACAGGCTAACCATAGTTTATCACCCAAACCAGCACATTTTTAAAAGTGAAAGTAGGCACTATTAATACTTACTCCAGGACAACAGGCATAAAACAGGACTGTCTTGGGCAAGCTAGAATGGATGGCCACCCTCCCTAGAGATACAGTTATCAGATGGATGTTCAGTAACGTATTGACAAGTTATGACTAATTTGAGAGACTGAAGGGCACTGGAGAAATACCTATCAATTTTAGAAATTCTTTCTTCTCATTAATACTTTATTGTCTACATTTTTACATGATCATATTAAAGGAAAACTAAAAACAGTAAACCTATGTAAATTCACTAAATTTTGTTATATAATTCACAAATTTTCTTTGTTTAGTATGCAATGCTAACAAAAGTCTTAAGAAAGCCAGGAATTACAGGGGAAGATATTTTGTCAGTAAATTCCATACCTTAGAAGAGTGACCTACGATCATCAGTTTTCTGCAAATGGTGTAAATGTAAATGGTACCTAGATGGAGAAAAAGATTAACATGTTTTACAGTCAAATGATGAAATTTTACATTCCAATTTCTGCAGTTTAAGTTGGTAGCTCCCAAAACAAGTGATTTTCTCATCAGAAAATCTGATACTGGCCAGAGAGTTATAATCTTTTTTGTAACTTGTAGCCAAATTACTGAAAGAACTAATATGACCATATTTTATATATGTTGAAACAGGAATCTTTTAGTCTCTTTTTTTTTTTTTCGGTACGCGGGCCTCTCACTGTTTTGGCCTCTCCCATTGTGGAGCACAGGCTCCAGATGCACAGGCTCCGCAGCCACGGCTCACAGGCCCAGCCACTCCACGGCATGTGGGATCTTCCCGGACTGAGGCACGAACCCGTGTCCCCTGCATTGGCAGGCAGACTCTCAACCACTGCACCACCAGGGAAGCACCTCTTTTAGTCTCATTTTAAAGGCAGTTTAAGTTTTGAAATATATTGAACAAAAGAGTATTTTAGTAGCATAATTTATGTACTTTGTGGTTTTATTAATTCACATAAAATGTTATGGGTTCCCATGGTTTCCTCACAGTTGAAAAACTGAAGATTTATCTCCAAATAAGACTAGAATACACATTTAATCAGATGGCACACAATACACAAGAAGGAAACTCATAATTTAAAACTCATAATGCATAAAAGGTTGTATTATATTCATTCACTGTCTCATATAATATTTACCCCATTATTAAGGTACGTCCCATAAGCACTCTAATGAAAAACGCCATTTCCAGCTCCTATTTAAGATCATTCAAGTATGATTTTGTTTTAAAATCAAGCCACTAATTAAATGAGGACAGAAGACTATTTTATGGCAGCATTTGGAGGACGAGTGGGGAATGACATCACCATATATCCTTCTGTATACAAAGGACATTATCAGGCTATAAACATAACCCAAAAAATAGTATAATACCATGCTTTAAAAAGGCGTGTAATTATAATGACAATCAATCTAAATATTTTCTATAAAATATCTCATCTAAAATTCATAACCACCAAAATTCAATTCCAAATCCTATGTTCACGTTTAAACTTTAAAAGCTTCTGAGAAAACAGCATCTGCTCCAAAACACACATCCCTTGATTAAAATACATCTGCAAGCATAATAAACATTACACAAATCAGTGACCAAAAAGTACTGAACAGAATCTTAAACACTTAAAGTACCATAAAGTTCACAGAGAGTACAAGTCCCCCACATTCTTAGTGTGCCTGCTCCCATGACAGAGAGTTGTTTATCTCATGTAAGATCCACTGGGGGAAAAAACCACTCAGCTAGTAAGAGCTCAAGCTCCGCATTCTCATCTCGACTTGGCTTTGTTGACCCAACTGTGTAACTGTGTTTTCAGGGAAAAAAAAAAAAGTCACCAAGTAAGGATATGCATAGGAAACACATGACTCTCCACAAAACACGTGATTCAGGTGTAAGCCAGAAGCCCAAACATTCAGCAATGGGACCTGTGGGATTTCAGAAAGCCCCAGGAGACCGCCCTCAAGAATAACAAGGGCCCTCTGTATTTCAAAGATGTGCCTTTAACCTTTGCAGCCCTAGTGCACCCTGACTATAACAGAATCCTTCTCTGATGGTTCAGGATCTTGGCATGGCTCACAGATTCCATGGCAGGAGCCCGATGGAGAGAGTACATGGTACAAAACAGAGCACAGACTAAACCTTTACGTTCTCAGGCTATCTTTGCAAGCTGGTTTGATTTTTAACCAAATCCCTAATACAGAGTTTATTGCCTTGTCACGTGACTCCTTTTCATCTAAGATAGCCACCACCAAAATAATCTTGACTATTTGAGGGTTCAAATGAGTTGGGTTCAGGTTAGTTGAGATGTCAGATGTTATCCAACATTCATTTACCCAGTTAGATTTTGTGAAAGAACGAAGACTGGTTAAATATCTTAAAAACAAGGGTGTGTGTGTATAATAGTCAATTAAAAGAGTGTTAACGTCTAACTGGAAAGGTCAAATGTATTTTGAGAAACTGACTGCAGGTCAATTAATTTTTTCGTGACTTAAATTCCAAAGTTTTAAAACTACAAGCTCTTTGCACTTGTTAATCTCCCAGTTGGAATGCCCTTCCCCCAAACACCCAGATGTCTCAGTCAGGTGTTTACTCCAAGGGCAGCTCATCTCAGATGAGGCCTACCATGACCACTCCACTTAAAACTGCAGCCCGGAACGTCCCTGGTGGCGCAGTGGTTAAGAATCTGCCTGCCAATGCAGGGGACATGGGTTCGAGCCCTGGTGTGGGAAGATCCTACATGCTGCGGAGCAACTAAGCCTGTGCACCACAACTACTGAGCCTGAGCTCTAGAGCCCGCCAGCCACAACTACTGAGTCCTCATGCCACAACTACTGAAGCCCGTGTGCCTAGAGCCCGTGCTCCACAACAAGAGAAGCCACCGCAATGAGAAGCCCGCGCACCACCACAAAGAGTAGCCCCCACTCACCGCAACTAGAGAAGGCCTGTGCGCAGCAATGAAGACCCAATGCAGCCAAAAAAATTAAAATAAAATAAATAAATCTTTTTTAAAAAATAAAATAAACTTGCAGCCCAGCCCCAGCCCAGCCAGTGCTCTCCCTAACCCCTTTCTCGGCTTTACTTTCCTCCATAGCACCATCACCATCTGATACATCACTTAGTCTTGACTTGTTCATCATCTCCCTGAAGCATTATGTAAGCATGAGAACAGGGTTTTTGTCTGTCGTCCACTACTGTATCCCTAGCATCTAGAACAATGCCTGGCACTTAATAAGTTTGAGATGAATTAACTAAAACAGGAACAGCAGTTAATGACACTAAGTATATATAACTCCCACAATCCAGGAACCTCACTCCTGGGCATAAGTCCCAGAAAACTCTCACATAGGTCTATAAAAGGACAGAGGCAAGGATATTCACTGCAGAATTATTTGCGCAGTTAGACAGGCAGGGCAAACCAGGTGCCCATCCCTACGGGTGCATAGCTATCTGCCAAATACAATTCAGCAGGCAGTGTTAACAAACTAGGTTTACATATAGCAACACGGCTAGATTCTAAAACCATAGTGCTGAGCTGGAAACTATTTAGGAAACAGGATAAAATCTAGAACACGATGTCATATGTATAAGGAAAAAGCACACACCAGAAAAAGCATGTAGAAGATACAGAAATCGTTCAGTCTTTTTTTTTTAAGAATATTGGGGGGTTTTGTGTGTGATCTGAAAAGGGTTTCAGACAGGTGCATCATTTCCACCTTTCAAGCAAAGCCTGACGGCAGGGCCCAACCCTCAGGCCTATCACTCCTTCCTGAGTACAGAAGCTCTGCCTGTTCAATCCCTGCCAAGATGTGTGAGCAATCCAGGTGCAGAGACAGCCGTGGCAACTCTGAGGATGAGGAGGCCCAAAAGCTTAACAATCACTGGACTGAAAAATGTCTTCCAGAGTCAGCCTTATCTCTGGTAGCAAATGTAAGGTCTAATTACAATCAAAATGTCAAATTATTTGGGGAGATCAAGGAAGTAAAAGGCTAGGAAATGTACTGTCAGTTGCCATGGATGAGAGAAAATCCAATATGTTTTCTTCCAGGTTATTCTGCCCTGGTCTTAGGCACACAGAACACACTGTCATTATTCTTCTTTCAGGAATATGTTATCCAGAAAACAATACTGTAGGCGACTCACCAGGCGACTCATCGTAACTTCAAATTGTAACTTTAAAGAGAATTTTAGTTGAATTTAAATTGTAAGTCTTAAAAGGAAAAAACAAATGCTACATTTTGATAGATAAGATTCGTTTCATGAGACATATATAATACATATATAATGCATATATATGTACATATGTGTATCTGTACAATGCATATATATGTACGTAAATACACTATACACATACATACATGCACGTTCTCAGAGCTCCTCACTCAAAATCAAGTAGGACAAGAAGGCTGATGCATAGGAAGCCCTGGTCATTGGCCAAAGTATTCATGGAGAGGACCAATAAATGGATGATGCTTAGAAACAATCTAACCTGTCCTCCGATCCTTCCCCATTTATATTTACTTACTAACTGTGGTCCCTATTTTGTATATATGTGAAACTGATTATCCCCACAGCCTCTGACCCTCCCTTGAGCAGAAAACCCACAGACACGCTGTATAAGTCCCTGCTCATAAGGACAAACTGAAATATAATAAAAATGTAAAAAAGCCCGCAAGTATCCTATTAGGAAATAACATCTTTATTAAATTGCTTTATAATGGTGTGTTAGTTTCTGCTTTATAACAAAGTGAATCAGTTATACATATACATATGTCCCCATATCTCTTCCCTCTTGCGTCTGCCTCCCCCCTCCCACCCTCCCTATCCCACCCCTCTAGATGGTCACAAAGCACCGAGCTGATCTCCCTGTGCTATGCAGCTGCTTCCCACTAGCTATCTATTTTACGTTTGGTAGTGTATATATGTCCATGCCACTCTCTCACTTTGTCCCAGCTTACCCTTCCCCCTCCCCATATCCTCAAGTCCATTCTCTAGTAGGTCTGCATCTTTATTCCCGTCTTGCCCCTAAGAGGAAATGAACATGTTTTAAATCACAAGGTAATCAAGTCACCGTCAAACTTAGTATTTAAATACCTTTCTGAAAGACACAATGAAAAATAAAAGACACTGACATATACCATTGAATATAATCCAGCAAAGTTGCTCCTGTGGCAAAGCCACCTGCATGATGAGCCTTAAGGAGGACAAGATGTGCAGACACTGGGCCACAGATTCTTTATTCTGCAGGTTCACGTCACTGTCACAGACCAGCTGGTAGTTGCAAATATTTCTGCCACTTAAAGCATGAAACTGAAACACATGAGGAAAAGAAAAAGAATATAAATAACGTTTATGCAACTTAGGAAAGCACTTCTTAAAGTGTACAAAACTAAATGGAAATGATTCTTCTTAATTGATTCAATAAATTAGTAGAGGTTAATAGACTGAATGTTTGTGTCCTCCCAAAATTTATATGTTGCAACCTCGCCGTCTGTCTTATGGGGACACAGGGGGAATCAGGCCCTTATCAGACACTGAATTTTCCAGCACCCTGATCATGCATTTCCCAGTCTCCAGAACTGTGAGCAATAAATGTTGTTTAAGCCATCCAATCTCTGGATTTTTGTTACAGCAGCCTTATTGGACTAACATATGGAAAGAAACATGGTAAAATAGGTTTCTTCAAAGCATTCATTTAGTTAAGATCATCTTTCCTTAGTCAAAAAAATTTTCAAGAGCAAAAAAAAAGTACAAAATCCTACTTCCAAGAATATAGAATTGAATCAATTTTTGTAAAGCCCCACAATGGCATGTTAACATATTAATTCAGATGTAATTATTACCATTTACACAATTCCTTCAGCAAATGTTTGCTGACCACCTCTGTTTGCCACACGCTAAGCAACAGGGAGTCAAAGATGAGGAAGACAAGGCTCTTGACAGAGGGAAAAGTGTTCCAGGCACACACAGTGTTAGGAGTGCTTGAGGTGCCTGCTGTGGTCACTGATTTGAAAGTCTTTTTTAAAGTTGGATGAGAAGGTTTAAGATAAATTAGGCTATAGAGGTGGTCCATGGTCAGGACATGGAGAGCTTCCACACCATTGCAAGGAATATGGACTACAGCAAAAGGGCAAATCCAAAGAGCAATGGAGTACAATTATTTGATTTACACTTTAGAAATTAATTCTGACAAAAGTGTGAAAGATGCAAAGCAGATGGAGGACAAAGCTACATGCAGGAGCTAGGAGAGATCAAAGGCCTGTGAGGTTGTCCTGAGAAACCATAATTCAAGAAGAGTCATGTACCACAATGTTCATTGCAGCTCTATTTACAACAGCCAGGACATGGAAGCAACCTAAGTGTCCACTGACAGATGAATGGATAAAGAAGATGTGGCACATATATACAATGGAATATTACTCAGCCATAAAAAGAAACTAAATTATTTGTAGTATGGTGGATGGACCTAGAGACTGTCATACAGAGTGAAGTAAGTCAGAAAGAGACAAACAAATACCATATGGTAACACATATACGTGGAATCTAAAAAAAAAAAAATGTTCTGAAGAACCTAGGGGCAGGACAAGAATAAAGATGCAGACGTAGAGAATGGACTTGAGGACACGGAAGGGGGAAGGGTAAGCTGGGACGAAGTGAGAGAGTGGCATGGATATATATACACTACCTAATGTGAAATAGATAGCTAGTGGGAAGTAGCCACATAGCATAGGGAGATCAGCTCGGTGCTTTGCGTCCACCTAGAGGGGTGGGACAGGGAGGGTGAGGCAGACACAAGAGGGAAGAGATATGGGAATATATGTTTATGTATAGCTGATTCACTTTATTATACAGCAGAAACTAACACACCATTGTAAAGCAATTATACTCCAATAAAGATGTTAAAAAAAAAAAAAAAGAAGTGGGAGGTAAAAGAGCAGAGTGGTCTGCAACAGTTTCCTGCTTGGGTTACTGGCTGGAGCCAATTATGGAAGAAAAAAAGATGAGTTCAGTTTTGGACACGACGAGTGTGAGATCTTTATGATGTTAACTGGATAGAGTTCGGAAGAGAGATTTTGGCTAGAGAATCATCAGTACTACTGGGAGTGGAGAGTCCTGGTAACACAAATGAGCCTTACTCTACCAGGCAGACTTCGTGCTTGTATACATGTAAGCTATTTCTAGCCACCATGTAGTTGGATTCACAGCTAGGGAGGCTGAGTGGAAATGGAAGCAGAATAATTCAACAGTGTCAGAGAGAGATACGGAAGCCTGGGTCAGGGTGATACAGGAGGGGCCTTAAAAATTCAAACTTTTCATTCAGCACTCTTCCCAATGGGGCACTGAGATATTACAGTGTATAAGAAATATGGATTTGGTCATTCAGTTGGCCAAAATATATTTCTCATACGTATCTGGTCTTCATCCACAGTTCCTAGCTCTCCGAAAACCCTTGGAATTTCCTAAGTGTTAAGAGTGACAAAGATACGTTCTGCTGTGTTCATGAGGTACTTTTGTAAAGTGCCTAAGGATGGAGGTTAGCTGCCTGTGGAGCCAACCATGTGATTAGAGGTTTAGCACTTTCAGTCCCAGCCCCTGACCTCCAGGGAAGGGGGGAGGGGCTGGAAGTTGAATCTATCACCAATGGCCAATGATTCAATCAATCATGCCTATGCTATGAAATCGTCCATAAAAACCCAAAAGGATGGGGCTTGGGAAGCTTCCAGGGTGATGAACAGGTGGAGGTGCTGGGAGAGTGCTGTGTCTGCAGAGACCACTGAAGCCCGGCACCCTTTCCCCACGCCTTGCTCTATGTATCTCTTCCCTCTGGCTGTTGCTGAGTTATATTATATCCTTTTATAATAAACCTGTAATCTAGTAAGTAAAATGTTTCCACGAGTTCTGTGAACCACTGCAGCAAATTATCCGGCCCAAGGAGGGGGTCGCGGGAACCTCTGATTTATAGCCAGTCAGTCAGAATTACAGGTAATGACCTGAGCTTGCAACTGGCATCTGAAGTGGGAGGGGGCGGTTTGTAAGACTGATCCCTTAACCTGTGGGATCTGACACTGTCTCTGGGTAGACAGTCAGAATAGAGTTGAACTGTAGGACATCCACCTGGTGTCCCAAGAATTATTTGTTGGTATCAGGATGCCCACCCGCCCCCGCCATACAATTTAGGCACCCACTCACATTGCACAGTGTCCTCATTCACACACCTACGTCACAGGCAAACTGAACGTGCCTTCAACGATGCTTGATCTTTTCTGCTTATTAAACCACATGTTGTTTCCAAGGCCTAGAATAATCATTAAATTTGGAATAACAGGGCTTCCCTGGTGGCGCAGTGGTTGAGAGTCCGCCTGCCGATGCAGGGGACACGGGTTCGTGCCCCGGTCCAGGAAGATCCCACATGCCGCGGAGCGGCTGGGCCTGTGAGCCGTGGCCGCTGAGCCTGCGCGTCCGGAGCCTGGGCTCGGCAACGGGAGAGGCCACAACAGTGAGAGGCCCGCGTACCGCAAAAAAAATAAATAAACAAATAAGTAAAATAAATTTGGAATAACATAGCCTTGCAGTCAGACTGATTAGGGTTCAAACACCAGCTCTGCCCACTGCTTTAAGAGGGCTGGATTTCTCACGCTCCAATAAGCCTCAGTTTCTTCATCTGTAAAAGAGGCATAATAGTACCCGTCTCTTAGGACTGCAATGAGGCTGCAAGATAACAATTCATATGATGCATTTAGAAGACTACCTAGCACATGGTAACTGCTCTACCAGTGACTCACTGGTAGCAATCAACATAATAATACTGGTATAGTAGAAAAAAGCATAAAATTTCTTTTGTATCCAAAGATCTGTTTCCTCTCCAGAGCCACTACTTATTATACTGTGTGATTAGCTTTCGTTTTGTCTCTTGTACAATAGGGATAATAACAGTATCTAACTCATAGAGTTATTGTGAGGATCCAATGTTTTCTAAAGTACTTTGTAGACTAAAAGCATTCTACCAATACTAGTTATAATAATAATAATAAATACTGTCTCCTGGATGAATAAGTGATTATAGTGACACAATCTCCAAAGCATCTTTACAAAATTTAATAAGTGCACTTTCTCATCCAGCACAGAAAATATTTATTAAGTAACTTACAGCACACAAGTAAATACCATGCTAAGCAAATGAAAGACATTTAGAAGCTGTCAAGTAAAGGACAGACTATTGCATAATCATAAATGGTAGCTATTTTAGCTACTGCTTTCATCTTACCGTATGCACAGCACTTTTGTCTTCAAAGCCTTTTGGAAAAAAGACGCTTTTGAATTGGTTCACATCTGCTTTATTCTCGTCAAAGTTGATGCTGAACTGCTGAAGATATCTCCCATAGCACTGTAAAAGGGCCAATTTATATTCCTGAAATAAAAAGAGGACTTGATGAAGGTTTCAAAATATCCTTTTGCTTATCATTATTAAAATTAGGTAACATTCATATTATTCTTAATAGTGTCAATGTTGATTATTACTATTACTGCTATTACTATCACCATGACACCATTATCACTACTATTTCCAAACTTAACAGACATTGTGCTTGGCAACGCGTGTGCATTATTTCATTTAATTCTCCTCACAACAAGCCAATTATGAGATGAGACCATCATGACCTCAAAGATGGGAATATTCACCAGGGCACTGTGTGTGGTAATAACCTGGATATACTCAAAAACCAAAGGTTTAACCTCAACAGATCATGGTAACCCACAAACTCAGTGAGAGAGGTAGAGGAGTTGTATAACCAGCCCTGCTTCTCTGATACTTCCTAAGCTCCAAAAAAGAAAGAATGAGTAGGAGAGGGCAGAAAGGGAGGGACAAAAGGGGAAGGAGGAAGAAAAGAAGGGAGGGAGAAAAAAGGAAGGAAAGAAAGGAGAAGAGAAAAATGCAGGGGATGAGCTGGCTCATCTGTCGACGGTCTCTTAAATTATATCAGGATGAATCAAAGAAGTCTAAGCTGCTATGATTCTTGTTAGTTCTAATTCATGCTTACATTCCAATTACAAAGTCAGATGCCTCATTTCTGAAGCCCACGGGGCACAGTTGACCTGGAGAGTTTCAGGGCGGTGGATGTGAGCAGGGTTTTACATATGACTCAGCTGCAACCCTTTCTCTGCTTCCTCCCCTGCAACTGTGTTTCCAGGAAAAGCCGCTGCCCTGGGTGTGAACTGCCTATTGGGTGACCTCGCCCCTCAGGAGGCACCACAGTCAAATGCTGTTTTGTTTCTATTTCTATTGACTTGTTTGTAACTTGCTCACTGATTAATTCTGAATCTTTTCGCTCTAACTTGATTCACATAATGAATTCAAATCTAGGTTCAAAACAAGCGTGGTCCAACAAGATGAGTTCTACTGTAACTAAAATAAAACGAGATTCTAGAAACAAAAGTAACCACACAAGTTTGTTTCCAGGATTACAAATACCTTTACCGGCCCACTTTCCCATCACTGAAAAGTAGTTAAAACCTTTTCTTTGTTCCTCTAAGTAAATTTGTAAATATCTTACCTGAAATATTCTGAATCCTTAGCCACTATCCAACATCAACTTGCTTTATCAACCTGTAAAATGCTCCTTCTTCTTCCCTCCACCCACCTGGATACTCCTCAAACCACCCCAAACTGGGCTGTGTATCACCAGCTTCTTATTATGTTGAGAAGAAGCATAAAAAATATGGGGGGCACGCCTCTAATTCTGGTCAAAACTATTATTCCACTTCACATGAATGTAGCTTACAAGTTGGATCTCACCTGGGGCTTTTTTCTGTGGTTTTCCAAATTCCGTATGGTCCAATTACATGGAGCTAAGATGATTCTCTAATTTCGGCAGCAGAAAATATACCTTAGTGCTTCCTTATGAAAGTTCCTCCACATCTTAGCCTCTATTTGGTAACTTTCCCTCCCAGACCAAAAAGATTCAAGTCCAGAAAATAGAATGGAGGAGGGAAATGAAGCTGAGAAACTGTAGATTGAGGAGACTTGAAACTGCCCCCACGGAGTTAACAGAAGCTCATGACAAATAGAAATTCGTAAGCTTGTCTTACAGAACAGATAAGGGAACGGCTTGGAAAGGAAGGAAAGAAAGAAATTTGTGAACTACCTACACTGATTAAGCCCGCTGTAGTTTTGTTTTTCCCTCTTTCTGTTTTCCTCTCTTAAATTACATAACTTCCCAGCTTCACTCAGCTCAGCCGTGTCACAGGAACTTGAAGTCAGCTCTTGCCCACGGCAAGCCGGCTGGGGCTGGTTGGGACCACCGACCCTAAAACTGGGCCTGCGCAGGTGTCCCTTGAATGGCCTTTTGACGTCAGAGGCTGGAAAACTCCGCCCTCCGGTCCTGCTAAACGCCTCCATTTTGAATACACAGAAGCACGTAGCCCAGATGCACCTGCGCAGAACACCGACTACCTCACCATTTTCCCTACCGGCAGTAATCTTTCCCCGTGCCTAAAACCACTCTGCTTATATCTCGTAAATATCCCAACTCCCTCGCCTTAGGGGAGGCGGATCTGAGACTCGTTCTTCGCTTGGCTGCCTTGTGAATAAACTCTGCTGCAAACCTCAGCGGCTCAGCATTTGGCTTTCTCTGCATGGGGAAAATGGACCTGGCTCGATAACAAACTGAATACTGCTGGTGTCTGGCGTAAAATCACTTTGTATAAAATAACTCTTGGTCCAAGGATCCCACGTGTGCCAAAGGCTCATATTTAATTTGAAATAATTTGGGCCTGTGCCAGACCTTAGGGGGAAAATTTACATTTTCGTTCACTGAAAACCCAGCCATGGTGTGGTCTTACCAAACTAAGTCCATGAATCCACAGCAATCCAATACTTCCGCATTGATATAGAACTAGAAAAAGGGCACAAACTCGGTTGGAATACAACACTGAGCAAGAAACAGGGTATGTATGGAATGACCGCTGTAATTACTGATACGTACAGCAAAATGTAAAGGAGCTGAAAGTCATTAAAACAAGGCACCCGGAAGCAAGCAACATAGCAGCAAGGCCAGGAGCGCTGAGAGCTGTCTGCTGGGCAAGGCCAGCCATGTGAAAAACAACAGGAAGTGGTGTCTGGGCTCCTTTGTGTAAGGTAGGAACATGATGACTCAGCATTTCCTGTCGGGCGCCTACCACACCCTCTGTTAACTAGGGGCTGTGCTTATGCTCCGCCAACCATCTTTCTGTTCAGGACTCTCTCAGCTCTGGAGAATCCCAACCACAAAATTTTAGAGTGAACACTGGTTACTGTGCCTCATTAAAATTTGTATGTATTCCCTTATATATTTCTAAGAAAAAAATCAAATCATGTAAAATAGGAATGGTATCAAAAGGATAATAATTAGCCAAATGAGTTTCACTTGGGCTCTTTCTACTCCGGAGGTACTTACTTTCATTTCACAAAGTCTATCTCCAACCTTCAGAAGCTTTTCGTTGTAATAGGCAGCTGGCAGCCGGGGGGCGTATTTTGTCCAGATATTAAACAAAGAGGTGGCACTGTAAAAATTATAAAGTAAAATGATATCCTCAAAGTCAGCAGGAAACCTAAATTAGCAATCAATCCTTAAAAGCTTACCTTGTGCTCTTTTTTTTTAGGTATTCAGGTGGGATTTTTTATAAATTTATTTATTTTGGGTGCGTTGGGTCTTCCTTGCTTAGCACAGGCTTTCTCTAGTTGCGGCGAGCAGGGATTGGGGGCTGCTCTTCGTTGTGGTGCGTGGGCTTCTCATTGCAGTGGCTTCTCGTTGTGGAGCAGGGGCTCTAGGCGCCCGGGCTTCAATAGTTGTGGCATGCAGGCTCAGTAGTTGTGGTTCGTGGGCTCTAGAGCGCAGGCTCAGTAGTTGTGGTGCACAGGCTTAGTTGCTCCGCGGCATGTGGGATCTTCCCAGACCACGGCTTGAACCCATGTACCCTGCGTTGGCAGGCGGATTCTTAACCACTGTGCCACCAGGGAAGTCCATGGTCTTTTTAATGTGTTTTATTGTTAATGTCTAATTATCAATAAACGTAATTATGGTTAAAAGTATTGTTTCCTTTATACCAAGCACTGATAGTTCTTTATATGCATTTTTAATGATTTTATTTTTTTAATTTTACTATTTTTTATTGGGGTATAGTTTATTTATAATATTATGTAAGTTTTAGATGTACAACATAGTGATTCACAATTTTTAAAGGCTATACTCCATTTATAGTTATTATCAAATATTGACTATATTTCCTGTGCTCTACAATATATCCTTGTAGCTTATTTATTTTATACATAGTAGTTTGTACCTCTTAATCCCCTACCTCCATCTTTTCCCTCCCCGCTTCTAGAACAAACCACTAGTTTGTTCTCTATGTCTGGGAGTCTGTTTCTTTTTTGTTATATTCACTAGTTTGTTGTATTTTTTAGATTCCACATATAAGTGATATCATACAGTATTCGTCATTCTCTGTCTGACTTCTTTCACCTAGCATAATGCCCTCCAAGTCTATCCATGTTGTTGCAAATGGCAAGATTTTATTCTTTGTTATGGCTGAGTAATATTCCATTGTGTGTGTGCGCGCATGTGTGTGTGTGTGTGTATCACATCTTCTTTATCCATTCATCTGTTGAAGGACACAGGTTGTTTCCATATCTTAGCTATTATAAATACTGCTGCTATGAACATTGGGACTATACTCTTTGTATGCATTTTTTTTAATTGACTTTATTTTTTAGAGTAGTTCTAACTCCACAGAAAAACTGAGCAGAAAGTATAGAGATTCCCTGTATACCCCCATCTCCCACATGGGCACAGCCTCCTACATTATCAACATCACCCACCAAAGTGGTACATTTGTTACAATTAATGAACCTACACTGACACATCATTATCACCCACTGTCCATAGTTTACATTAGTGTATATCCTTGGTGTTGTCCATTCTATGGGTTTGGACAAATGTATAATGACACGTATCCACCATTGTATCATACAGAGTAGTTTCACTGCCCTAAAAATCGTCTGTGCTCTGCCTGTTCATCACTCCCTCCCCACTAACCCCAGGCAACCATTGAACTTTTTACTCTCTCCATAGTTTTGCCTTTTTCAAAATGTCATATAGTTGGAATCATATATATGTAGCATTTTCCGATTGGCTTCTTTCACTTAGTAATCTGCATGTAAGATTCACCCATGTTTTTTCCATGGCCTGATAGCTCATTTTCTTTTAGCATTGAATAATATTCCATTGTCTGTATATACCACAGTTTATCAGTTTACTTACTGAGAGACATCTTGTTTGCATCCAAGTCTTAGCAATTTGAGTAAAGCTGCTATTAACATCCATGTGCAGATTTTCATATGGACATAAGTTTTCAGCTCCTTTGGGTAAATACCAAGGATCACAACTGCTGGATTATATGGTAAGAGTGTGTTCAGTTTTGTAAGAAAACATCAAGCTGTCTTCAAAAGTGGCTGTACCTCTTTGCATTTCCACCAGCAGTGAATGAGAATTTTCCTATTGACCCACATCCTTGTCAGCATTGTTCTGGATTTTGGTCATTCTAATAGGTGTGTAGTAGTATCTCATTGTTTTAACTTGCATCTTTCTGATAACATATGATTTAGAGCATCTTTTCATATATGTATTTGCCATATGTATGTCTTCCTTGGGTAGATGTCTGTTAAGGTTTTTGGCTCATTTTTTAAATCAGGTTGTTTGTTTTCCTAATGCTGAGTTTCTAGAGTTCTATGTATATTTTGGATAGTAGTCCTGTCAGATATGTCTTTTGCAAGTATTTTCTCCCAGTCTGTGGCTTGGCTTTCATTTGCTTGACAGTGTCTTTCACAGGGCAGAAAATTTTAATTTTAATGAAGTCCATTTTATCACTTCTTTCTTTCATGGATCATGCCTTTGGTGTTGTATCTTAAAAGTCATTGCCAAACCCACGGTCATCTAGATTTCTCCTACATTATCTTCTAGGAGTTTTACAGCATTGCATTTTACATTTAGGTTTGTGATCCATTTTGAGTTAATTTTGGGGAAGGGTGTAAAAGTCTGTGTCTAGATTCAATTTTTCACATGTGCATGTCCAGTTGTTCCAGCACTATTGTTAAAAAGACTGTCTTTGCTCCATTGTATTGCCATTACTCCTTTGTGAAAGACCAGTTGACTATATTTATGTCAGTCTGGGCTCTTTATTCTGTGCTTTTGATCTATTTGTCCATTCTTTTGTCATACCACGCTGTCTTGGTTAGTGTAGCTTTATAGTAAGTCTTGAAGTCAGGTAGTGTCAGTCCTCCAACTTTGTTCTTCTTCAGTATTGTTTTGCCTATTCTGGGTCTTTTGCCAACATGAATATTTTTCATTTCATTTTCATAACAACTGAGATGGGTAATATTAGTATCCAAAATATACAGTTGATGAAACTGAGGCAGGGTGCATCTATGCTCGTAGCCAGTATATTACTGGGCCTTCCAGTCCTCTGGAATATGAACTCCCTGAGGGCAAGGACCTCATGTATATTATTCATTGCCCAGCCCCCAAGAGTAGTGAATGTCTAGTATATGTCAGTACTCAATACATACTTGTTGAAAGAATGAATGAATGAATATAAACGACTAGGGGAAATAATTCCTTGTTCTTATTTTTTTTGCTTTTCTATAGAGAGTTCCAGGGTTCAAATACCTGGTCAGTTTAGGGCTATGCTTCCTACATGGTTTCTGATCAGAATTCAAAGGGTAGCAGATCACTGCCTGTTTTGTTCACTCATTTAGTTAATATTTACTCCTTCCCCCTCTCTCTCGGAAATTATTAATGCTTCTAGGAAAAATCCAAATTTCTCTTAGCAGTCGTCCAATCCTATCTCATAAATTTCTAGAAAAGAATGGTGTTATGGACTGAATGTGTGCGTCCCCTCAAAATTCATATGTTGAAGCCCTAATCCACAGTGTAGCTGTATTTGGAGAGGGAGACTCTAAGGAAGTAATTAAGGTTAAATGAGGTCATAAGGGTGGGGCCCTAGTCCACTGGGATTAATCCATTCTAAAAAGAGACACCAGAGAGCTTGTTCTCTCTCTCTCTCTCTCTCTCTCTCTCTCTCTCCCTAACAACTCTCTCTCTGTCTCTCTAACCGCCTCCCCCCCACAGCCCCGTCTCTGCCTTTCTGTGCTTGCACAGAGGAAAGGCTATATGAGAACAAAGTGGACATCTGCAAGCCAGGAAGAGAGCTCTCACCAGAAACTGATTCTGCCAGACCCTTGTCTGGGACTTTTAGCCTCCAGATCTGTGAGAAAACAAATTTCTGTTGCTTAAGCCACCCAGTCTATGGTATTTTGTTATGGCAGCCCAAAATGACTAATTAGTAATTTCTAGTTAGTAATTAGTAGCCCAAGCTGACTAATACAGACAGGAAGCTAAACTTAAGGACTGAAGATGGCTCTAGTATCAATATTTACCATGTACATGTTGAGGTATTAATGGAACAACCTCAACAAAAACATGTCAATTAATTCATTCAGGTAATTAAATGATAATGACTGAGTGACAAGGGAAGAGGGGGTACAGGGTACTCCTACCTTCATGGACTGATTAATAATATTTAGGGGTAGGAAAATATATACATGTACCATGTAGTAAATAACCATGCCAAATAAAGAGTGTGGCAAATACAGCCCTAGAAGTTTAAAAAGGTACATGTGTTTTGCTTTGTTTGTTTGTTTGTTTTACCCTTTTCATATTCATTTGCTGCTTCATGAAATGCTATAGTATTAGAATAAATATAATGAATCCAAGAAATTCACCAAGTCTTGATAGAATTCTTAAATTATGTAGATGAAAGAGTTAATTCTTCCAAACCTTACAGATGAGATAATGATGAGTAGGTTTGTTACTCATAAAAGAAAAATACCAGCTTCGTTAAATCAATCAAGGTTATATAATAAGAGAATTTTTTTTTTAAGTGTACCATAAGTTCAAGTTAAGACTGCTCATTGGGAATGGCTTACATAATAATTAAATACGGAAAATATAATACATACTATGTAATGTACATCATTTAAGAAAAGAATGTTAATATATTTTGGTTTGCTATTTGCTTATAGTTGCTGTTGGATACTTAGAATTTTCTAAAACAAAAATCATAACTGTATAAACAGAATATCAAAGTTTTATGTGCTTATAACAAAAGCATACCTTTAAAATATATCACACTCTAAATTTAAGGACATTGCTAATATGATCAAAATCTATATTTTAGGGGCTTCCCTGGTGGTGCAGTGGTTGGGAGTCTGCCTGCCGATGCAGGGGACGCGGGCTCGTGCCCCAGTCCGGGAGGATCCCACATGCCATGGAGCGGCTGGGCCCATGAGCCATGGCCGCTGGGCCTGTGCGTCCGGAGTCTGTGCTCCGCAGCAGGAGAGGCCACAACAGTGAGAGGCCCGTATACCGCAAAAAAAAAAAAAAAAAAAAATCTATATTTTAGATAAAATGAATTTTTATGCTTACAGAAGTTCCTATAGTTATAAAAAGGAACAATTTTGGATTTTGAAAAATAACCATCTGTCAAATATGTTATAAAAGCAACTCCTACCTCCTGTACTCCTGACTGGTCTCCACATTGCCATCATTGCCCCATTTGGACAAAGTCACCAAAATATTTTAAAACAAAAATCACATAAGGTTACTTCTTTGCCAAAAACTAGGCAATGGTCTCCCGTTCCATTTGGAATAAATGCAGACTCTATAAATGGCCTCTAAAACCTTCCACAGCCCTACCTACTCCTCTAATCTCATCTCATACCACTGCACCCACACTCTCCACACTGTGCTAGACAGGCCTCTGTCCATTCCTCCAAAGGCCCCCGACTCTTTCCTGCCAAGATCGTCCCACATGCTTGTTCCCTCTGTTTATCCTCTCTCCTTGTTGGTTGACTGCCAGGCGCGGGCTTTCTCTAGTTGTGGCGAGCAGGGGCTACTCTTCATTGCGGTGCGAGGGCTTCTCATTGCGGTGGCTCCTCGTTGCAGAGCACAGGCTCAAGGTGCTCGGGCTTCAGCAGTTGTGGCATGCGGGCTCAGCAGTTGTGGCTTGTGGGCTTTAGAGCACAGGCTCAGTAGTTGTGGCACACGAGCTTAGTTGCTCCGTGGCATATGGGATCTTCCTGGACCAGGGCTCGAACCCATGTCCCCTGCATTGGCAGGCAGATTCTTAACCACTGCGCCACCAGGGAAGCCCGACTGCCAGCATCCTTCTAATCTCAGCTTAATGTCACCTCCCTCACCATTCCTTTGAAGGCAGGTCTCCACTGTGTTGCCGTTAAGCCTGTGCTCAAGTGTTATCTACTCCAACCACCTTATCGAAAATTGCAACCTCCTGTCTCCCACTCCATAACCCTTCCTCTCTTTTTCTCCCTAGAATTTATCATTTTCTAGGTCACCATAAAATTACTTCTTTTATATGTTTATTGTCTATTTACCCCTCTAGAATATA
The DNA here is from genome assembly GCF_003031525.2 of Neophocaena asiaeorientalis asiaeorientalis. Classification (NCBI taxonomy): domain Eukaryota; kingdom Metazoa; phylum Chordata; class Mammalia; order Artiodactyla; family Phocoenidae; genus Neophocaena; species Neophocaena asiaeorientalis. The sequence goes on from NW_020174057.1 coordinate 1,177,509, forward strand.
AGCACCAAGAGAGCAGGGATTTTTGTCTGGTTCATTGCTGTATCCCCAGCACTTAGTGTAATACCTGGCACATATAAGCTCTCAGTAGCTTCTTCATAGCCCTTGTTTGTGTGTTGACTTAGTGACTCATTAAAAGCCTATCTCCCTCTCTCTATGAGCACAGATTCCCATATCTATTTTGTTTATCACTGTATAACCCATGACTAGTGCAGGCCCTGGCATATAATAGGCACTCAATAAAAAATTATTCTGTAAATAAATCGCTAAATATGTGAGAGGTTAGATGGCAAAGGTCCATGTCAATCCTTAATGTTTGTGACTCTCTGTTTAAAGATGGGGCAGATACTGTACTTACCAGTTGACCCAGGTCTACAATTATTGAGAATGCAAGGATAGTTCTTGAATTCTTTCAATGCCAAATATTCACTGAATGTTCACTATCTCCCAACCCTCAGGGTAGGTGTTAGAGCAATGAAAAAGAGGCTCATCGTCATCAGGGAGCTTACACATTCTAATCAGGGAGATAGACAGTACACAAGAAAAGAAATAAATACAAGTATAAATTGATGGGTGAACCTGCATTTGATATGAAAGGCCACTCTAAGGAGGTAACAACTGAGCTAAGACCTGAAAGAAGAGAAGGAGGCAGATATTTGAAAAGTTAAAAAAAGAACATTTCAGACAAAGGAGGCATCAAGTATAAAGTCCCTGGGGTGAGAAACAGAAGGATCTGTTTCCCTATGAAGTCCTGAGACAGAAGTGAGGGATGAGCTGAGATGAGAGAGGCAGGCAAGGCCAGAGCCTCAGACCCTGGAAGACACCAGAAGTAGTCTTAATTTTATTCTAAAAGCAAAGGGAAACAAAAGTCTTTAGATAGGGGAGTGGTTGATTTATTTATAAAGGTTACCCTGACTGCTATGTGAAGGATAGATTTGAGACTCAAGTAGCTGCAGGGAAAATTTGAGTTGGTGATGGTCTGAACTGGAATGTTGGTAGTGGAGATGGGAAGATAAACTGCTATCTAAGTCACCAAAACAGAAACATTTTCAATATAAATATATGTAGCTCAGCTACGTAATGTGCTTTCCTTAGTCAATTCTTGGTTCTCATCTTACTTGGCCCATCAGCATGATTTGCCACAGCTGATTGATCATTCCTTCCTTCTTAAAACACTTTCTCTTCTTGGCTTCCAGTACACCACACACTTACTGGTTTTCCTCTACCTCTTTAGCCACTCCTTCTCAGTCTCTGCCAGTTTCTCCTTATCTTCCCAACTTGTCAATGTTGGAGGGCCCCAGGGTTAAGTCCATGGACCCTCCTCTTCTCCATCTACGCTCACGCCCTTAGCTATTCCATCAAATGTCAAAGCTTAAATATCATCAACATGCTGATGAATCCCAGTGTACTTCTCCTCTGACCTCCAGACTCAAATGTCCAACTACCTACATAATAACTCCACCTGGATGGTGAATTACATCTCAATCTTAATATATCTAAAAACTAAACTCTTCATCTCCCTCACTTCTGCCCGAAACCTGTCCTTCCCACAGTCACAGTCCCACCCCAGGACCTTTACACTTGCCATTCTCCCTGTGTGGCCGACTCTTTCTACAGAAATCCTCATCACTTACTACCATAACATCTTCTCATCTTTCTCAAAGGTCACTTTTCCTGACTTTCCTTGACCATGCTCCCTGCCATCCCACTTTAAATTATAACACCCATCTGATATCCTCATCTTCCTCCCTGCTCTAGTTTTCTCCCTAGCGTTTATCTCCTTGTAAAATAATTTCCTTACATATTGGTTTAGTGGCTGTCTGTAGTCACAAAAATACATGCTCCATGAGGCTATGAATTTGTATATCTATTAACTTGATGTTTTCCTAGTTCCTGGAATAGAACCTGATATTTAGGAGGTGCTCAATAAATATGTAGTTAAAAGCATGAATGAATAATAAACATAAGTTAAAACTATTTCTTCATATTAAATACATGGATGAAAAATATAAGATGAAGCTATTGGCTATTCTGGTATTCTTTGCCACTTGTCTACACTTCTGGCTGTTCAGTTTGCAGTGTGTTTTGACTGGGAAAGAAAGATGGTAACACAAACAGGAAAGAACCTTAAAAACAGGTAATCTGCAGTTCAAGATAACAACATGGTGATAGAATCCAAAAAAAGGCAAACATGCAAAATGAGTCACAAAATCAAGAAAGTCACTGTGATCCTAGTAACAATATAAAAAGGAATAAAGTACAAATGTTCACAGAATGACATACTTCATGGCATCAAGAATTAACTTTTTCATGAACCTGAGCTACCTCAAAGTTATTCCTTTTCCTCCATATACAAAAGTGTACCCACAACATGGAAAGTTGTGAAAACTGTGAGTGAGCCAAAAATGTATTGGCATGGATTAGCAATTAGAAGACACTCAGAAACAGAAATGGCGAGTTATGAAACATTTCTTTGTTGATTTTTATTCTGACCCGAGCAGGAAGCCAAGATACATTTACCAGGAATTAAGGATTGTAATAGCGATGAGTCTCCACTTCTTAAACTTTGTTTATATCTCCAGGGCCCTTTGGCCAAGTTCTGAGTCCGCAACACTGACCCAGCCCCGGGACCACCACCTGCATCCTCAAAAGCATCACCTCCTTTGGCCCCGGGAGTTGCCCTTCTCCAGACAGCGCCCGCCCCAGAGCCCTGCCTCTGCTTACCAACGCCGGTGGAACTCACGCTCCTGTTCCTCCGTTGTAGCTAAAGCTGTCTTTCTCTTCATAAAGCCTAGCAACTCCTGGATCTCCTTCTCACAGGAGGCCAGGAGTGGGTTTTTAGCGTCCAGCGGCCCATAAAACACTGCGAGGGGCAACAAGTCCTCGCGGCAGGTCGAGCGAGGCAGTGGGCTGAGAGAGCTCGCCTTTGACTCCACGGGGAACTTTGAGATCGCAGTCGAGGTCGGGGGCGGGGTCGGCGGCGGTCCTGGCTGCGACACAGATGTGGGAGACACGTTGGATAGAGAGGTCGAACAGGTGCCTTGCGCCGCCATGTTGACCAGACCCGGGCCTGACCAAGAGTGTGTGTGTACACGTGGTTGCCTGGCGACGGTCTCGTGGCAACCAGGCATCCCACGCGCTCTCGGGAAAACACAGCGGCCCCTGGAGGGCAAAGGAAGAAAAAACCCGGTCCAGAAAGCAATGTTGCTCCTGAGGTACTTTTGCTCTCTGGCTCATCGCCGTATGAGATGAGAAAGGAGAGAAGGTTCTGGGCAGAGAGCGAATAGGAGTGCCAGAAACTTAGGATCACAAATCCAAACTATACTTTTTCCATTTCGACCACTTAATAATGATCATTAATATGTGCCAGGCATTGTTCTAAGCATTTGGAACATAATCTCATTTACTTCGTTTAATCATCGTTATAGCTTTACAATTTAGGATATTATTAGTATCTCCATTTCACAGTTTAAGAAACCAGAGTTTAGGGAGGTTAGTCATTTGACCAAGGTCAGAGTAAACCGTAGGGTCAGGGACCGGGTCTCAGCCTTCTGACTCCCAAGCCTGTGCTCAAAATGAACAGGCTATGTTGACCATCCCCCAAGACTAAGCTTAACAGTCGAATTGAAATTAGGGTAATATTTGACAGCAGTTTAAGAATGAAGTGCATGCAACTGATCCATTCTGGTCGCTCTTTTTGGACCCTGAGGTCTGTAACTGCGGATGATTTTGGTGTCTAGTAGTTACAATTACTCTATGTTTATTCATTTGTATTTCAGCTTTATCCTAATTATCACTATATTCTAAATTCATGAGCATTTTACTCAGCCTTAACCTTTGGACATTAATGTGTACTAATGCTTGAAGTGTTAACTCTCTAAAGACTTTTGCATTTTAAACAGGGGTTTTAGGAGACTTTGCTTCTGAAGGGGAAACTATGGCCTTGAGGGAAATATTTGGGGGCAAGGGAAGTTCTTCTTTCCCTGCATTATGGGCAATAGTAAGTTTATTTGTATATTTAAAGTATGAGTTTCCAACCAGTACAGAACTTGCTTTCTTTATAAATTATGCAGTGCCAGAAATTATCTAAGAGAAGGATCAGAAATATTTGATGGCTTAGGAAAATAGGTCTTTAACACTGAAAACTATTACTGGTTCTGTCAAACTTAAAAATAAATAAAGACAGTAATCGTAACACCCTGTGAGCCCAATTTCCCATTTAAGATTAAGAAGCTTATTGGACCACAGCCTGATTTCTTTCAGGTCTGACCTAATTTCTTGCAGACTCTGTGGACCTGTGCTAATTTGTGAGGCTGGCCTATTATGTCATGTGTACTATACTCTAATATTCTTTGAAGGCAAATGATGATGATTTTGCTTTTCAAGGCAGGTAATTATGGCCCAAGAACCCTCCTGGCAAAGCGAGGTGCTCTGACACCAGACTGAAAGGAATTCAGTTCTCCAATCAGGATGTAGAAATCTTCTTTGATCAAGATTTTATCTTGTCTTTAAGTGAGCAAGAAAAATGTTAAGACTTTAAAGAATTTAGGCCTAAAGAAATAATTTATCCTTGGAGCATTTACAAAAAGTATTAATAGACCTTTTAAAAAAATCAGCTTGGTAAATTCTTGCTCTTCTCATCTTCTCCTTGTTCTTACATAACAGATGTGTCCACTTCAGATCAAAAGCTGGTGTAATTTGCCACTGAGTACTATCTTTTATATTGATGAAAGTGAAGCTATAGGATAAATGTAAATTAAAGTGGTCAGAGAGGAGGAAGGAAAATAAAAATAAAACAGATAAAATGGATTTCTCCCCACTTGATCTGGCTGCTCTCAGAAACAAGCTTTCATAGTGCAGACACATTTCAAAGTCACTAGTAAAAGAAAATGTGACTAATTAAATTCAAGTACTTGAATTATGAAACATTGCGTCTTAGTCATTTCCCTCCTTGCACACACTAAAGTTAACAATGCATAACTTTCAGTAGTTTTTGAAAGCTTGTCTGCATATTTAAATGGGTGCTATACTCTGAATCATCATTGTGGTAAGATGGATATTTCCATTTTCTTCAGTTTAAATTATACTTAAATCATTTTAAAAAACATTTTCGAGATGTTATCTTTCTTGTAATGAGATGCAGCTATTAGAATACCTTCTCTATTTCCTTGTCACGTTGCTTTATTCTTTTTACTGTAGTGAAAGAATAGAGCTCTGCAACTGTCTGACAGGGCTAAATAATGTAAATAGCTTCCTTATAAATAATGTAAATTGCTCTTTCCTTATAATTAGTGTCTTTCCAGGCTGCAAGTATCCTTTTTGCCCATTCAAGAGTCTTTATCATTTAAAGTTACTGTTAGAGAAAGAATAAATAAGGTTAATACTCTTTCTATTCCTAATTTAGTTGTTAGTCATTTGGACTGTCCCAAAAATGTACATTTATATGGCATTTAAAAAAGAAAAAGCACAAAGATCTCCCTTTCCTACCTCACTACCTAATATTTAGACTTTTTTAACTTCATGCTTTTGTTCAGTGAAATACAGCCATTTCTTTAGTGTGTCACAAATGCATAGATGAACCACACATTCCCTGCAAGAAGCAGATGGCACATACGCAGCTAACCCCGAAGAAGGCATGCTGTGAAATATGCTGTGATAAAGATCTTTTAAATGCTGTAAGAACCCCAAGAAGAAGCTTGGGATTTGAGAGAGAACAGAGGATTCTAGAGGAGGTGATGTTTTAGCCCTGAACCATAACTGTCCTTCATTAATAGAAAAATCCTTGCAATAGGGATTTGCCTATTTACTGCGATAACCTAGCACTGAAGACTGGCCACTGGCAGAGTATATAAATGAGTGAATGGAAAAAAAGTAAGATGAACATTTAGAAGGATATCCCACATCTCTACAAATGACCCAATTTTGTTCCTTTTTATGGCTGAGTAATATTCCATTGTATATATGTACCACAGCTTCTTTATCCATTCCTCTGTTGATGGACATTTAGGTTGTTTCCATGTCCTGGCTATTATAAATTGTGCTACTATGAACATTGGGGTGCATGTTTCTTTTTGAATTATGGTTTCTCTGGGTATATGCCCAGTAGTGGGATTGACAGTCTCTAGAACTACATGGTAGTTCTAGAGACTGTCATACAGAGTGAAGTATGTCAGAAAGAGAAAAACAAATATCATATATTAACACATATATGTAGAATCTGAAAAAATTTGTATACACGATCTTATTTACAAAGCAGAGACACAGATGTAGAGAACAAAGGTATGGATACCAAGGGGGAAGCGGGGGGGTGGAATGAATTGGGAGATTGGGATTGATATATATACACTATTGATACTATGTATAAAATAGATAACTAATGAGAACATACTGTATAGCACAGGGAACTCTACTTAATGCACTGTGGTGACCTAAATGGGAAGGAAATCCAAAAAAGAGGGGATATATGTATATGTATAGCTGATTCATTTTGCTGTACAGTAGAAACTAACACAACATTGTAAAGCAACTATTCTCCAATAAAAATTAATTTAAAAAATATATCAATAGCAGATTCAGACTAATAGAAAGACCAGATAAAGAGACTGTTTGGGTAAATTAAACAGGTTTAGTTATTACAGGCTACCAGTGGAAGTCAGTATAGTAAGGATATACAACAAAGACATCAGCAGCATTATCCAGGACAGATGGGAATATAAATTTCCAAAACCTAACGTCCTCGCCAGTGTTACACAATCCTGGATGGTAATATCCCTGCACCTTTTAAGTCTCTGATGCTTGAACATATGTCTGCAGTTCCTCTGGAGTGCAGTATTGCTTCTAATTTAATACTTTGTGCATGGACAGTTTCAGATACTTCCACTTGGCTCTTCCAGCCACAACAGCTTTAATGCCACAGGTTAGGGACCCTGTGTTAGGGTTCTGCTAAATACTGCATCTCCCCTTCAATCAAACGTTCTGGGTTTGTGAACTGCTGGAGGTCTGGAAACTAGATGAGGAACCACAGTTTTCCATTGCAGCAACTAATATCAGACTTTTGCTTACCATTTCTTGAGTTTTCTGATTATACATATCAAGCAGCACCTTTGTTGCCTGCTCATCCATCTAACTTGACCCTGTAACACCATGATTCATTAGCTAACACCACATATCCCTATAGGTAAAGGCTCCTTGGTTGTCACTCTAGCCTGGCTTTCCATAATTACATCTCATGCTGGCCTTTGTTAACTGCTACCACCTGGCCTTTGCCATTCTGGAATTACATCATCCGCACGAATATTATGAAGCTAAATTTCATGGCAGAATCCCCCACCGTCAACCCTGGCCCACAGAAGACAGAAAACTTCCAAGCTTCTCCAACAATGCTGGTGCTCACCTCATTGCTGCATTACTTACCTCCTCAGTGGAGGTAATATCCTCTGGCCATCTCAGAGAACATAGCCAAGCAGTGGGTTCTTAGGACATACATAATAAATCCATTCTAACATTCCTATCTCTCTGGGCTTTCTGGCCCTTTCTTCAAAATCATATCAAGGAAGTTCTGCATCTTCACTTCATTTGATGTAGAACATTATCAGATCTGCACTTCCAGAAGCCACCTTGTTATGTTATTAGGAATCCTGAATCATGACTGAGTACCCCCATATTAATGAATTCTACCCTATCCAGCCTGTATTCTGTCCTCTCCTGGTCTAACATACCCAAGATACACTCCCACACATGTTCCCCCCCGCCAGCTTCAGCTAATACCTGTTAGCCAGATCCTGCAGTTCCTTTGACATGTGGGCTGTTTCTTCCCAGAACAGAGCTTGTACTTTCCTGTTCAGGCTGTGCTGAAATGTGTTTGATTTTTAGCCAGGAGGTAATGAAGGGTGTTGGGGGCATATCTGGAGGAAAACAAGAATCATCTTGAAAGGCACCTTCTTCAGTTTAGGTTATTGTATGTTCCTCCAGGCAAAAAAAGACTGTTTTTCTCCGGCAGGTGGTTAGAGGCTGTTTCTGCTACCCTGGAGGGTTGAGAGGAATTTAGGAGCTCAAAATTCCTAGGCTTGTCTACCTAAATATCTTCATTTCAGATCTCTGAGTCCCATTCTTTTCTTGGAACCTCTGCTACATAATCAAATTGTGGGCCCGATTTTCAGCAAAGTCTACCCAGCCATTACCCTGAGCTGCAATAAAAGCAATCTGACTTTTAGAGAATGTTTGCAGGACTTCCAATGCCTCAAAAGAAGCCACACCACAATCCCTTTAATTAATAATGCCCCATACTGACTCAGCATAATAGCTATTTGATCTCCCCCTACCTTGCTGTCTACCGGCACCTCATCACAATTAAACCATGGGTGAAATCACTGCATGCCCACCCAACTTACCACCACAATTGGTTCCCTGTTGCTTTCAGACAGTAGGTGAGTCAACTCTAAAATCCCATCCTGGGGCTCCACTTTTTATAGCTCACTCCTACTGTGTTAACCTGGGTTCTTTACACAGCAGAGTTTGAGGCAAAACTTAAGTGCCTGTGCTTTGTTTGGTAGTGATTCCCCTGAAGCAAGGAGGGGAAAAGGAAGTGAGACAGGGACTGTGATGTTCATTTCATGTGTCCACTTGACTCGGCTAAGGGAAGCCCAGCTGGCTAGTGAAACACTATTTCTGGGTGTGTCTATGAGAGTGTTTCCGGAAAATATTAACGTTAGAATCAGTAGACTGAGTAAAGAAGATCGCTCTCACTGGTGTAGGTGGGCATCAGCCGGTACACTGAAGGTCCAAATAGAACACAAACGCAGAGGAAGGGCTAATTCTTTCTCTCTGCTTGAGCTCGGAAATCTCTTTTCCCCTGCCTTGGACATCACCACTCCTGGTTCTTGGGCCTTTGGACATGGACTGAATTACCGCCGGCTTTCCAGTTTTCAGACAGCAGACCATGGGACTTCTCAGCCTCCAAAATCACAAGAGCCAATTCCTTGTTTTATTTATATATATATGTATCCCATTAGTTCTGTTTCTCTGGAGAACTCTAATATAGATACTGGTACTGAGACAGACATGTTACTGCTGTATAAATACCTTAAAATGTGGAAGCAGCTTTGGAACTGGGTAATGAATAGAAGCTGGAAGTGTTTCAATGTGCATGCTAGAAAAAGCCTCCATTACCATGAATGGACTGTTAAGAGAAATTTTAGAGAGGACTCAGAAAGAAAAGAGGAGAGGCTGTAGAGAAAGCCTCAATCTGCTTAGAGAATAACTAAGTAATCCTGAGCAGGATTTTGGTAGAAATATGGATGGGAAAGGCCATTTTGATTAGGTCTCACTCAGATGGAAATGAGGAACATGTTATTGGACAACGGAGGAAAGGCCATTCTTGTTGTTATGAAAGTGGCAAAGAACTTGGCTGAATTGTGTTTGTATTCTAGTGTTTTGTGGAAGATAAAATTTGGGGATGATGAAATGAGTATTTAGCTGAAGCAATCTCTAATCAGAGTGCCGAAGGTGCAGTGTGGCTCCTCCTGGCTGCTTATAGTACAACACGAAAAGAGAGAAATGACTGAGCAAAAAGGAAGCTTAAAGATTTCTCAGCCTGTTCACACTGTAAAAAATGAGGAACGATAGTTGGAAGAGAACAATAAGGATGTGGCCAAGAGATCATTTGATAAGAAGATTATTATGGATCAGCTGTCTCTACAGAAGCTAGGAGGTGTTGTTCAGAACAATGGAAGAATAACCACAAGGGCAATTCGGACATCATCAGGGCTGGCACTCCCATCAGAGACCCAGAGTGCAAGGGTCCAGAGACAGAGCAGTTTCACAGGAGGGCACATGGTGTCCAGCACTGCATCACAACTTGGGCTCTTCAGTTACCCCAGATGCACCTCTCCAGCAGGGCACTTGACCGTGCTCAGAGCACTTACGTTAGCCTACAGTTGGGCAGAATCACCTAACATGAAGCCTGTTTTTTAATAAAGTGTTGAATATCTCATGTAATTTATTGAATACTGTACTGAAAATGAAAATAGAATGGTAGTATGTGTACAGAATGGTTGTAAGTGTATCGGTTTTTTTTACCCTCCTGATGGTGTGGCTGACTGGGAGCTGCGGCTTGCTGCCACTGCCCACGAGAGACTATCAGACTACTATTATCACTAGCCTGGGAAAGATCAAAATTCAGCATTCAAAGAACAGGTTCTACTGAATGCGTATCACTTTTGTACCATCATAAAGTCAAAAAATCGTAAGTCAGGGACCATTTGTAGTAGATCTTTCTGTTTTGACCTGAAAATATTTTTGACTTTTTTTTAATAAAAAAAGAAATCGTAGAATGATGTGAACAATATGTTAATGTTTATCTCTATGAAAAAAAGTACCACAAAAATGATACTATAATATTTGTATTTATATGTGTGTTTGTGTATATTATAAGAGGAAGGAGAGAAAGACCGAAGAATGAGAGAGGGGATAAGTGTGTTGAGAAGTTCTGAAAGAATCCTCAATAAATTGTTGACACTGGTTACGTCTGGGAGGAAACTGGAATTGGAAATGGGGATCAAATGAGACTTTAGACTTGTCTGTATTTCTTTTTTTTACTCTGTTTTAACACAGAAAAGACTGTCCTATAGTACTTATGTAATGAAAGTTAATCTTAAAATGTAATGGTAAATGTAAAAATAAAACTTTTTTTTTGGTGTCCCTGGGTGGGCAAAGTAAAACTTAATAGTTTGCTATTGTTGAGGTTATAAGGATCTTTGCTCTGTGTTCTTTCTTGTATATTACAGTTTTTCTACGGTGAACATGTATTTCTTTCATTATAAAAAAATCATACTTTTTTTTTACTGAAAGCATGAAGATACATGCACATAACAATAATACATACAAACTAAAACTTCTGTATTCCTTAACTAGGCAGAATTTCCACCAACTGCATCATTTGGGGGGAGGTACTTAGAAACACATTCTTGGACTACATACTATTTGCTTTGTTTCCTGAATCTCAAAAAAGGCAGAAAAAGTTTTTGATTCATTCATGGATGTTTAAGACTGAACTCCAACACTTAGGGTCTACATGGACCCCCCCCCCAAATGTCCTACCTCTGCTTGTCATTCCCCCCACCACCAAGTTTCTTCTTTATTTACCATGAATTCAAGCACTGTGACTCCTAGTTTACTACAGGCAAGAAGTAAAGAGGAATATATTGACATAGCAATCCAGATTTCTGGGTCTCCTAAGAAAAAGCTTAAGCAGGGTGGAGATTGGAAGAGCACCGAAAGGAGGCCTTTCCTGGGATCTTATCTGTCATATAATATGCTGGTGAAAGAAAAGAAATTTATCTGACTTTCTGGATTGGTCATAAAACCTTGATCTAACAGTTTCCAAACCTTTTTCCAGAATGCACAGTAAGAAATACAAAGAGCACGATGGCCATACTTTTAATTTGGTTCTTGTCAGGAGGTTGATTAAATGCCTTTGGTTTTACCTGTCACCAGACTAGGATAAAAACTCAACCCTGCAAAGTCCCAAGGTTTTTGTACTGTTTCACTCTTCCTTGCTTGAAAACCAGCTGATTCTTTTCTGATCTCACATCTTTCTTGTGGTACCTTGGCAACTACAACCAACAGCAACCAACACATGCTTTTTGTTTCCCTTCACCTAAAGCCCCAAGTTTATTCATTATATTTTATGCTACCAAGTTGTTGCAGATGACAGTTTCACCAAATGTTTCATCACTAAATAACATGAGAAGTCATCTTCCTAGGCTCCAATAACAGTTTCCTTGCTGCCCACTCTCTGACTGTGTAGTCAGTGCTACACATTTTAAGTTTTTGTTGAAGCAGCACCCTAATTCCAGTACGAAACACTATGTCAGTCTCCTTAGACTAAATTATGCTAGAGTAGCAAATAATCCCATATCTCCATGGCTTACAAAGACAAAATTTTATCCTTTGCTCACATTTGCGAATAATATAGTTCAGCTGAGTCTCTGCTCCACACACCCTCATTTTGGGACTAAGCCTGAAAGAGCAAGCCATATCTGGAGCATCGCAAATCTCAGAGCGGAAGAGGAAAAATGATGGAGGAACAATTCAGTGGCTCTTAAACTTCTGCTCCAAATTGGCACCAATCCCTTTCACTTACATTTCATTTTCAAAAGTAACTCAAATTGTCAAGGCCATTCTCAGAGGGGCCAGGAATTACAATCCCCCCCCCACAGGGAGGAGCAGGTAATATTTTGAATAATACAAGCTACCAGAGTACCTCAAATTTAACATATCCAAACAAAACACACATCTTTCTCCCAATCTACTCCTCTCCTGCTTTCTCTCACTCACTAGTGGAGGCTCCAGAATTTTCATACTAGAAGAGGGTTGGTGTAGCAATGAGGTTAAAAGGAAGAGCTAGAAGACTAGTTTTAAAGCTGCATCTTCTAAGGAAGCACATGGTTTTTACTTAAATTGCATGGTCATTTAAGTTGGCTTGATGGAGTTGATTGAAATTATGAATTGGCTAAAGTCCCCTCAACTTATGCTCTTGGTCGTTCGATTGGATACCACCACTGCAGTTACCCAAACAAGAAACAATGGTATCTTTGAGTCCTCCTATCCCATCCAGTCCCAATTTGTAGGCCTGTGCTGTCCAATATGGCAGCCACTAACTACATGTGGATATCAAACACTTGAACTGCAACTAGTCGGAACTGAAATGTACTATACATGTAAAATAACAAAACAGATTTCCAAGACTCTGTAAAAAAAAAAAAGACTATAAAACATCATTTTTATATTGATGACATTTTGAAATGACAATATTTTGGCTATATTGAGTTAACTAAAATATATTATTAAAATTAATTCCACTTGTTTCTATCTCTTTAATATGCTGCTAGACAATTTAAAATGACATATATGTCCCTCATTTGTGTCTTGCATTATATTTATACTGGACAGCACTCCCGTGGGCTGCCTTTTTCTCTTCATCTCCACTGTCCAAGCCTTAGCTCAGGCCTTCTTCCTGTTTCAGTGAGGTTTCTGCAAAAGCCTCCACACTAGTCTTTCTGCCTCTATTCTGGCCTTTCTCCAACCCTGTTTTCAAAGTGGCCAGAATGATCTTTTAAACTGCAATCCAGTCATGCTAACTCAAATAGTTTGATATTGTTCCACGGGTCACCATTGCCTTAATTCCATAGTTCCATATATAAAACCTTTCCTGATGAACCTGACCCCTAGTTTCACCCTAGGGTGCGCCTAGCCCCTGAAATACACCAAAACTTTCCAAGGGTCTGGGCATGTCTGGTTTTAAGTGAGTCAGTTTTCACATCCTCCACTTTCATATTTTGCAATATTTATGTGCTTCAAAGGCACCTGCAGTCGAAGTTCTCTGCCCTCTTACCCTATGTTGTTCTATTCTTCTTGACTAAGCAAAGGTATCTGGAATCTTAGTATCAGGCATTGATGGAACGATTAAGGAATTCCTTTAAGCAAGGTGCCAATACTGCCTCCCTACCTGTTATAAGATATATTGCTAATACAATATTCACACCATGCTATAAATATATTTTAAAATATGTAAGAAAATAGAGAATTTTTGGAAATTCTTTTAGGGAGTAAACAAGAAAGTTCAAAGACCACTATCTCATCTCTCATGACACCCTACCCATATCCCCACCATCACCACCTCTGTCTCCACCACACACACACACACACACACACACACACACACACACACACACACACACACCGCCTCCCAGCTCCAGCTTTACTCAAGAGCTCAGCCTATCCCAGGCTATTCTCCCTCACCTTCTTACCCCAGCTAATCACTTGCTGCAATTCCTGCTTGCTTGATGGCATCATCAGAAAAGGTTACTTTTCAGTTTTGCTATTCAGAGGCTTTACCAATTTTCTTCTATTATGTGAGCTTTGACCTTCACTGCACTTTATGAGATGACCTTGAAGGCAGATGCAAGCAATTTCTATCTACTTAATTTTCATGATCATTGCTCTCCTTTCAGTAGAGAAAAAAAGTGGGTTTTTTCCTCCAAATTTACATGACTATTTTAAGTGTTGCTGAAAGAGTAGTTTCAAGCAGTTATTACTCAGGTGTCTTTTTTTTTAAACAAAAACACCAAGATTTAATGATTGAACTCATATAATAAGTAAACACGTGTGCGTATCTCACACTGTTTAGTTGCCAGCTGCTGCTTATTGTTGATTCCTTCATTGTGGTTGTCAGAGTGCTGTCATCAAATTCACTGTCAAGGTCATTGTGGGAATGGTCACAGGGAGTAGAGGAGAGTGGTTAGGGACATGGCTCAACCACCCATTAGTTGTGTTACCTTAGAAAACTCATTTAACTTCCCTGGGCATCAGTTTCCTCGTCTGTAAAATGAAGATTACAAGAATAGTAACTCCTTTGTAGGGTTGTTGTAAGAGTTAAATGAATTAAAACTAGTAAAGTGCCTAGAATATGTCACTGATTTTTTAAAATAATAATATTAAAGAGAAGCTGATAAAGTGACAAGCTCATTTTTCTTTTTCCAAAAGATTTGTTTGGGGGACTTGGCAAACTTACAGAGAAATTTTTCATTTCTGTTTATCCACTGAAGTACATTTTTAATTCTCATCTCAATAACAAACCCTCTTAAGAGTAGCATGAGTGCAAAGCTAAAATCATCAGATTCTCTGTCACACAAATGAACTTTTTCAACTCTCTGGTTTTACACACACACGCACACACACATAGACCAAAGAAAGTGAGATTCTGCTGGTTTTGCTTGGGGTTAAGTGTGGGAAAATTTTAAAACCCCCAACTTCAAAACTCAGTTTCCAAAAAATCTTCAAGTAATTTAATTTCGTAAACATGACTGGCAAGCTTTTTCTGTTAAAGCCAGATCGTAAATACTTTAGGCGTTTCAGGCCATGGATCTCTGCTGCCACTACTCAGTTCTGCCACTGTAGCCCCAGGGCATCCACAGACAACGGTGAAAAAATGAGCATGTCTGTGTTCTAATAAAACTTTATTTACAAAAATAGGCAGCAGGCCAGATTTGGTCTGCAGGCCATGGTTTGCCAACTCTGTCTTAGATGTTACTCCATATTTACCTTGTAACTTTGATCATCTCTAGTATACAGTAACATACCCACAATGGCAGGAGAAACTCAATTTGTGAAGCAATGAACTACAAAAAATGACATATGAAATACAGTATACAGGTACATATAAAGTTGAGGAAAAACAGACGAGAAGTATCTGTGGGTGAGAAGCAGATAATGATACTTCAATTCTCCTAAGTGATTGTTCAGCAGGAAACAGATTAAAACAAGCACAAGTTTTATTTTCTGCCTCAGAGTACTTACCTATATACATACATATCTTCATCTCAACTCTCAACCAGTCAAGGACATATACGTCACTAGGGCAGTTCCTAAAACTCTGTGCCCCAAATAACAACATAAATCCACTGAAATAATGTATTCTTACTCCAAGGGCTCAGTGGTGAATCCTTCATCATGTTACCTAGAATTCCCCCTTTCATATGTCTATATTTCAAGAATAAACAGAAATTATGTGAATTGTTAAGAATGTTTTCCCCGAATTTTCAGGCCCTTTGATCCACTGGTTCTACTTGCATAGTCAATCAATTATATATCAATCTCTAGCTCCTTAACTATGATTCTATTAAACCATAAGGATCAATCACAATGGTCCTGAATAGGGCTGGAGTTGAATGAACTGAAAAGCAAAGCCAGAAATAGTGAAGAATTGATAGAACTTGATAGTGAGGCCAGGGATTTTTTTTTTTTTTTTTGATGTATTAATTGTTGTATCCCCAAGTGCTTAAAACAGTGCCTGGCGCTAAGTATTCACTCCACAAACATTTGTTTGTGTGAATAAATGAATGAATGAATGAATGAACAAAAAAATAGGTGAGAAGTATGGAAGGTAAAAGAAGATGTAAAATGAATCCAAGTTTTCAAGCCTGAGCAACAGAAAGAATCCTAATGATGTTAATATTCAAGATAAGGGCTGTAAGAGATGACTGGAGGAGCCTGCAATACAACAGTGGTTAACCAATGCACATGAACCTACTTTACTCCAAAAACCATCCCCCTGATGCCCAGCAGTCTTGTTTGTACTATGTGATCTCACCACCAGTCACAGAAGATTGAACCAAGGATGAACACTTGACCTAGCTAGACCAATCAGATTCTTTCTCCTGGAATCTGAAACTGAGATTCTGCTGGGTGTAGTAGAGCTGCTTGTAAAGGTGGTCAAGTCTGCCAAGAGCTTGGAGAAGCAGAGAAAGTTGGTCTCGAGACAGAGAAGCAAGATGTCTTAGAAAAGCAGAGGCAGAAGCTGGAGAGAGAGTATCGCCTATGTTAATGAGAGTTTTCTGGTCCTGATTGTATTCCCACCCAGAGGTCCAGCTGCCTTCATGGCATTGTTTCTGGATATCCTTATAATAAATTCACCTTTTGGGTAGAGAAGGGAAAGTAATCAGATTTATTTTCTGATGCTCTGAGCCCAGAATCATTGATTAGACAGGGAGGTAGGTGGTTGATTCATTTTTGGATACGTTAAATCTGGGTTTTCTTTCCTTCTTCAGAAATATTTTTTACCTCATTTGCCCCAAATGTTCCTACACTCTTCATTATGTCTTCAATAAATTACCAGGCCTTTTTCTTCCATCCTGTTAGGAGATACCTTACAACACAAGTGCATTTTTACTACCTTAACCTCAGAAGAGAAAGTATCCTTGCTTCCCAAATTTCTGAGCACCTTATGATGTCTATCCCTTTATAGAGAATAGTCCTGAAAGAAGGCTTTCAAGAGGTGTATGATTATCAGAGACAAACAGTATAGACAGAGGGTTTTTCTCTTGTACACACGTCCTAAGGCATGATGTTATTCTCTTGGAATAAGAGAAAATGGGACAGAAGACATGTAGAGGAAATTTGAGCCACAGAATATTATACAAACAGTGAAATGCATGTCATTTTCTAATCCCTTCCTGGCTTCAACACCTCTTCACAACACCTTGAGAAAGCCTGCAAATTGAAATCACCTCTTTGCAAATTGATCTCCTAATGTCACTAGGCTCCACACACTGTCAGCCCACGCTCTTTCAGTTGCTAAGTGCACTGGATTGTCACAGTACGTTCCAGAGGCTCTAGATTTCTCTCAAATGCAAAAGATGTGCTTCTAATTGGAAGAAAAGGCCTTGTCTTTCAAATACAATATTCTCTGAAAAAAAAAAGTACCCATTAGGTTTCAAACAGTTCAAATTGATTGATTTCCCCAAACATGGGAAAGCTTATAAGCTCTAAAATTTAACAATATCATTTTACAGCTCGGAGCGTAAAGATGATTTTTAGATTAGTTTTGCATTATTAGCTTCACTTCACTAGGAACAAAAATCATAAGATGCCACTAAATATTTATTCACAACATGCACTGATTACTGATTACTATGGAGGAGACACATTACAAGAGACTTTGCACTGATTACTGTGGAGGAGACACATTACAAGAGACTTTCATTTTTCTAAATCAATAATATGAACAAAATTTTAGGCGAAAGTTTAAGACTGATTTTAAAAGGGGAGGGGGAAGCTATGGCAAGAAATAAGAACATGTAAATTTAATGGGTATATATACATAAGTTTAACAAATATTTATTGAGGGAGACCACAGTAACGGAGTAGAGACTGATAAGATATAAAATGCAGTCCACAGGCCTAAAGAGTTTAGAGACAAACAGAAGAGGCTGGTGATTCATTCATTCATTCAAGTTTTTAATCAAGTATTTGCCATAAACGAGATGCTTGGCTGGCTACTAAATTTTAATGATTACATTGTAGCATTGGATCACTTCAACATATACCATCAAACTTAATCTTTAAGATTTTTATTATGTTAACAAGCAAGGAATACATTTTTTTAAATTAATTTATTTATTTTTGGCTGGGTTGGGTCTTCGTTGCTGCGCGCGGGCTTTCTTTAGTTGCGGTGAGCGGGGGCTACTCTTCGTTACGGTGCGCAGGCTTCTTATTGTCGTGGCTTTTCTTGTTGTGGAGCATGGGCTCTAGGCATGCAGGCTTCAGTAGTTGTGGCACGCGGGCTCAGCAGTTGTGGCTTGCGGGCTCTAGAGCTCAGGCTCAAGTAGTTGTGGCGCACGGACTTAGTTGCTCTGCGGCATGTGGGATCTTCCCAGGCCAGGGCTCGAACCTGTGTCCCTTGCATTGGCAGGCGGATTCTTAACCACTGCGCTACCAGGGAAGCCCTTGAATACATTTTTTTAAAAAAGATCAAACCATACAGAAACAAATAGTGACTCTCCATAACTACCACCACTAGATGGGGTAACCAATATTACATTGTTGGGTATCTTTTCACACTTCTTAAAATAAGAATATAAATACACACAAATACTTTTTAAAAAATGGTATTGTGCTATACACAGAGCCAGTACAGCATACTGCTTGAGAACATGGACTTTAAATAATACCACCTCGATTCAAATCCCAGCTCTACCACATACTAAGCTACATTTGCAAGTTACCATGCACCTCAATTCCAAAATTTTCTAATCTTTAAAATAAGAATAATATTAGTAAATACCTCATAGCATTGTTGTGAAAATTAATACTCAATTACTTAAAACATAATAATTCAACAAATGTTAGCTTTTATTATGCAACTTGCGTTATCTTTACCCAAGATTATATTGTGGACCTCCTTCCTCCACCTCACTTTTTTTCAAAGGCCAAATAGTACCATGGTATAGATTTATCATAATTCATGTAATACATTCTCCTGCTATTATTCATACATTGCCCCCAATGTATTCACAAAGAATGCTGCAAATAATATCCTTATGCCTATACTTGAATATTTCTGAAGAGTAAATGCTTAGAAAAGAAATAGATGGATCAAAAGCAATACATATTTTAAAGTATATTTCAGATGCTTTTGAATTTCTCTTCTAAAATGTGTCAACTTATATTCCACCATAAAATATGAAGGTAACCTTTTCCCTGTATGGGGCGTGTGTGTGTGTGTGTGTGTGTGTGTGTGTGTGTGTGTGTGTGTGTGTGTGTGTGTGTGTTGGGTGGGCTGAAAATTGATTATGAAAAAAATTCTCCTATATTTATTTATGGTACTCTTACTATTTTGTTACTATTTTGTGTTTCATGTTTGTGCTTTTAATAACCCAGAGTTTTGGGTATGATATAAGGCAGAAATCTAACTTTATTTTTGTCCAAATGGGCAGCCAGTTGTTCCATTTACAACTAAGCAGTGTATCCATTCCCAGATTATTTGAAGGGACACTCTCATTATACACTTAATTTCCACGTATGCATAGTTCAGTTTCTACTCACTACTTTTTTTCTGTTGATACACTTGTCTTTCCCTGACAATACCACATTACTTTAACTACTGTAATGTTGTAGTATATTTTAATATCTGTTAACTTTATATTCTTTTTAAAAACTTATTGCTGGGAATTCCCTGGCGGTCCAGTGGTTAGGACTCGGTGCTTTCACTGCCTTGGGCCCAGGGTTAAATCCCTTGGTCAGGGAACTAAGATCCCACAAGCACATGGTGAGGCCAAAATCAATATAAAAATAAAATACATAAACAAATAAAAACTTATTCCATACTCTTACTGTTGCAGATTATGACAGAGATAGCCAGCTGACCACCAAAAACTCACGCTCCTCTTTCATAATGGCCAAAGCAAGGGTCAATGCTTTCAGGTCAAAGCACTGTTGCCAGAAAGAAGCTACCTCATTGGGGACCACGTGTCTCAGTTCCCCTTCCACCTAACGAGGGTCATATGACTAATTCTTGCCAGTGGAATGTGAGCAAATACATTCTGTGTCCTTTTCAGGTCAAAGTGATGGAGAGGCAGGTATGCCTCTGCATTGTCATTGTCCCCATACAGGTACTCCAAGGACCTAACAGGAGGCCAGAGCCACAGAATAAAAGACTCCTGACTTCCAGTCAGCCTAACCAGGAATTCTTGCATTAAGTGTGAGTGAGAAATAAATCCTTTATTCTATTAAGCCACTAAGGTTTGGGGATTTATCTATTACATTTGCTACTATACAGATGGTGTATTGCAAATGGCATTTTAAAAATCCACATAGGATTTTAATTCAGATCACATTTTATTTACAGATTAGGTTGAGGAGAGCTGACACCTTAACAATACTGAGTTTTCACACCTAGGAGAAATATCACATCTTACATTTATTCTGGTCTTTTTTTTTTTTTTTTTTTTTTTTCGGGCCGGGGGCCCCCCCCTTTACTCACGGGCCCAGCCGCTCCGCGGCATGTGGGATCTTCCCAGACAGGGGCACGAACCCGTGTTCCCGGCATCAGCAGGCAGACTCTCAACCACTGCACCACCAGGGAGACCCTGGTCTTTTTTTATAACCTTCGATAAAGCTTTGCTTTATGTGGATCCTAAAGATTTCTTGCTAAAGTTTATTCCTATATTCCTATATATTTTCATACTTTTATTGTACTGTGTCTGCAGTCCTTTCCCATTACATTTTCTATTTGATTATTGCTTGTACATAGACAGATTATTTACTTTTATAAGATGATCTTTTATCATCTTACAGAATCTTGTTTATGCCATTGGTTCCTTTGTTTCATTTTTTGCATTATTTCTAGCAAATAATGACAGTGTTGCCTCTTCCTTCCTCATATTGATACTTCTTAGTCCTTTTTTATGTTATTGCATTAGCTAGGATCTTAAAAATAATATTGAAAAGTAGCAGTCATATCTTCCTTTCCCTGTTTCTTCTTTTAAGTAAAATCTCTTTATTAGTTAGCCATTAAATATAATGTTTCATAGTGATTTCTGATAAATGTCCTTTGTCAGATTATGGAAATCTTCTTTTATTACTTCTTTTAAAAAAAGGTGTGTTTTTGTTGTTAAATCAAGGTGGATCTTGAATTTTATCCAAATGCCTTTTCTTTCTCTGTTTAGATAATTTATCATTTTCTTCCTTTAATACAGTATACCATATTTTGTATACTTCCTAAATATTAAAACATATTTGCATTTTAAGTAATGCCTTCTTGGTCTTGGTATATATCCTTAATGTAGAGCATCATTCATCTAATTATTTATTTAATGTCTTTGCACATACTTTCATATCAGAGATTGGTTAATAGGGGTGTGTATGTGTGTGTCTGTGTGCCTGTGTGTACAACCTTTGTCTAGTTTTCTTATGAGGAACATTCTACCCTGTAGAACAATATTAAAAAATTTCACCTTTTTCTATGTTCTATCAGTTAAATATGATACCTCTTCCTTGGAGATATGAAAAACTCACTTGTAAAATTACGCAGAGGGAGAGTGTCTTTAGTGGAGAAAGGTATTTGCTCATTTTCCACTTTTTCTACAATTATAGAACTATGTAAGTTTTTTTACCTCTCCTTGAATTTTAACTCATTTTTACTTTCCTAGAAAAGTACGTATTTCATTTATTTTTCCGAAGGCTCCTTTTTAAAGTTTACATAATATTCTCCTCTTATTTTTTTAAAGTTTATTTCACCTCTCTAACTATGTGCCCTTTCACATTTTTAATACTGCTTATCTAAATCTTCTCTCTCTTTTCCATATTGGGTAGGCAAAGTTTTGTTTATTTGAATTGGGTTTTTTTCAAAAAATCAGTCAATAATTTTAAAAAGTGTAGAAACATAGGAAAAATTATTTATTTTTTTCTCGGTCAAGTTAAAATTTTGTTACATTGCTTTAAAGTTTCACCTAGAAAGATATCTGGAGGCTGAAGTAAAACATATTGAACACATCAGTTAAAGCTTATCCTATCTGCATAATTTTATCCTAGGTGCCTGACTGCTTGGGCATTCTGTATACTCACACTTGTGGATTGTTTTATTCTAATCTTCCAAGCATTTACCTACTTTTGGTCTATTTTATCTGCCAGCTTCTGAGAGAGTTGTCTTTTAAAGTTTTCCACCACGATTATAGTTTTTGAAAATCTCTTTGTCTTTCTAACAGTTTCTAATAATTTTTGCCTCATTGATTTTCAAACTATATTGTTGAATGATACTGTACTTTTATTACTATATCTTTTAATGGATTTCATTTTTGTCAATCCAAATTTTTCCTCTATTTCATGGAAACATTTTGCTTTGAGAGCAGCCGTGTTAAAATGTAACCCCAACATTGGCCAGTGGATTGGTCCAGGGTAAGTACTTTACCAGCTGAGTCAATGATCTCTTCCTGAGAATCCTGGCTTGGGATCGTGAGACTCACCAGTAACTGAAGCTGTAACATGTAAAACACAGGTGGCACAGGCCCTGCCACCAGCTGAGTAAAAGAACTTCAAAAGAAATTGAAGGAAGCAGATGCACAGAGAGAGACACAGTTATCAGACAGGGAGATAGTTTCTTAGATACAGTCTGATTCTGAAGCTCAACTGTATTCCTTTCTTTAGGCTCTGTGAGCTCCATCACTCAGCTCCTTGTGATTAATTCTCCTTTGATTTAAACTAGTCCATTCATTCCACAATTATTTATGGAGTTCTTAGTATGTGCCAAGTACTGGTATAAGCACTAAAGATATAGCAGAGAACAAAGCAAAGTTCCTGTCCTCCTGGAGTTTACTTGATAGGTGGGATATGTAATAAGGCAGCAAGAGAAATAGGGGTATTCTATTTAGATAGTTGACCAGGGAAGCCCTGTCTGAAGAGGTGACATTTGTACAGAGGCCAGAATGCAGTGAGAGTGAGACAGATAGATATCTGGGGGATAAGCATTCTAGTAAGAAGCAAAAGCAAGGGCAAAAGCCCCACAAAAGAAATCTTTAGCCTTTCAAGGAATGGCAAGAATACCAGCATGCCTGGAGCCACTGGGCATACAAAGATGAAGAGGTATCGAGGGGCTAATTCATGTAGGAGCTTGTAAGCCTTGATAAAGATCTTAGAGTGGAAAGTTATTGAAGGGTAGAGACATCACCTTATTACATGCTAAATGGATTACTTTGTCCATTGAGGAGGGAATAATAGACTGTAGATGGGCAAGGGCAGGAGCAGGGATGCCAGTTAAGAGGCCCTCACAGCAACAAGGGACATTAGAGGCTAACATGAAAATGATGGAGGTTCCTTGGGGGCTAGAGGTTGGATGGAGGTAGTTGGATTCTATTTTAAAGGTAGAACTCATAATGGGAATGTGAGGTGGAAACAAAGCAGAGGAGTTTAGGGACTTCAAGTTATTTGACCTGGACAAAAATGATTCCCAGTTTTCAGTATTCTGTTGTTCCAGTATACTTTGCTATAACTAGGTACTATATATCATTATGTTTCTTTGTTAAATGACAATATTAGTTCAGCATTTTAAAAAATCTGAATTGTTTATGATTTAAGACATATCTATAGTCATCAATATACTTTTTTTTTTTTTTTTTTTGGCTGCTGGGCATGCAGGACCTTACTTCCCCCACCAGGGATCGAACCCATGCCCCCTGCATTGGAAACGCAGTCTTAACAACTGGACCGCCAGAGAAGTACCAACAATATATATTTATTATTCAACTTTTGAACCACTCTGTTATTCAGCCTACCTTTTGAGCTACTCAGTTGTTTCTGTGTTGTAGGGGTTTTGAGGAGGAGAGGATTGACAGGTGTCCCGTGTTTACAGAACATGTTCTCTATTTAATAGGTTTGTCCTATGTCCTGGATTAACTTTGTCAAGGCATGTTACATGTTGTTTATTTAGGGTTCCCCCTCGAATAAATTACAAGCAATGGGCAATTAGAGCTATTTTTTTCAAAACAGTAATTGGTGCTTAAATCACTGAAAGGGCAATATACCTCCACAGTGAAGATCTAGACAGTTCCCTAGGGTCTTTCCTGTAGGTTTGGCTGAAGGAAGACCATAAAGGGGACTGAGAATTAAAAGTACTTATTGTTTTCATATTCAAGAAAGGATAAGACTGTTCTTTAGCCAAAGACCCAAACCGTGAACAAGTAACCACCCTTAATTACAGATAACTTCGGATCAGTGCAAATGCTCGGATAGTCAGCTAATAAACAACAGCCTCACTCTGTTTCTGAAAGTTGGCAAATTAATGATAGCACCTGGCTTCTGAAAACCAGCCAGTTAGAGATAAAATCCACAGTCAGCCCACCGATGACAGTTCTCCCCTTCTAGACAACAGCCAATCAGCTAGTGCTTCAAAGCCAGCCGATGAAAGGCAGCCAGACTCCTGTGACCACAGGAGCACACCTGAAAATCTGCCGGCCCCTAACCAATCCTGCTTCTAAAAGCCCACCATACCCTGAATGCCAGGCTTCCCTACATAAGATCAGGGATGTCTGGGGAGACATCCTTATGAGCACAGCTCTCCCTTGCAGGCAAATCGGAAGTTCACTTTTTATTTTTTGCATTAGAGAGTTTGATTTATCATTAGTTCATTAATTCTCAACATTTTCAATGGTTCAAACCCTGTTTATGTAAGTTGGACTTGTGAGTGACAGACACACTGATGCTGTGACATAATCAAATTCAGTCTTCTCAATTCTGGCAGTGGTTGCCTTTATCTATTGTCTGTTTGTGTATGTTTGAACTCCAAATGCCAAAATCCAAGTGTAAATTTTATGCTGAGTTTTCTAAACAGTGGACTTTTGCTAAATAAGGAAAAAGTCATTTTGAAGCTCTCAGTATGCAATTGTTTACTCAATATCAAAATAGTGGAAAGTCAGATATAAATCAGTATATACCAACAGCTAAGCATATGAGAGGTATCACTCAGCTACTACCAAAAGAAGTGATAAAATAACAATATTTTATTAAGAGAAATTCAGATGAAGAAGGTAAAATAATGGCAACAGAAGCTGTAGTAGCGTTTCACACGGTGTATCAGTATCAGTCTTTCGGTTCAAATGATCTGCCTCAAGTACCCCATTGCTTTAAAACAAACAAACAAACAAAAACCTTGTTGAATGTGTTTAAAAAAAAAACAGGTGAAATATTTATCCCTTTAAGTGTAAAGTTTATTTGTAAATGGAATAGAACTATTTATGGACAGGAAAACAAATTCCAACATGCAGTGTATAACTATTATGGCGCTTACGACAGTTTCATCCCTTCAAGAAGTCTGTTCTTTCACATGGATGTTACTAAATTCTCTTCCAACACGGCAACAAGTGGAATCATGGGTAGTGTTGTAGAAGAGGGAATAAAAATCAATGACAATATTCTTTTTATGTCGGTGGACATTTTTAAATGTTATTGATCAAATCATCACAGCATAATCCTGAAGAATGGAAAAGCAAGTTGTGCCTGAAATATTGTACTATCTGCTTCAACATTCCCAAAGTTGTTAACTTTCAGTACAATGGCTCGTATTACTAATGTTGGGTATATTTTCTCAGTAATGAAAGTTCAGTGGACAAAAGAATGAAACAAGTTGACAACTGTAGAAGCTATGTTGTATAAATGGAACATAGACTGTAACTGTAAGACATTTTATAAGCAAATTCGGCATAACAAAGAATTATTAAGGATAGCCAAAGGAAATACAATTAAAGGAAATGAAATTTAGATACTTAGAATTTATTTCAGATAAAGAAGTAATTTTTTTACATAAGTATACCCCTTGATTTTTTTTTTTACTTAATGTACTTATGCATAGGCAATTAGAAATAACTGAAATTTAACTGAGAGTCCTTTTTAAAATTTGCTCAATCTGGCAACCCTAAGGGAGGGACAATTCTTTTTTTAATTTCCCAAAACTTAAATTGCTTCTTTTAAAAATAGCAGCTGGGCTTCCCTGGTGGCGCAGCGGTTGGGAGTCCGCCTGCCGATGCAGGGGACGGGGCTTTGTGCCCCGGTCCGGGAAGATCCCACATGCCGCGGAGCGGCTGGGCCCGTGAGCCATGGCCGCTGAGCCTGCGCGTCCGGAGCCTGTGCTCCGCGGCGGGAGAGGCCACAACAGTGAGAGGCCCACGTACCGCAAAAAAATAAAAATAAAAATAGCAACCAATTCTTGTTTTATGGATATAATAAATTTGCATGGATCTCTCTGTTTCCTGCATTAATTCTGTTTCCTCATAGGAATTTTTTTTTTGTTTCTACAGTGTGGTATCATTCTTTCAGGCTGTTGGTTTTCTTAAATGTTCAGGAATCCTTGTCATTTAGTCACACTTATAATTTCAGGTTTAGATTGACCTATTTAGGTAGCTGGAATGTTTGAACTCATAACAAAACCCTTGTTTTCTGGGCAATCTATGCAATTTTGGGGTAAGGGAGAGAGACCATGTGGCCAAGTGGGCTTTCCTTTGGGGGCCTAAGTATCCCTCTATCCCTTATAACCAAGGGAAATGATGTCCTGGTTTGCCTAGGACAGTCACAGGTTACATTTCACGTGCTGGCATAATTATTAATAGTGCTTGCTTTTACTCAAAAGTGTCCCAGTTTAGACAACAGATTACATTGTCATCCTTCTAATGACAGATGGAAGTTAGCTGGGATATTGTCCCATTTCTCTCTTTGGCCCCAGCAACCACCTTGGGAGTATCTGGTGGCAAATATCCCAGTTAATTTAGAGAGCAGAACTCATGGCGTTAACCTGGGGACAAATGCTACAGCAGCCACTTGCGGAATAAAAGATTGATACAGCCACTCCACATCACTGTAATTAATTATCCTACTGGCTGCCCTCCTCTGCCCTCATTACTTAGCATCTTAGGTTTCTTTTTTAGGGGTCAGCAGAGCTGTTATCTTTCACCTAAATAGGATTATAGGTTTTGTGCTTTTTTAAATCCCTGGTGGGTGTTATCATCCATGACTAACCCCATCTGCTTTAACATTAATATTAAACCTACAGTAACAATAATTATAGGTGAGATGTGAAAACTTATGTGTCAGGCACTGTTCAGCACTTTACTTATATTAATTCTCAGAGGTAGGCACTTTCATTTTCCAGATATGGAAACTGAGGCATAGAGAGGCAAAGTAATTTATTTACCCAAGGGCTGGAAGACCCAAAGAGTAGGCAGCTTACCAAGAACCCAGCAATTGACTTCAAGGCTCATGTTTTTAACCACCAACTAAATCCCTCATATCAGACAGTAGCACTCTTCCTGACTTCCTAGAGCCTGTTCTCGGTTTAGCACTTCTATATTAGTTCTGTCATTTCTGTGGGGATTTTAAGTGGAAGGAGAAGTTAATTCATGCGTTCAGTTAACTATTTAAACCAGAAACTTATCCAAAAAAATTTTTTTTTCAAACTCAGTTGTTCTATCATTTCGCAGAAGGGCTTCTGGTCTAAAGGATTATTTTCTGTCATGTAAACAGTCTAAACTTTAGCCAACGCTTGCTAATATGCACAAACATTCACACAGTACTTCCCACTGCTTTATCAATCTAGAAAGCTAGATAAAGATCTGGCATTAAAAAAAAAAAAAGATCTGGCATAAAAAGAGGAAATTATACCATGGAAATTTCCACACAGCCCCTGGACACTCCACTGTAGGTACATTATGGGTCACTCGGGGTCATAATAGTGCTTCCCTTTACAGTATATAATTCCAAATCATATTATTTAAATCAGAAAGGAACAGTGACAACCCCAAGGCCAATCCCATTATTTTGCCAATAAGAAAACTAATTTCAAAGAGATCATGTGATTCACCCATCATCTCACAGCTAATTAGTATAATTAGTGATAAAGCCAGAATTACCACCCAGTGTCCTAACTCAGAGTTCTTTTTATGTGGTCTCACTGCCTCTCTATTTGGTTGCTTTGGGAACAGAATGAGAAAATCATTAAAATCATGTTATTATCTAGATTTTCATCTAGAAATGATCATTTTATGTAGGTTTGATCTAAATCTGGACCCATACTTTAATGAAAATTACTATCTCAATTTTAAAGGAAACCTTTGAAAGTGATTGTAGGGCTTCCCTTGTGGTGCGGTGGTTAAGAATCCGCCTGCCAATGCAGGGGACATGGGTTCGAGCCCTGGTCCGGGAAGATCCCACATGCCGCAGAGCGGCTGGGCCCGTGAGCCACAACTACTGAGCCTGCACGCCCATCTATTGAAGCCCGTGCACCTGGGCCTGAGCTCTGCAACAAGAGAAGCCATGACAATGAGAAGCCCCTGCACCACAATGAAGAGTAGCCTCCCTTGCTGCAACTAGAGAAAGCCCACGTGCAGCAACGAAGACCCAACACAGCCAAAAATAAAAATAAATAAATTTATTTTTTAAAAAGTGATGGTAATATCTGTCATAGTTCCCTGCAATATTTTCCACGTTTTTCTGTGATATCCACGCTCATAGAGTAAACCATGCTGCTTTTCATCCCCAGAATAGCATTGACTCATATCTGTTCAAATATATTAACATTTTCATCTCAACTGACTCACCTGCCAAGAGCATCAGGTTTTTGTGCCAGTTCCTAGGGTAATCCATATCACCCCTCTGCTAATGAAATTTGAAAAGTGAAAGCTTTTTTCTTAATTCTTGTTTTTCCTGTTAGCAATTGGCTTTCTGAGTTACAGGTATGTTCTAGAAATTGCAACATGTGAAAGGTTAAAGAAGGGGTCTTGAGGTAAAGGAAAAGGGGGAGAATGAAGAGATATTTCATAATTTATCAAGAGATTAACATTTCACATTCTAAAAGAAATAAAAATGACCTTGACTTCCCTGGTGGTCCAGTGGTTTAGACTCCGTGCTCCCACTGCAGGGGGTGTGGGTTCCATCCCTGGTTGGGGAACTAAGAGCCCACATGCTGTACAGTGTGGCCCAAAAAAAAAAAAAGACCTTCTTGTACAGGACCAAAAGGAG
Source organism: Neophocaena asiaeorientalis asiaeorientalis (assembly GCF_003031525.2). Lineage (NCBI taxonomy): Eukaryota > Metazoa > Chordata > Mammalia > Artiodactyla > Phocoenidae > Neophocaena > Neophocaena asiaeorientalis. The sequence continues at coordinate 1,206,342 of NW_020174057.1, forward strand.
ATGTTATAGAAGGAAAAGTGGGGAGAAAAAGATAAAAACAAGCTTATAAGTTTTTATCATTTGTTATAAGGAAGAAATAGCTACGGATACTCAATAATCTCTATTTAGAAGCATATTAGAAGCTAAGTTCTGAAAAGTCTTACTTATAAACTATACATTCAAGATAAAAAGCAATAATTCTTGCCAATTAATACCTGTATCAGGACTTCCCTGGTGGCGCAGTGGTTAAGAATCCGCCTTCCAATGCAGGGGATGCAGTTCCGACCCCTGGTCAGGGAACTAGAGCCCACATGCATGCCGCAACTAAGAGTTCACATGCCACAACTAAGGACCCCGTGAGATGCAACTAAGGAGCTCACCAGCCACAACTAAGGAGCAGGCACAACCACAATAAAAATAAAATAAAATAAGAAAAATACCTGTATCTTCTTTCCCTGATTGTCTCCAGCTAGAGCTAAAAAAAATCTGCTAAAACTGTCTTCTGCACATCCAGGTTACCCACAATTCTCTCAGAAGACACACTGCCTTACAATCAGCAAACCCCTCCCCCATTCCACACCACCCGCTAATCACCGGGCCGGCCATTTGCCTCCTGACTCTGGTCTCCAGTTGGAAGCACCAGAGTAATATCCCACCTACACTCCTGTTAATTCTAGCTAAAACAGCATCTTTTGCTGTTTTCTTCTCTTAATAGCTGTTTTCGCTCTCGCAAATTATCTCGTTTGTTTACATAATTGTCTTTCAGCCCTTTTTAGAGAAGATTTTGCCTATCTAGTTTACTCCACAGGCAACTCGTTTCTAGAACAATGCCTGACACCTAGGAGGTGCTTGAAAATATTTGCTGAATGACGTAATTTATTTGGCTCCCTTCAAGCTTCCGAGCATCTGGTCCTTTGGAATACCAAAGAGCAGCTATCAACTTCAACGCCCACTTCAATCATCACTTGGAAATGTCCCACATCTGAAATCTTAAACCCTACAGAAATTCTCTCCAACTGCTATCTCCAATTACTTGGGTACATTTTCTACTGCTTTATTCCTAACAGCTCAGGACTCCCCAGTTGTAACACAAATGCTCCACCGATGCTTATACTTTACTTCTTAATCCCTTCTGCAGCTGAGACTGGTGAAAGCATAGTTTACACCCACTAGCTTGATTTCACCATCTCCTGCTCTGTCTCAACCCAGGCATTCTGGCTTCTGCTCCTGCCACTCTACCAAAACTGCCCTTGCCGAGGTCACCACCCCACAATCCTGTCAGACTGTAAAAACATTTTTTTTTTTAAGTCTAATACCAAATATTAAGAGTATGTGGGAAAACGGGAACTTTCTTACAGCTGGAGAAAAATTGGTGCAACCGTTTTGGAAAGCAATTAGTAAAGTTGAACATTTAAATTACCAACAACATATTCCCCTAGAGAAACTCTTTCACATGAACACAAGAAGATATACATGTGAATATTTGTCATGGCATTGCTTGTAATAGCAAAAAATTTGACAATCACCTAAACGTCCATTGAGGTAGAGACTTGTACTTGGTCCCCCCAAATTTATCTTCCCCTGCTTCACCAGTTATTGAACAACCAAATTTTAGGCATATTGTCACTTAAAGATTCTTTTTCCCATTATCTTTGACACCTGTGATCATGAGATTAAGTTTTAGCCAATAGAATGTAAGTGAAATTGGAGAATGAAATGTCTTCTCTTTTTTCTTTCTATGAGAGAAACGCAAATGTGTCCACTAGAGCTGGAGCTGCAGTCCTAAACTTTGAGGTGACCTGTATGTAAAGGTCTATGCAGACTGGAGTAACAAGATAGAGGGAACCTGGGTCCCTGAATCTGCGGCACTCCATACCATCTCTGGAAAACTACATTTGGACTTACACAAAAGAGAGAGAAAATGTTCTTATTTTGTTTAAGACACTGTTGCTTTGTTTTTTGATGGTCATCTTTAGCCAAACTTTATCCTAATGATCAAAACAGTGTATTCATTAAGTGGACTCCAGTACAGTAATAAATAGAGAAACAAACGAGAAAAATCTATCAATGTGGATAAATCTCAGAAACATAGTATTGCAGAATAAAATGTATAAAAGTATACTATTTCTTTAAACAAATAATGTATATTTTTATGGGCTTATACATATTTGCATAAAAAATATAAAACATATGAAAATGATTCCCAACAGCTTTGTGATAATAGTATGTATCCTTAGGGCAGGATCTTTTCTGATTCTCCATTGATTAACCAGCTACATTACTGATTACATTATCAGCCAGGATGGCCAAAGCCAAACCAATTAAAAGCAACTCAGTTCGTCCTGTCAAGAGCATTCAAGGCTGATTTGTCTACCCTTCCTTTATAAATCACTACTATTGAAATAAAGCCCTGCTCTTCTCTGAGTCACTCCTGAATGCTGAGAGCAGAGACAAGCTGTTCCTGAGATGTTACTCTGTGGAGAATATCCTGCCAAACTTCAGTAGAATTCTAGCAGGAGAAGTAGCCTTGGCCACAATTATTCATATTCACCAACTCTTTCCTGAGTATATATACTGAGTTAGGGATAGGAATGTTGACCCTGTAAATTAATGTGAGTAAAAAAAGAGCTGACTGCATTATTTTTTATAGGTGGGGGAAATCTGAGCTTGAGATGAAGGGAAAAATCAACCAGTTAGCCATTTTCAATTTTCTAATAATGGTGAGAATAGCAACCACCATTTGTTGAGGACTAGTCAATATATCAGACATGCTATACATATTCACTTATTTAAAATAATTTTCACAACAATGCTACATTATTAATTTTAATACTAAGGGCTAGAGATAGCTAATGGTCACATAGGTAGAAAGGAGTTGAACCTAGATTCTATTTAAAGAGCTATCTGAATCTGAAGTCTATTCTACAATATTCTTGAATATTGTACTAGACAATTTACCATCAGTAACAGTATTTACTTTCACGGGCTAGTCATATGTACAAGTGAACTAAATAGCTGATTACATTGTGTCATTAAAATAATGATTGCACTGTGCATTTAGAGGCCATTGAAGGGTTTACCTGTCCCCAGACATCTTCTCTGCATTCTGCAATGTTGCTACTATTTATGTTACTTTTGGGTTAAGTAATGCCCCCTAAAATATCAGTCAAGTTTGTCTCTTGTGAGGGAGACATTATCATTAACTAATCCATAGATTACTTTAACAAATTAAACTACAACTTAATAACAATTTATTCAAACTAGATTCCCAAAGGAATGAGATACGTGTTACATATACTTAAATGGATAATGTAAAAGTCTTTTAAGAATCAAATATTCTTAGGAGGAAAGCTGTAACGGAGGGACCTGGATGGTGAAGTATACCACAGAGGTTCTGTATGTTCTGTGGGTCCGGTATTGATGCTGAAAACTCGGCCTCTGTGCACTGGTGCTGAATCAAATCTTGGACACAGAGTTTTGGGTGAAGTAGCAAAGAAGAGCTTTATTGCTTTGCCAGGCAAAGGGGGACACAGCGAGCTTGTGACTCTCAAAACTGTGTGTCCCAACCTGGGAGGATTTGGTGAGGAGTTTTATAGCAACGGTTCAAGGGCGGACTTGTTGATAAGGGTCAGGGTGTGTGCAGGGCCTGCACTCCTTTAATCTGGCCTCAGGTCATCTACTAATGAGCTTCTCTGTTTCCTTTAATCTGGCCTCAGGTGGTCTTCTCTGGAATGAAGAATGCTAACATCTTCCATTTGTTGGGGGTTTTAGTTCTGTAAAGAGAGCTCAATGATATAGTTATGTGTATCCCTTGAGGCAGAACCAGGACCTGCCCCAAGGCTGCACTATTGTTTCTTGGCTGCTCCTCCCTTGTCTCTGCATCACCTCCCTTCCCTGATTAGCAACTGTTCGAATCTGCCCTTTGGTCATGGAGGCTGGAGTCTATTCCCTACAAACAAGAAAAGGGGGACATGGAAAGGCTTCTGTGCCCAGGAGTCCCACAGGGTCCTGCTCGGTTTCAGTACCTTCACCTGAAATGGAACGTTTGAATTTGAGGAAATCTTTAATATTACCTATCACAATCCCCTTCATCATCACACCCACCAAAAATACCCCATACAAAAGCGGAAGCTTAGTCCCAGAAGATTCCTCCATTTGTTCATAGTCATATAGACATATTTTAACTGTGCTAAAGCTAACTCATGAGCCTTTTTTCATCTTAATTGGAGTATAATTGCTTTACAATGGTGTATTAGTTTCTGCTTTATAACAAAGTGAATCAGTTATACATATACATATGTTCCCATATCTCTTCCCTCTTGCGTCTCCCTCCCTCCCACCCTCCGTCATGAGCCTTTTAACTCCAAGATCATTTCTCCGTCAAAAGTTGGGGAGGGAGCTTCCCTGGTGGTGCAGTGGTTGAGAGTCCACCTGCCGATGCAGGGGACACGGGTTCGTGCCTCGTTCCGGGAAGATCCCACATGCTGCGGAGTGGCTGGGCCCATGAGCCATGGCCGCTGAGCCTGCAAGTCTGGAACCTGTGCTCCGCAACAACGGGAGAGGCCACAACAGTGAGGGGCCCGCGTACCGCAAAAAAAAAAAAAAAAAAAAAAAAATGCTGGGGAGAAAAATGCCAAAAAGAAACTAATGAGGAGATAAAGAAAGGAATATTTGACCCAATTCACAATTTTAACCAGCACAAACCCACACACCCACCAACTGCCTTCATCTGGTTTTAGGTAAGAGGAAGGGAAAAGACAGGGAAAGTAAAAAGATGGCTGAGTGGGTGGGACATTCTGCCTCCTGTTTGGGAAGGAGGCTGATCAAATCATCAGAAAGAGCTGGAGCTCTGATTTCTGCTTCCTCCTTCCTTCAAGCCCATAGTTGATCTGAGGAGGAAGGAGGGATAGCTTCGATAATGGGAGGAGAGGCTGCTGTGATAGAGCAAGAGGATTCATCTTATCCAGTTTCCAGCCCAGTCTACTCCCACCCCACAACATCCCTATCAAGAGAAGGCCCACGCTCCAGTGAAAACCAGCCCTACACTCCCCTGGATGGATCTCATCTTTGAGCCAAGGTCAGGTTTGCTGCCATTCTCACCCACTGGTCCAGAAAATGCCCTCTGGAGCCACTCAAACAGGTCAAATCCCTCCTCTGCATATAATAATAATCTTTCACGTATCTGATGAGTCAAATAATATGATAGCAGACACTTACATGTAGTGCTGACTGTGTGCCAAGCACTATCCATAGTACTCTAGAGTAATTCATTTAACTTTCCCTATAACCCTAATACTATTATCATTGGCCCCATAGAAAACTGAGGCATAGAGGGTTAAGAAACTTGCCCTGCTCTCTCAGTATATATTCAAGCTAGGATTTTTGAATCTGTTCACTCAATCGCTGTGTTACACAAATTTTTCTTCCCTATTTCTTGCTCTCCAGTCAGCCCCTCCTCGTATGACATGATTCTCCATCCCTTCATCCTTTCCTCTGACTCCCATTCCAGTCGGTCAGTGCTGCTTTTTAAACAGGGTCACTATCCAAGACTGAGTTCATTGAGAGGCGGGCTCTGAGACAGCATTTATAGCGTGCAGGGTGTTTACTAATGAGCTCCCTTGACATCAACACCTGAGGGAGGTGAACAAGGCAGGAAGAGGAGGACAAAGCAGACCTAAGACATTTTTGCAATTTTTGTAGGCCTATTGAAGTTCAGATCATAAAATATTCACTGGTTACTCTGAAAATGCAAACTATGTTCAGTTGACTGGATGTAAGAGCCACTGAAATTTTGACTACATGACATTAATCATATGTGCTATTTTTGTCCAAAATTTTAGCTAGGCAGTTTCACCCAGAACCCACTATTAAAATGTTTATGAATGATGATAATGGAAACCATTTTATTGATTCAGGCTAATTAAGTAAAAATTTCTGGGTATAGCCACCTCCTCAGAGATCTGATTTATCTTTAAAAATAAAAGGTACGTTGTTCTCATAAGTGTTAAGAAGAGGTCTACGGGTCCCCTAAAAAGATTCCTAGGCCCATTATTTGTGTGCAAGTTCTTTTGCTTGTTAGTTTAATAATGCTACTGCTGGTTGATCAACCAAGTTGTTTTTAAGAGCTCCACAGTATTTTAGCAAGTCTGTAAAATAATAGATAATTAGTCCCTAGGAAAACAAAAAGGAGTAGAATGCCTCAGCCCCCACAAATCTGTTACTTGTCAGATGCCTATTACAACAGCTGCTCCAAGTGCTATTAAATTTAAACCTTGAATTCTTACCTTATTTATTTTACAGTCTGTTTATCAACTGTTCATATTTCACAGCTCCATACATTTGTATTCTTGTTTTTTTTACATTGTCAATTTCAGCAATCACAATTTATGCCTGGGCTGGAGGAATTTCTACAGTGTACATATTAAAAATCATGCAAAGTATGAAAGGGAAAGTTATGGGAGTGTTATTTTAATAATAACGATGAATACAGAAATGAGGGAACTTTTCAAAGGGAAATTAAAAGGAGGTAAGTTAAAATAACAGGAAATTGAATGTGATGAGGAAGAATCATCCACCTGCTAGATTAATAAACTCTCATTCAATGCTCCAATACCGCATTGTTCCTCCACATTGTTAAGTTTGCTGAGAAGATATTTTAAATGATAATTTCCATTTTCAAGTTGAACTACTTCCACAAAGTAAGCCAGTCACATGCTTCAGATGCCGGACTCTTCGTTACATTTTTCAACACGCCATAGCGTCTCCCTCTCACACGCAGCAAAATTCACGTTACCTCCTAGGACCCCAGACATAAATTTCTTGCTCTTCCGAGTAGTCCAACCCTGTCTCTTTCACTAAACTAACTCAATTCTTTTGTTAATTTTGCATAAACATTCTCCATGGAAACAGCTCCTTTTTAGTCATGCTGAGACAAGAGCAAAAGAATTATCTGTATTTTGTATAACCCCCTTGAACTAATGAGTTTGATAGAAGTCAAAGAATGAAAAGCTTATCAAATAAGCTGTCCTATGTAAGCAATTTTCCCATGAACGAACCCAAGATTTCCTATAAGGATTACATAATATGCGTTGCTCACTTTGCCACAAGTCCTTATCTTGCCTATGATGTAAACTGACCAGTAGGAGAGACACGTCTAAAGAGAAGGGTCAGCTGGAGGCCCTGAACCAACTTACAGCTGCAAAGGGAAATTGACTAATCTTAGAAATTTGCTTTTCCTTCCTTGTCCTAGGCTTGATCCAACTGGAGGAAATTCACTGGTATTTCATGATTTTCCTTTACAATAAGCTGTGAGCAAGCTGCAGAGGAAACTCGTCAGGTCAGAGCAGAAAGGAAACTGCCTAGCACCTTCGTCAGTTTCCTGTTGCATCCAACTGATAGCAGAAAGGAGAGGATGTGATGTTATACGTGCTGGCCTTAGATTTCTAGATGCTAGTGATAAATGCTGCCACCTTCCATTCAGTGGCCAGTGATTCACAGTTTTCTACTGATCTAATCTAGATTCAGACTTTAAAGACCACCCCTTAACTACCCAGACCTTCAAAATGCTTATGTTGTGTAACATATAGAGAGACAACAGTTAAAATATTTCCTTTACAAACAGTCACCCCACCCCACCCCATGATCTACTAAGCTCCAGAAATACACAAGGTCTGTTTTTAGGGAAATCAATGCCTTCAAACTTTGGTCAGCTCACTGCAGACATTTCCATGGCAGAGTGGGGAGAATGTCTTCTGATTTAGTCTGGGGTAGGGTGTGTTGGAGGCATTTCATTGGAAACTTTTCCAATCGGGTACATGACTGCTCTGCTCAAAAATTCCAATGACTTTCTCTTGATTACAGAATAAAATCCTAGTTTATTTGCAAATAATTTGAAAACCTGGAACAACATAGTATCTACCCACCTTTCCAGAACTGATCTCAAACCATCCAACTATTATTATTTACAAAAAGAAAAGAAAAAAAAAAACCAGTCTACACATAGTGTCGCAAGCTTCAGAGCTTGGGCTTAGGCTAGGCCATCATACAAAATGACCTCACTATTTCTATTCTCTCTAAGTCTTATCCATAATTCGAAACCAGTTCAACTTACTGTTTCACCATCAAGTCTTCCCTAACTATTCCAGGTACAAAGGAATTGGGTAAACCTTGTAGCATTTATGGTATCTACTTCTCACTTGGCCATCTTGTACTCTTTTGTTGTGCAATTCTTTTTCTTAATTCTTGCATTCCTGTTTAAGTCTATGCTTTTGTAACAACTTTGGGAGAAAGATGATATATTGTACTTCTTTACGTGTCTGCACCCCACCCAGAATAGTGCCTTCAATTCAGCAATACATATTTTAGATTAATTTATTGAAAGTGCATGGTATTAAACAGGAACAGACAAACACATATAAACTTAAGTGGAGTGGAATAATCTAGCACTGCAACAAGATAATCATGGGTTTGGGGGATTTAAATAGGTTAGGTTCTTACAGACTCTGAGATTTATAGTTAATATGAAATACCTTGACTATCTTAACCAACTAATCAACCAACCTATTAAGCAAACAAAAGCAGGGGCAGAGAGTATATGGGAACGCTCTGTACTTTCTGCTCAATTTTTCTGTGAACCTAAAACTTCACTAAAAAATAGTGTTATTAAAAGAAAATTTTCTGACACCCGCGGTATTGAGCCACTTATGTACTATACCAGATCACTCAACTGTATCTGATGCCCATTCCCATACCTCAATCACTTGACATGCTTCCACCGTTACTGCAATAGAACGGTGTACAGTGTCACCTGACACAGAGGGACCACTGTATGTGTACATTGGCTGCATTGGACCCTGGAGTCTCTACCTTCACCAGAGTCTGCCTGGACTGACTGGAGATCACAGAAAAGCAAAAGGAGTCAATGTCCCCATAGGGTAGACTTTACCAAGTGAGAGGCAGGAGAACGGGAGAACCCAACAAATAAATTGTCCTTCACCCCATCCATGGGTATATGTATAGCTAATTCACTTTGCTCTACAGCAGGAACTAACACAACATTGTAAATTAACTGTACTCCAATAAAAATTAATAATAAAAAAAAAGCATCCCATCCATGAGTTGTTCTGGTTTCCTATGGCCTCTTTGGACACCAATCAGCTCTGGTTGAGAAGCTGAGGCCAGCTCAGTGACACAGCACTCTGTATTCATTCTCCTTTCTTTGATTCATTCCCTTTTTCTCTTAACTCTTACTTCTCTGGGATCACACCCCTTTCTAAAATGATAGATAGGTAAGCTCTTACTTCAGGCTCTATTTTCTAGTGAATCTGAACATCTGTCAAAAACCAAACCCTGTGCTTAGAGTTAGGGAAAAGACATAGTCTTCTATAGTTACAAATGTTCTTTTTTGTTTTGTTTTGTTTTCCTTAAAAGGTAATGCATTCATAGGGTTCAAAAAAGTAAAGGCACAAGAAGGTAAACAGTGAAATCCTCCCTCCCACACACGTGCTCCTGGTATATCATGCCTTTATACCCTGCTACCCTCCAAACAATCTTGGAAATTGTTTCAATCAGTGCATTAAAAACTTCCACAACATTTTTGGTTACACAATGTTCCAACATGTGGATGTACCGTACTTTACTTAGTCTATTATTGATGAAACATTAGGTTGTTTCACTCTGATCCTATCACAAATAATAGAGAAGTAACATTATATGTAGTTATTTTGCACACATACCTGCATATCTATAGGCTAACTTTCTGGAAATGATATTTGTAGATCAGAGAGCACGTGCATCTGCATAGAAGCATCTGTTATTGTACATCCTCAACAACACAGTGTGTTAACAATATTTTTGCATTTTATCTATTTGGTTAGTGAAAAATGGTGTCTCGGCATATATTTAAATTTATTATGAGTGAGGTAAATAATCTCAGATGTTCAAGAACCATTTATTTTCCCTTTTCTGTGAACTGCTTGTTTTTGAAGAAGTCTTCACCAAGGGAAAAATCTTTGGAGCCTCTATTTTTAAACCCCTGTGCACCATGACTCAAAGCAACTTAAATCGAGGACTCTAACATGACTCTCACATCACTGCTTGCGATATTGCAGTTTATATCATCTCTAAGTTGCAAAGTCTTGTCTCCACACTCAATGAGTTCACAGTCTAGCAATATAGAAGACAGTGGGGAGACGGGAGTAAATCAGGCTGAAGGATATCCAGCTGTCCCAATGATAATGCCCAAAGAGCGGGGCACACTTGGCTGATGAGGGGTGATGTTGGTACCCCGAAACTCAGTCTGATTGCTGGGTGTGCTGCAGCTGGCATCTCTAAGCAGTATCAGGGCTGAGAAGGGGATGAGGTGTCCTGGTTCTAAGAAGAACTGTCCAAGAGTGAAGCCAGACTCCAGCCAGCAGTGGGTAGGGCTGGGACAGGCAGGGACATTACAAGCATTAGAGTAAAGCTACTTACAAACTCTTATGGGGCTAGATAGAGAATAGGATGGAGGTGAGGCCTAGAAAGTTCTCACACTTTTGAACACAATAAAGTGGAACAAACAGGCAGAGAGTCATGGCCCTTCTATGCAAAGGGAATACAATGAACAAAGGTCTGGAGGACCAAGATCTTTTTTCTGTGAATGATGACTGATCAAAGGTGGCCAGATAATAGGGAGGGCGTGTGTGTGTGTGTGTGTGTGTGTGTGTGTGTGTGTGTGTGTGGTATATGCCTGTGAGGGCTATGAAAGATGAACAGAATGAGAAATGAGATCACCCTTTAACTAAAAGCTTTTCTTGATTCCTTAGTTTGCTCAGTTGGGGTGAGTGTGTGTGTGTGTGTGGGTGTGTGTGTGTGTGTGGGTGTGTGTGTGTGTGTGGGTGTGTGTGTGTGTGTGGGTGTGTGTGTGTGTGTGGGTGTGTGTGTGTGTGTGGGTGTGTGTGTGTGTGTGGTATATGCCTGTGAGGGCTATGAAAGATGAACAGAATGAGAAATGAGATCACCCTTTAACTAAAAGCTTTTCTTCCTTAGAGTTCTTCTCAACTGAGCTCAGATTTTCTGATATCAATATATTTTATTTGGCATAAGTGAAAAGCCCTAGCATAATTATGTTTTGGGATGAGGTACAGACAACCTATTTTAGGGAAAATAGAAGGAGAAGCTCACTAGGTCAAAGAGAGTTGGCCCCTACTAGTCACAAGGTCCCTTCTTCCTCTCAGTTCAAAAATAAATCCCAGGGGCTTCCCTGGTGGCGCAGTGGTTGAGAGTCTGCCTGCTGATGCAGAGGACGCGGGTTCGTGCCCCGGTCTGGGAAGATCCCACATGCCGCGGAGCGGCTGGGCCCGTGAGCTATGGCCGCTGAGCCTGCGCGTCCGGAGCCTGTGCTCCCGCAACGGGAGAGGCCACAACGGTGAGAGGCCCGCGTACCACAAAATAAAAGTAAAAATAAATAAAAAATAAATCCCAGGGCATGAAGGTAACGGGGATATTTGTAAGGACAGGGCAGTGCAGTATCGGGGATGGAAAAACTTCTTTAAAAATAAGGAAATGTATACCTCTTTTATATTTATGGTTACTAGAATTGTTAGAATAAAAAACAATAAAATGTAGATGCAAAGAGGGGTCCGTGGAGTGAAATTAGCTGTATTACAGAACTCTAATGATACCCACTTCCTAAACGCCTAATAGACTTTACTAAGGAATACTCCAGAGCTGTAACAATTTTAAAAAATCTGCTTGGCTTTAAAAAGAAAGAAATACATGATAATAATTTTTTCAAAGAGACATTGCCAAGGTTTATCCATACCAAAACGCTGAGCGAAATTTTAATGTGAAATGAACCACAGAAAAGAGATAATAATAAGAGAGGCTTACAAAAGCCCTGTCATCTGCAGACACATTGGCACCCTCTATTCTTCTTTCAGCTCCTCCTAAAACTGTTCTATAATCCTTGATGTTTACATTATCCACCTCTTTAAAATCCAACAGCTTGCAGACTCCAGGGATTAAAAACAGAAGAACTATATTTTCAAATCTTTGCACATAAAGTAAAAATAGTAACAGAGGTTCAGATGACCTCCCCCACCCCATCCCCTGCCGGTATCCTAGAGCATCATTCAGCCTTGCCCAGAGGATCAAGGCAATGGCCAGTCCAGCCAGTTCTTCCTTTGTAATGACTACTGTCTACATCTTGCTTGCTTAAAGACTCAGGACAATTCGGGCCAAGAACTTCCCGTCGAAGTAGTAGGGGAGGTAGAGGATGAATGCCCTGAAGTTGGGGTTCCAAGAGCTAGTTGAGAAGTGAATAATGGGACAGGGTAGGATAGGCAGGCTGAGGTTCTGTACTCCTTAGTCCATGACAGACACCTTGAGGCACCTGACAAAATGCCTTTCCCCTTCTTGCCTGCTAACAAGCCTCAGTTTTGTTCAGGGAAAAATGCCCAGCACACGGGATAAGTGATGACTGGTTTCATCCCATCATGGTGAACCCATTCTCCTTTGCCAGTGATAGTTCTAGGAGGGGGCATGTGACCCCAGCTTGACCAGTGCAGTGTAAGGAGAAGTTGGTTGAGGGCTTGTAGGAAAGGTTTTATTCCCTGTTAAAATAAAGGAGAGGAGAAAACCCTTTCTGTCTCCCTCCACTCACTTTCTAGAGTGGCTGCAACCATCTGACAATCAAGGGGAGACGGTGCAAGTCACTAAGGAGACAAGGTGGAATATGCCTTCTTGATAACATTGTTGAATTATCAAACCCACTTTGAGACAGGCTTCTTGTTAAGTAAGCAACAAATATCCTTATAGTCTTAGGCCACAATTTGTTAAGTTGTCTGTTTCTTTTTTAATTTATTTTATTTATTTATTTTTGTCTGCGTTGGGTCTTCATTGCTGCACACAGGCTTTCTCTAGTTGTGGCGAGCAGGGGCTACTCTTGGTTACGGTGCATAGGCTTCTCATTGTGGTGGCTTCCCTTGTTGCGGAGCACGGGCTCTAGGCGCGCGGGCTTCAGGAGTTGTGGCACACAGACTCAGTAGTTGTGGCGCACGGGCTTAGTTGCTCCACGGCATGTGGGATCTTCCCGGACCAGGGCTCGAACCCGTGTCTCCTGCATTGGCAGGCGGATTCTTAACCACTGCGCCACCAGGGAAGCCCAAGCTGTCTGTTTCTTGTAGCTGAGAAAACATCCTATAAGTGGTAGAAACCAAGTCAGTAACCAGGGAGGTAGTGCTGGGGAGAAGTCCAAAGGGTAAAGATGAGCAGTAAGTGGGGAAGGGGGCCAGGAGCATGTCAGAATGCAGTGTGGGAAATAGCTGGGAGAAAGTCAGGACCGGGAGTGTGCCTGGGGAATTCCTGGAAGACTCCCTCTATGTGGTTCTGGCTGTATGAAACAGGGGTATGATTGACAGCTTAAAGAGTCAGTGCAGGGCTAGACTCTCCAAAGCCCACCCCTTCCTTTATTTTTCCAGATAACACACGTTAGCCCAGACACTTGTCTCCTGCTTGGATTCTTACACGTTTCCTGATCCGTCTCCTCTCTTTGGTCTCCCAATCCTCCAATTCATCATGGACATGGTAGCCCGGTTAATCACCAACCCTGTCACTTCCACATTCTGAAATCTTCAATGGTGCCTCATTTTAAAAGTCCACCTTCCTTAGCCTTATGTATAAAGCTCTTCACCATCTTGCCACTTACAGACGTCTCTAACTGGATTGTAGCTCCCTCAGGAAAGTTCCAAGTCGTAACTTTTTGTCTCACATAGTTTAGAACATCTTTCATGCAGTAATTTTTAATAACTCTTTATTCATAGACATTATTTTTTTACCTTATTTTTTACCTTATATCATACATTTTAGAAGAAACAGTATTCACTTGTGTCTTACCAGTAGATATGACAATATCTACTGATTATAGAAATAAGTCATGGTAAGCATGCAATAAATAGCTGTTAGTATTTTAAGTTATGTCCAGATTAACATTTTTTTATGCTAGTCATATGACTTTATGATGATAATAAACACCCTTAAAAATGGTCATCAGGGACTTCCCTGGTGGCGCAGTGGTTGAGAGTCCGCCTGCCGATGCAGGGGACACAGGTTCGTGCCCCGGTCCGGGAGGATCCCACATGCTGCGGAGCGGCTGGGCCCGTGAGCTATGACCGCTGAGCCTGCGCGTCCGGAAAAAAAAGGTCATCAGAAAATGTTCCTTTGTGCTAGAGATTTTAGTAAAGTAACAGATTTGGGTAACTATGATATTTTAGTTTGAGTTTCTATTTGTTATTATTAATTTTTAGATAATCTTTTTTATTTCACAACCAGATATTTTTGAATTGCAGAAACAGAACTTTATTTCCTCAGTAGCGTATTCAGTTGCTCAAGCTTCCTTGCTCATAGCATTATCATTTCACACTTTGGTCATTGCAATAACCCCAGCTGGCATTTTCGTATCTTTTGCATGTTCTTGATTCCACAACTTTGCTCTTATCATTCTTTCTAGAATGCTCTCTGGTCTTCCCTTCGCTCCATCTTAAACATTCTTCAAAGCTAAATCCAAGTTTCACTTGTCACGTGAGGCCTTTCCTGACCACCATAATCCATGGTGGTTTCTCTTTCTTTCGAGCTCCTATAGCACTCAGTATCTGCATCACTCATTATGCATGTTTGACTTGCACTGTTAGTCTTCTTTTTAAACGTGCACGTAACCCAAACGTTTCTAAGACCTCAGCCTTCCCCTTAGTATCAAATAGAATAAATCATGTGCACATAGCTTTGCTCTCTTGAGAACACTTGAATTTACTGAGTTTCACCTCTTGCTCCAAACCTCTATCCCACATCAATTCTTGATCCTCCTTCACCATTTGCCTCCTGCATTTTCAGTCCTCTCTTAATACTCCGTCTCCCCAGGAAGAGACACAAGCTCTTCTCCTCCATTCCTTAAAGCATCACTAACCCAAGTTTGTTCCATGTAATGGACTTTTCTTAAAAAAATTAATTAATTTATGTATTTTTGGCTGTGTTGGGTCTTTGTTTCTGTGCGAGGGCTTTCTCTAGTTGTGGCAAGCGAGGGTCACTCTTCATCGTGGTGCGCGGGCCTCTCACTATCGCGGCCTCTCTTGTTGTGGAGCACAGGCTCCAGACGCGCAGGCTCAGAAGTTGTGACTCACGGGCCCAGTTGCTCCGTGGCATGTGCGATCTTCCCAGACCAGGGCTCGAACCCGTGTCCCCTGCGTTAGCAGGCAGATTTTCAACCACTGCGCCACCAGGGAAGCCCCTTGTAATGGACTTTTACTAAACATTTGGAAATAATAGAGAAAAATTGAGCTCAGAACAGAAAGTGATTAAAAGTTCTATATATTATTCAAAATAATTACCAATTATCTAGCATTTAATATGTGCCAGATACTATGCCAAGCATTTTCCATGCATTATTTCATTCAACAGTCACAGCATCCTTACACCCACTATCATATAGCTGGGAAATTAGGGAGACATTATTCAAATCCAAGTCTTTTTGGCTCTGGTGTCTGCCGTAATCATTACTGTTCCCAAAGTTCATGACCCTCAAAGAATTTCTTACTGTATGCAGTAAATTTTTTTGATCACCTATCCAATGCTCACTCTGTTTTTCTTTCCTGCTTCCCGTAGAACTCTGATTTTTTTCAGGAATCCACCCTCTTCAAGCCCCACCCTGAGAGTTGCATTCTGATTCTTCTTAGAAATTTAGGTCGGCAGTGATTGGCTCCGGCATGGGTATGGGATGCATTCTGGCCAATAAGACATAAAAGGAAATCTTCTGGGATGCTTATAGGAAAAGTTCCCTCCTCCCAAGAGAGACACACAGAAAGAGGATTCTCTTCCTCTGAACACTGTCCTGTTTAAAGATGATACACAGAATGGCTGTGTCCATCTTATAACCATGAGGGAGTTACCCTGAGGACAAAGACCACACAACAAAAGATGCAGAAAAGGAAAGGTGGTAAAAACCTGGTCTTTATTTTTGGTTCACCAAAATATTTAATCTTAAACATTCCTACCTCTGGACTTCTTGGAATAATAGTGTTATTAATTATACCCATTTTGAATTCAGTTTTCTGTTGTTTATGATGAAAATATCCTAATGGACACTTTGGCTTCTCTTTCCTACTAAGACACCAGCCTGCTGCTGCTGTAAGGTTTCACTCTTCTAACATCTGTAGCCTTCTTTGAGTCCCAGGCTCCCCAAATCTACTCTCCCTAAATGCCAGAGAACAACTCCCCAGATTCTATTATTGCTTTACTATGGAGAACAGTTAGTTTCCCTCTTGTCTCAACTTCTCCCACCTAGCCTCCAGGGTCCTTTCCCCACCACTTTATTACCAAAAAACCCACTAAATGAGTTTCCCTAAATAATTCTTCCCCAGAGATTAGATGCTGAGGACCAGGCGTCATATTACCTGAGTCTGAATCCCAGTTCCATTTCTTGTTAACTGTGTCCACTTTGACAAGTTGCTTTAGTTTTTCGGAGGCTCGGCTTCATCTATCAAAAGGGAATAATAGGGCTTCCCTGGTGGCGCAGTGGTTGAGAGTCCGCCTGCTGATGCAGGGGACATGGGTTCGTCCCCCGGTCCAGGAAGATCCCACATGCCGCGGAGCGGCTGGGCCCGTGAGCCATGGCCGCTGAGCCTGCGCGTCCGGAGCCTGTGCTCCGCAACGGGAGAGACCACAACAGTGAGAGGCCCGCGTACCCCAAAAAAAAAAAAAAAAAAGGGAATAATAATTGTAGGGTTGTTGTGAAGATCAAATGACATCATCCACACAACGCCTTTAGAATAGTGCCTGGCACGTGTAAGCATTCAAGATAAAACGCTGATTGGAAGTAAAGGAAACTAGGTAAGGTAGGCCAAAAGGGAACATTCCAATCTGTGCATTAGCTCATAGAAAAGAAAAGGACCAGACCCAGAAAAGACAACCCCAAGATTGTCTTTGTCAGACAAAGACAACGTTGCGGATCCAGATGGCAAGCAGGAAGTTATCTTTTTCAGTCTTTTCATTCCTCCACTCAAGATTCAGATTCCTGAGAACAAGCATTTGATTGGCCTAGCTTGGGTCATGCCCACCACTTGGTTTGGCTGAAAACGTCCCTTGCTTAATAGTGTCACCAGACTGTCTCCAGTCATATCCCAAAGCAAACTTAGAGTGCTGTCACCAAAAGAAGGAGTAAAGTTAAAAACAACCGAACTGCATTGTTACTCTGCGTTGTTATGTTTATAGGACAAGGATTATATCTTATCCACTGCATTGCCTAAAATCCTAATTCAACCAATGATCAAGATTTGTTGGCTGTTCTTATTTAGCTTGACTGGTAACACTGATCATTTGTGTTTTTTTTAAAGTCTTTTTTGAATTTCCTACAATATTGCTTCTGTTTTATGTTGTGGGATCTTAGCTCCCTGACCAGGGATTGAACCCGACCAGGGGTCGAACCGCACCCCCTGCATTGCAAGGCGAAGTCTTAACCACTGGACCACCAGGGAAGTCCCCGATCATTTGTATTTTTAAGGCTTGATCCAAAAGAAAACACGTTTCTTTTTTTGAGGTTTTTTAAGCTCAGGAAGCCTGTCAATGATAACTTTAAAAGAATATTACAAGGCTGTTTTTGAAGGGTGGAGGAAGCAGAGTAAAACTGAGGTTGTTAACCAAAAAATATCAGTATTAAAGAAAAACAGTGGGGGAAGCATAGAAAATTGAGGACACTATTTCAGTCTGTCTTCTTCATCCTTTTCTGAATTTTGCATAGATTTCCACCCTAGAAGGGATAGGAGGAATTGGTAGGAAAACCTTTTCCAGTGGTCTAATTGGGTCTATTTGATTAACCTTCAGAGGGAGTGTTCTTTTGACCTAAGCATGATCAAAAAGGAGATTGCATGTTGCATATATAGGCAAAAACCTTAGATAAAGCATTAACTTCACTGTTTGTCCCACAATTTCAACCACCAGTTTGTGTCCATTTTTCCTTACAAACAGATTTTTCCTTCAAATGGATTTCTATCATCAAAGACAGCCTGGATACCAGTCACCCTGTGGCAGAGCTCCCAATAGTTTATTCTTGCTCCATTCTTTTCTGTGAAATCATAGTAGGAGTCAACTTCCTCAAGCATTATTTGGCCTCATGCTTTTATAGTCATACTTAAACTCCTGCTCCAGATGTGAGAGCAATTTGGCCGAGACATCTGTTGCCCCTTTGTTCATCAGCGATGAAGCTGCTGATCTGACTGGGGAGGCAGACGCTCCCTTCCCCACTGTTCCCTGTGCACCCCTCCCCCCGAGGCTGCACATGTGGAAACCCTGGCAGCTAAACAGGAAGAGAAGGCATGGTCTTGGGTGAGTTTGTCTTAGGAAAGAGTAGAGAGAAAGGGGAGAGGGGGCCCTGGGACCAAGTTTTAGGGAACTTAAACAATAAATGGTTGAATGGCAGAGAACGAGCCTGAAAAGAAGCAGAGAAATAGATGTCAGGGAGATAGGAGTAAAACCAGGAAAACTGTTCGTGGAAGTTAAGGGATGACAGGGCCTCAAAAAGTAAAGAGAGGTCATAAGCAAAATGTAGAGTATATAGGTACAATGAAATATTATTCAGCCTTCAAAAGGAAGGTAATTTGAACGCATACTACAATATGGATGAAACCTGAGGACAATATGCTAAATGAAAGAAACCAGTCACAAAAGGACAAATACTGTAGGATTCCACTCTTATGAAGGATCTAGAGCAGTCAAACTCAGAGACAGAAAGTAGAACGGTGGTTGCCAGGGGCCGCGAGGAGGAGGAATGCGGAGTTACGGTCTAATAGGTATAGAGTTCTCCTTTTACAAGATAAAGAGTGCTGCAGGTGGACGGTGATGGTGGGAGCACAACACTATAAGTGTCCTTAACGCTGCTGAGCTGTACACTGAAATGTGACAAGATGGTAAATTTTGTTATATATATTTTACCTCAATTTTTTAAAAAGGGAAGGGAGGTCAGCAGAGTTAGATGTTGCTGAAAGGTCAGGTGGAGGGAGAACTGAAATATCCCCTGTGTTTAGTGTTGTGGAAACTGTAAGAGTGTAAGAGAGATCCTGCCAACAGTCCGGATGACTCTAATAGCCACATGTAAACCTTCAGGAGTAATTTCTGGCTCATGACTGACTTTCTGTAAAAGTGAGTCTTAACAGACTCAGGCCCTCTCTGGTTCCATGGCTCACCTCTTCCTCCTTTTCCTGTCCTCACTGGGCGCATCTCTCTCCCTCTCTCTTATTTTCTGGCTGCGCTGCGCGGCTTGCGGGATCTTAGTTCCCCCACCAGGGATTGAACCCAGGCGACAGTAGTGAAAGTGCAGAGTCCTAACCATTGGACCGCCAGGGAACTCCCACTGGGTGCATTTTCTTCTCCCTGGCGTGCTCTCGGGCTCCCACACATACTTCACCATTTTGGGACATAAAGCTTAACAGGACTTAAGTGTCCTGTTTCCCAAGTAGATTTTTTATACCTCCTCTCTGCCAACCTCCATCTCTCCCCTGCTTCCAAACAGTGCTAAGCAAGCACTTCCTTCCTACAAAGACATCCCCTGGATTAACTCCATCTGACTTCAGAAATTCCTACTCACCATTGCCTTCATCTCCATTATCCACTGAATAATTTTTTTGAATAAAGAATGGTAAAATGCCATTTGTCATTTCTTTAACAATTCTTTATTAATTTAACATTCCATAGTGTTGCTAGAGCCTCTACTTCATATCAGGTAGTATGTAGTTGCTGGAGATACAGTCTCTGCCCTCAAACAGCTCATGGTCCAGTGGGGGAGAAATTATCTCCTCCTGTGCCTCATACAGAGCTTTTGTCTTGAGGTTAAATGTTAAAGTGCAAACAGCCAAGGGAAAAAAATACATCTTTATAGAAAAATTTAGACTCTTTTGAGAGATAATAGAGTATTACAATTTCAGTAAGAACTCCGCATTGATGATAAATTAAGTATACTATACAATCACCACGCTGGCCTTGTTATATGCCTACAGCATAACTCCTACAACAGAACTTTCTCAGCTCTCCTACACATACTCTATGTTCCAGTAGAACTGAATTACTTTATTTTCCCGTTCCTAAAATGCAACTGATGATTATAAGACATACTATCAATTAAATAACATTTTAGAGAGAAAAGGATATACCCATAATACATTCAGATAGTGATTATAAGACACATACCAACTTGGAAATGTTAAAAAGGAAGGGGGAAGCAGGAGGATGAAGTGTGAATCTTAAGTTCAAAGATATACAGTGTTTGTTGCTCTCAGAAAATGCTTGGTGTTTCTTGAGCTCCCAACATTTGCTTATGCATTTCCTTCTGTTTGGAACATGTCTCTTCTCCCTACCCTTCTCTACAACCTATCCAGTTTCTAAGGATCCCTTCCTTCCTCTCATGAACCCTGTCCTGATCCTACCAACCAGATGTGATCTTTTGTTCATTCGTAGGTTCATTCAACAAATATATACTGACTGCCTGCTAAGTGCCAGACACTGTCCTAGGCACCAAGGATTAAATGGCAGGCAAGACAGGCAGACATAGTCCTGCCTTCATGGAGCATGTATGCTACATGAGGAGACAGATAAAAATGAAGTAAATTAACAAATGAATGAAATGACTGTAAATTGTAAAGAATGCTATGAAGAAAAACAACAACGATGACAAACAAGGAGCTGAGACAGAGAATTATAGAGGGGAGTCTCCTCTATGATGGGTGGTCAGGGAAGGCATCTACAAACAGGTGAAAACATAAGCTGAGACCTGAAGGGAGAGGAGGAATTATATATGCCCAGGGGGGAGAAGATCCTTCCAGACACAGGGAATAAAGAGCATGTGCAAAAGCCGTGAGGTGGGGCTGAGTTTGATGTATTTGAGGAACAGACCTTCCCTTCCTTTGAACCTCTATAGCATTTTATATCTTCCTTTGGGGTTTATACTAGTTTCCTTTAATCATAGTCCTTGCTATCATTTTCTTATTCTCCTTTTTATGCCTTACAATTAGTAAATTCTTGAGGGCAAGAATTGAGTCTAGTTTATCTATGTTTTTCCTTACAGTGCCTAGGACAGTATCTTGCACAAACTAGATACTCAGTAACTATGTTTTGAGTCCCATAAGACTACAAGTTGGGGCTATATTTACTTATCCCATAGACTAAGTTTCATATTACTTAGTCTTTTACTGAGCTACATTTTAATCGAATACTTTGGGTTTTTACCAGAGGTCGTTATAACAGCCATATTAAACTCATTACAGTATTTGCTGTTAAATGGTATTAAAAACATTATTCAATGTACCCTCTAGGAGTTCCTTTTGGAATTCAGTGTTAGCAAAAATTTTACTTCTGAATTAATTTGCATCTTCCTTTCTGAACCCCAAATTTATATAATGGATTATGTTTTACCTTACTATTGTGGGAGCTAGAAAACTAAAAATCAATCTATTTAATTTGAACAATTAAAGCAACACGGTTATCCATATGATTGTAATATTTGTATTTTTCTTTTTCCCAGATTCTGACTTTTCTCCTGATGATGATTAATATCACAGTTTGCCAGCCTCTGTGCCAAGTGCTTTACATGCATTATCTCATTTAATCTTTACAACAATGCTGAGTTTTATGGATTAAAAAAGCTAAGACTTAGAATAATGTCAAACAGTTAGGAAGTATTGGAGCTTGGATGGAACCCAGGCAGGCTGACTTCCCCACTATGAGGTATTTTGGTATCTTATCATGCGAGGTGTTATAAATCTCTTAAAATAATTTCAGGAAAGAGAAGGAGAAATATATATACATATTCTTACATGTACATATGTATGTTTACATAAAGTTATATGAATTGAGTTAAAAAATAAAATACAGCAGATGCTGACGACCTATCTTTGGTGGTCATAATGAAATATATACCAAGAGTCCACGAACCCTTTGACAATTTGATATAGATTAGTAGGACCTAAATGACAGAGTATTTTTTTCTGCAGTTTTAGTAGACAATTTAAGATGTAAGAAATTTTATTTTTAAATTTCTTCAGAATGTGAGTATGGGTAAAGAATCCCTCAAACTATCAAATTCAAAACGTGGCCCACTGCACTGCAGTAAATTTCAAAGAGAGAAAGTTCAGCTGCACTGCAGTAAAATTCCTTAGATAATGTTTGCCGTGTTTTAATATAAGATTGGTTCCTAATAGGGAATGGGATCCTGTGTTCCCTTCTCTTTCAGACACTCAGGTTGAACTCATCAGGAGAATTTTATATTGTTTTTAGATAACTTCATTCTCTGTTAGCCAGGATTGCTTCTGCATTTTTATAGAAATAATTTATAGAGGGAAGCGAACTATTGGAGTTTATTCCCAAGGCAAAGGCTGTCTTTTAGGGTGGTATTCAAGGTTATCTTCTTTTCACTCATAACAAGAGTTTACACCGGCACTGGTAAGAAAACAACGCTATTAATATATTAAGAACTGAAGAAATTGTCAGCAAAATTTATTTCCCTTCACCAAGGCTACAGAGGTGAGAAAGCTCAGCAGGAGCACCTGTTTCAGGAGCAAACAAAGCCACAGAAGGAAATCCTCCCAGGGCATTCGGACACGTTTAGCGAGAGCAATAGCTTTTATTTTGCAGGAAGAACAGGTGTTTCCCCAGAAAAAAACCCTGCAGAGTCACCTTGCAGAGCTAACGACTGGAAAATGGCAGGAACCGGATTACTAAAGAAAATTCAGGAGGAAGGTAGACTATTTGCACTGCTACAGCATGGTGTGTTTTGCTTATCTGTCACTAAGATTACCTGATAATATGACTGGGGGCTTGGGGAGGGGCAAAGAATTGTTTGCAACTGAGAAGAAAATGTAGCTCTTCTCTCTTTCATTCCGGAAGGAATTAATAGAAAAAGCAGAAATTAGCTGTAGCATGTTATCAAAGCAGTCAGAATTCAGATGAACAAATTTTAGTATGGCCAAGGGCAGAGGTAAAAAATATGCTTTGTAAAGATAAGAAAATGATGGCATAAAATGGTTGCAAAAAGAATCAAGAGGCAGCAGAGACTGGGAGATGTGCTGGAGTCAGCACCAGTAAGGGCTGCTCGATTCAGGCACGTGCCTGTTGAAACAAAGGTTTGTCATGCAAGAATTGCAAGATGGTTCTGCCCCTTGTCAGACTCTGCGCTGTTAATGGGATGGGGGTGGGAGGAGTTAACCGATCAAGTTTATCTAAATATTTCTCCTGCAGCAGAATTTCAACAAGTTGCTGGGTATTAGAACCTGCCAACTTGACTTAGTGAGTCTTTCAAAACCTTTTTCAGTATTTTGTCAGTCAACTGACATTTACTGGGGTGCCCACTAACTGCCCGACACTGTGCAGGGCTGGGAGGATACAGGGATTAATGAAAGGAGGGATTCAGAGAAGGAGACGGTGTGATCAGGTCTTAGAAAACTTGTCTTTTACTGCTCAACCCCCCAGGATCTTGTTTGACATGAAAGAAATTCATTAGATTATCATGGAAATTTCTAAGGACCTGGATTGTGAATTGGGACTCCATTCCTGGTACATACGATTGTGGAGGCTAAGTCACAAATCAGAAGACTCTGGGAGTAGAGATTTAAGAGCAAAGGGAGCTGGATTTGTCTGTAATATGGTACCTTCTCCAAAGATACTTTTATTCACTTCTCTTTAAATTAATCTCTCCTCCCATGAATAGCCCATATTTACCCTTCAGCTAAGAATTCTGCTTATACTATTTTCTCACCTGCATCTCTGATTCCTTCACCTTTGTGTAGTAATTAAGAGCACAGGCTTTGGAGTTAACGAGACCCAATTTCGAATCTTGGCTCAGCCACTAGCTGTGTGACATTGGGCAAGTTGGTTATCCTTTCTGAGTTCCAAATTCCTCATCTGTAAAATGAGGACAATAATAGTAGCTGTCTCACAGAATTATTATGAAAATCAAATGAGATAATATATGTTAAACAGCTGGCGAAGATGGCGGAAGAGTAAGACGCGGAGATCACCCTCCTCCCCAAGAATACACCAGAAATACATCTACACGTGGAACAACTCCTACAGAGCACCTACTGAACGCTGGCAGAAGACCTCAGACCTCCCAAAAGGCAAGAAACCCCCCCACGTACCTGGTTAGGGCAAAAGAAAAAAATAAACAGAGACAAAAGGATAGGAACGGGTCCTGCACCAGCGGGAGGGAGCTGTGAAAGAGGAAAAGTGTCCACACACTAGGAAGCCCCTTCGCGGGCGGAGACTGTGGGTGGCGGAGTGGGGTAGCTTCGGAGTCGCAGAGGAGAGCACAGCAACAGGGGTGCGGAGGGCGAAGCGCAGAGATTCCAGCGCAGAGGATCAGGGCCGACCGGCACTCACCACCGAGAGGCTTGTCTGCTCACACGCCGGGGCGGGCGGGGCTAAAACTTAACGCCGGCCTCTGCCGCCGCAGGCCCACCCTGCACTCCGTGATCCTCCTACTCCTGGCCTGAGTGAGCCAGAGCCTCTGAATCAGCGGCTCCTTTAAACAAAAAACGCAAAAGAGAGGGTTGTGATTAAAAAAAAAACAACAGCTAGCACAATTAGTTGAAGCTAGCATAACTGTCATATTCTGAAAGTTTCTGTCATATCCAAGTGGCATATGATTTTTTTGACTTCTGCAAGTCTCATTTTTTCTGATATTCTGTTTCATTTTAATATGTAATTCATATTTTTAAAATAATATAATAGCATTATGTAAATTTTGGAAAGTAGAAGGAAAGAAGCAGTAACTCTTAATTTTGCCCTCCTAACCCAATCTTTAAAGATTAAAATTATTCCCGATATTATATAAATATATATATTTTAAAATAAATTTATTTATTTTACTTTTGGCTGTGTTGGGTCGTCATTGCTGCACGCAGGCTTTCTCTAGTGGCGAGCAGCGGCTACTCATTGCGGTGCGAGGGCTTCTCACTGTGGTGGCTTCTCTTGTTGCAGAGCATGGGCTCTAGGAACGCAGGCTTCATTAGTTGTAGCACACGGGCTCAGTAGTTGTGGCTCGTGGGCTCTAGAGCACAGGCTCAGTAGTTGTGGTGCATGGGCTTCGTTGCTCTACAGCATGTGGGATCTTCCCGGACCAGGGCTTGAACCCGTGTCCCCTGCATTGGCAGGCAGATTCTTAACCACTATGCTACCAGGGAAGTTCCCCTGATACTATGTTTATGATTAGCTGAAATTGAAAGAAAAAAGTGCTTCTCCTAAATTGCCACTGTGGGAGAAGAGGTTGGAAACAGACATGGCATTCTTTGATTTGATATGCATTGCTCTGTTGTTACAGGATGTGAAAGCCAGGTTACTTGTTGTGCACTATGATTCTCGCTCATGGCAGCTAGCAGGTAAAGAGCTGAAGAAACACCTCTATATCTCTCTACCCTGAAAATACATGAGACAATGGGGTGGTTTTGTTGTTATTTGTTTTTGTTTTATTTTGAGAAGACTGAACTTGGAAAGGCTGGAATTTTCCAAAAGCCTGCATTTACCCCAACACTTCCTGTCTGAAGGATTCTAATTGCATTGCTAGGCAAAAGGAGCCAATCAGAAAACTTGTGCTTTTAAATGGTCAAGTTAAATTATGGCTTGGAATAAGAGAATAATATGGAACCAGTGCTTTTGCCAAATGACATACTCTGCCCTGGATTTACTGACATTCATCTGTTATTTTGGAGAAATTTGCCATTCTCTTCAGCAAAAAAGTGCCAGTAGTTTTCTAATGTCAATCTGTCAAATATGTGTTCAAAAAATTTTGAAGAACTTTATTTTATGAGCCCATATGGAAACCTCAAAGGCTCAGAATTACTTGAAATGGTAAAGAGTTACTTCTTCAAGTAAAAACTCCATTGCAAACAAAATTTTGGAACTATGGTGCCCATGCAGTGTTTGGCAACACACGCGGTTCTTCTGCTTTGATGAAGAAAGAAGCTCAACACATCACCATGAGTCACAGCTTTCTATATCACCTTGCATAGGCACCAAAGTCCTTGCCCGTGGTCCTGAAGAAGTTGTGCCTATTACTACAGAAGTTATCAATTTCTCCAGACCCAGGGATTTGACTCATTGGGATTTAAAGGAATTTTTGTCAAGAAATGGAAGCAGAATATGAAGCCATTCTTTGAAATTCTCTCCTAAAATAAATCCATGGGCTTCCCTGGTGGCGCAGTGGTTGAGAGTCCGTCTGCTGATGCAGGGGACACGGGTTCGTGCCCTGGTCCGGGAAGATCCCACATGCCGCGGAGCAGCTGGGCCCATGAGCCATGGCCGCTGAGCCTGCGCGTCTGGAGCCTGTGCTCCGCAACGGGAGAGGGCCACAACAGCGAGAGGCTCGCGTACCGCCAAAAAAAAAAAAAAAAAAAAAACCCACAGGGGAAATGTCATTTGTGGCTTTGATTTATTTTATCAAGCAAATAAGGTAAGGCTTTTTTTTTTTCAGCATAAGGTCCTGAGGACACCATTTTGGAAGGTAACCAAAATATACACACACCAAAAAAGCCCACAGGCCCTTTTGGCCAAGTTGCCACTGTGGGAGAAGAGATTGGAAACAGACAAATATGAACTTTCTCCCTTACTGGAGGAGAGTCTTCTAGCCCTGCTTGAGAGTGATGAAACTTGTCAATTTCTCACAAGGCAGAAATCTACAGACACCTGGAAACACTGCAGAACTTCTCCAAAGGTTAGTTGTACTCATTTGACTTTAAAATTGAAATGTGGATTTTAATCATTTTCTTGCTGACATAAACAGCAGAGATGATTCAGACTTTGCAAAGATGACCAAATTCATTGACCCGAGGAACGAGGAAATGATGCAACTGTATCAGCTTGAAGAGTCCTAGAGAAATCCAAGGTGTCTTAACATAAGCCTATCCATTTGCTACAACTTGCTTTATTAATCGGGGCTTCCTTTCATTTGTAGCTATCAAAATTAAAAGTCAAAATTGATAGAATAGCACAAGTGACAAACATTTTGATATAAAGACTATTCCATAATTTCTTCTCTTCAAGTCAAATGATGGTAGCCTTCTCATTTAAATTTGCTTTGAGGAGGAATTTTAATTTTATTTTGTATTTGCACACTTTGATTAATTTCAAATTGCTTCATTTATACGAATAAATAAGAATGAGAAAAGGAGAAATTTTTGTAAGCTTTTTTCTGAGAAGTAAATCAATTTATAATGTCATGAAATTAAGTGTATGCCCAAATTTGAAGGGATGTTTATGTGCATTTTTGTGAGACAATGAGCCTTTTCCTTCATCAGCTCAAAAGAGGTGCATGACACCCCTTCTCCAAAATAGTTAAGAACTATGGATCTAATATGGACACCTCATTTTACAGTGAATAAGTGGAAACTCCAGAACATTGAAATAATTACCCAAAGTCACACAGCTAATAAGTGTTAGAACTGGAATTTGAGTCTAGCCCTGTTGTGTCTAAGGCCAGTGTTGGATGTTCCTCAGGGGAACATCCAACAGTCACATAAGAAAGTTCTTTGGAACCAAAACAACCATCCAACCTACCAAAAAAACTGTGAAAATGAAAGTTTTTGTTCCAAATGTGTTACTATCGGATTTTCCCAACAATCACCTCCAACCTGTCTAGACCTGCAGCTGCTTGGGAAATCCATCTGCCACCTACCCCATCTTGTTTCTGCCTGTTTTTCTTCTTTAATGACAGATGTCCCTGTTTCAAATACACTAGCAGACTTTAGCATCTTAAATAACAAACACCAGATTTCACCTGGGTGTGTCTCTATTCTCTAAACCCAAACCCTAGTTTTTCCAGCTGTGTCATTTTGCCATTGACTGAATTCTGTATGTGACACTGTCTTAGTCACTTTGAGCTGCTCAAACAGAGTACTATAGACTAGGTGGCTTATAAACAACAGAAATTTCTTTCTTTCACCATTCTGGTAGCTGGGAAGTCCAGTATAGAGATGCTGGCAGATGTGGTGTCTGGTGAGAGCTCATTTCCTGGTTCATAGACACCCATCTTCTTACTGTGCCCTCACAAGGCAGAAAGACAAGGGAGCTCTCTGGGGTCTTTTATAAGGGCATTAATCCCACTCATGAGGACTCCATTCTCATAACCTAGTCACTTACCAAAGCACCCACTTCCTAATACCATTATATTGTGGGCTAGGATTTAACAAGTGATTTTTAGGGGGACATAAACATTCAGTCTATAGCAAATAGCTTATACTAGTTAGTGAATTCTATAGCGAATATCTTGTGGCCATATGCTGAAATGGACTCTTTGCTTTAAAAAGAAAAAAAATGGAAAAGCTAATTTAAAGCCATTTCATTTTCAAGTATATGAAAGTCGCATACTTTTCACATCTAATTTAATAATGTCTTTTTTATAATATGAATTATTTTGAGTTCAAGAATTTTTCTTAAATTACTAATCAAAACAACAAAACAGAGCTGAAAGTTTGCCTCTTAGCCTACAGTTCTTTTTCTGCTGCTTTGAAGATGGGGTACGCCATTTCAATTAAGTCTGCTTCTAGTACATGGACAATAAATAATAACGATATAGCTATCAATATTAATGTGGTCCTGGGAGCTGTATAAGCATGCCTCTAATCCTTATAATTGCTCTGCAAAGTGGAAAGTATTATCCCAATCTATAGATAAGAAAATTAAGGTCAAACAGGTGAAGTGACTTGCTTATTATTGTATGTTACCCAGAATAAATATTTTTAAAAAATTCATATCAAGCCCAACATTTAGACACAACATCTTTTATCACTAAAAATGAGCATAGTTTAGAGGTAGATCAGGAAAAATGTGTGCCTACTTCTAGGGAACCCCAAGGGCATTTGTCAGCCCCCACTCCAATTTCCCCTTTCTGCAAGTAGGAACCCCTTAGGTTGAAGTATCAGTTTTCACAGACTCAGCTTGCCTGAAAACGTGGTAGTCTCCAGCAATGGAGAAGAGTAATTAAATAGTACATGTGACAGCTGACCGGGCGGGAACACAAGTGAGGAACCCATTCCCTGCAGTAATATCCAAGCACACTCTGGGGAAGACTTTGCAGAGAGGTGGGGAGGGCCCATGAAATACATGTTACAGAGTGTTAGGCAGCCACGAAATAGGATAACTGTAAGTGAAGCTTGTGATACAAAATTACCTGTGCACTACTGAAAATATATGAATATCAAATAAAGGCTACAGGGAGATACTTCACAATGGTGAAAGTTATTTTGTTGGAGTTGAAGAGTTATGTGTGATTTCCTTTCATTTCTTTTGTGAACCTTTTGTAATATTATTATAATTTTTAGAGTTTTTACCAAAAAGGAAATGGGTGAAGAGAACATTTAATTAAATTTTTATCTTCTAGTCTTCTATAAGAAAAAGAGAAAGTTGTTAAAAATTCTAATAATTTTTTCTTCCATCCTTCCTCTGTCATCTTTTCAAAGTCTGTCTTCAAGCTTCTTCTCATTCCAATTCATTCCTTCTTTCAAATAAAATAGATTACTCCCCCTCAGGCTCAATTATGATATAGTTTGAGCCTGTTGTATGTTGCTGGCTTGAGTGTCATTTGTGTGAGCCATAGAGACATGCTTAAATCTGAGTTGGAAGTACGTGACTTGCAAAAAAAGCTGAGACATCCAATTTGTAAGACAGCAGAAGGCATGAATCAAATACAAAAGGACAAACACTGTTTCTCAGGGGAAAAATCGAAAAACAGATGCCAAACTTAGGGGATGAGGTTGTTTTGGATGGGAAAGTTGGAAACTTGATTCTAGGGAAAGAAATAGATTGCTTCACATTTAATGAGCTTACAATACAAATGAAAACTAAATTTATTTCTGAAGATTATTTTAAAATAAATTTAAGGATTTACATCTATTGTGAAATAAAATGCTTAACCTAACAAAAGTTTAGTACTCATTTTAATCTTCTTATGCATAAACACTGGACGAAAATTTTATGTCTCTAAATAGTCATAATTATACTATTCTCTAAAAACAAGTGCCTAGGCAGTAACCAAATAACTAACTTAAAATTTTAATTTTCAAAATATTGCCATGCAGACAAGATTCCTAAAGAATGGCAAGGCCCATCCACAATTTGGCAAAGGAATAGAGGCTATTTCAAAATGTACTGATTTCTTTTTTTCTTTCATTATCTGTTTTTTTTTAAAAAAAATATTTATTTATTTTGGCTGCTCTGGGTTTTAGTTGTGGCATGCGGGATCTTCTTTGTGTCATGTAGGCTCTTTTAGTTGCAGCATATGAACTCTTAGTTTGGCACTAGTTCCCCAACCAGGGATTGAACCCTGGCTCCCTGCATTAGGAGTTTGGAGTCTTACCCACTGGACCACCAGGGAAGTCCTTCATCATCTGTTTCTCAAACCACCTGCCTTTTGTCTCTACATGTCACAGATTCACCGTTTTTTTTGAGACTGGATTACTATTAATAACTGAATTACTATTAATAAGCAATTGGCATTTGAAATAACTATATCAAAAGTTATAGAAGGAGTAGAGATAGGCTGCCTGGCACTAGGATATTCTGTCAAACACATGCTGTGCATTCCACACGGCCAGGGATTACCACATAAGGTACTTCTGCATTCTCTATAGCACTCAATGCTAGACGCCTAATTAGTCACCAGTAAGTGCTTGTTGACTTGTCTTCTGAAAGAGTGTAACCTGCCTTGATTTCCTAACCCTCCACTCCTCTCAGCTAGAAGTCCTTCTCCTCCCCTGAGCAGCACATTCAAACTTTTATGCCTTAGTTCTTTTTGAATTATGACTAGGTCTTTTTCTTCCCTGATGGACACTAAGCCCTTTGGGGACAGAGACATTGCTTGCTATCTTTCTATTCCTTACAGTGCCAGGTACATTGTGGATACCAGACACATATTGGTTGGACGAATACTTGAATGAAGCGGTCGTTGAAAAGTAAATATGAGAACTGGAAGACTTCCAGTTCCCAGCCCTAAAATTGCTTGAGTATCTCTGATAAAATAAATCGAGGTTTATAGTTGTACTTGTAAATACAAGGTGTAAAAAAGTAGAAAAATAAGAATCTATGTTCATATGTTTTGTTTCCCTTACAGGAAAATCTTTATAGATCACAAAGTACATGTGTTTTATTCATAATAACTATTACTGACCCTTCACATTCTGGATGTTAATGCTTCTGATGAAATACACTAGGATATAAACATCTAATTCTTTTCTAAATAGAGCTGCCGATCTTCCAGCAACAATATTTGTCTCTATTCCTTTTTCCTAAATATTTTGGCTCCTCTTCTTAGAAGACAGATTATTTCTCTTGAGCATTGTAAACTTAAATCTCTGCCTTCCTAGATGCATTTTCATCAAAGTATTTTTCCATGACTTTTATAGTCATGGTGTGCAGGAGTGGAAGGAAGAACACTAACATTTATTCATTGCCTGTTAAGTGCCAAATATTGGGTTAGGCCCTTTTTTTTTTTTTTTTTTTTTTGCAGTACGCGGACCTCTCACCGTTGTGGCCTCTCCCGTTGCGGAGCACAGGCTCCGGATGCGCAGGCTCAGCGGCCATGGCTCATGGGCCCAGCCGCTCTGCAGCATGTGGGATCTTCCCGGACCGGGGCACGAACGCGTGTCCCCTGCATCGGCAGGTGGACTCTCAACCACTGCACCACCAGGGAAGTGGGTTAGGCCCTTTTATATGTGGTATCTTGAATCCTCATGAAAGACCCCATGAGTTATGCCCATTTACACATGAAGAAATTGAAGCTCAGGAAGATTTATCTTTCTCATTGTCTTACAACAGATAGTGTAAGCAGCCTTTGTAAAGTGTCTGTGTTTCTAGGTGTATGAGAGGTAATACTGAAATATTTAGCACTTCTGACTCATTCCAATCAAACTAGAATTTGCAGATAGGTAACTTTTTTGAGCTTTGGAAAGCAGTTCTGACTGTGATCTACCTAATGGTTTGAGTTTCAGGGTGCCCAGAGAAACAGGATGTCCTGCCCAATGACAAGCTTCCCTCTGCCTAGAGGACAAGCACCTTCAACTGCACAAATAATCTACATTTCAGGTCCATAAAAACAGAAAAAAATATATATATATTCAGAAAACATATGAAATAAACAATATTTCAAACTTTTTGGATTATTTTCACATTGAAGAAGTGGAGGAAGAAGGGAGCTGAATTTATTGAATACTATAATCTGCTTTAAAAGGATGTTCTAGATTTACCAGGTCAATATTTTATACACAGTCAAGTAGGTTTATACAAGCATGGCTCACTTACTATTGCCCACTGCTACACTCTTTTTCACTATGGAGAGAAATCTGTCAAGAAAAATATAATCTTAGTTGTGTTTTTACTAACCTCGTCTTTGACCCTGAGGCTAGATACTACCTATGGGTTAAGTGGTGTGACTTCTATATAGACATACTTACAGAAAGCCTGCATTTATAACACTGTGAAAAATTCAGACTTGTACAGACAGGTGAAGTAATAGTTTCAAATACCATTAAACAGCATAGTGTTTTGGAATACATTTTCTTCCTCTTTAAACAATATTATTCAGTTATGATTAACATACAATAAACTGCACATATTTAGTGTCCAATCTGATGTTTTCCCATGTGTGTATACCCATGAAACTCACCACGATACAGGAAAAAAAGAAAAAGAACATATTTATCATCCTCAAAAGTGTCCTTATGCCTCTTTTAATCCTCTCCCTTAGACCCAGGCAGCCACTAATCTTCTTTCTGTCACTATAAATTAGTTTGCATTTCCCATAATTTTATAAAAATGGAAACAGGGGGTTTCCCTGGTGGCGCAGTGGTTGAGAGTTCGCCTGCCGATGCAGGGGACGCGGGTTCGTGCCCCGGTCCGGGAAGATCCCACATGCCGCGGAGCGGCTGGGCCCGTGAGCCATGGCCGCTGAGCCTGCGCATCCGGAGCCTGTGCTCCGCAATGGTAGAGGTCACAACAGTGAGAGGCCTGCGTACCGAAAATAAAAAGGAAACATACCGTGTGTGTACTCTTTTTTGATCTGACTTCTTTCACTCAACATTATTATTATGGGGTTCATCCATGCTGTTGCATACATAATTCCTTCCTTTTTATTGCTGAGTAGTATCCTGTGCTGAGTATGAATACACCACAGTTTGTTTATCCGTTTATTCATTCATTTACTCGTCCTCTTGGTTCACCCTGCACTCCACACCAAAATTACTTTCTCTGATTTGCAATTTCTGATTATACCCTTGGCATTTACCCAGGTATAGTGGACACCTGTGATTTTTGACTGTCCTGTATCCCTTCCCTCTTACATCTGTTAATAGCACCCTCCTGTTCCTTGGGCAACTTCATCTTACCCACTCCACATGGTCAGGTGGGACTCTTCTGGTTACAGGGTGGACACATATGACCCAGGCTGGACCAATCCCAGTTCTTCCTTGGAATTTTCTGAAAGAAACTCCTTCCCTTTAGATTAGGAACTGTGAGGGTGTGATCCCAGAGGTGCCAGTGAACTTGAAGAGAAGCCTGAGAGAATGAGGTAGAAACAGACTGAAGCCCAGATGAGAGGTGGAGTGACTGTTCTCTGAGGCAGACTTCCTGGATCCAGCTGATGATAAAGCTCACTCATCCCTGCCCTTTTGCATTTTAATTAAGTGGATGCCTACATCCACTACCCTACTTATGGTAAGAGTAAACCCTCATTTTGTTTTGGGGGGAATCTCTCTTCCCATGCTCTCAGTGCATGGTATCCAGGTGAAGCAAACTCCACCCTGGCTTTAAGAGTGGAGTATATGTGGCCAATCACTCAATTGCCTTGGCCACAGTGACACTCATTGATTCCAGGTGGGCTATTTAGAGTAATGTTTGTGCTACTGGGGATGTTGCTCCCTTTTTTCTGCAGGACTTGAACTGGAAAGTTTAGAGCTACAAATATTGCAGCCATCTTTTGACCTAATGGGGGAATAAGCCGAGGCTACCAAAGGCAGAACCAAAGGAAGGAGAGAAACCAGGTTTTGATGCCATGATGTGGACTCCTTGGATAAGATATCCCTGAAGCCTGTACTCTGGTCTTTGCAGTTATGTAAACAACAAAATTCCCCTTTTGTATAGATTATTTGAATTGCTGTTTATATCACAAAAGAAAAAGTTGTGATACAGGTGTTTTTCATTCATTATTTCATTTAACTCCTACAACCTGGCAGGTATGTTATGATCCTAATTTTACATATAAGGAAACTCTTAGTTAAGTAACCAAAATCTCACAGTGGCAAAGCTAGGACTCCCATGCAATACTGCTTCAGGGCTAGAACACTAACCTGCTTAGCCTCGTGCTTTTTTAGCCTTTCTATTACATGAACTTTAATATTAATTAACATTTGCGGCTTCCTCGTTGCTGAAATAAAGTTACATTTATAAGGCTTAATTCTTCTCCTTCTCCTTTGCCACTGCTTTTTACCTAATTCTTGTCATCTTTTTTCTCTTCCTCGTTCTAAATTTTCCCAATGTTAAATGCCAAACATGTGCTCTAGTCTCCTCTTCACAGGTCCTATCAACTCTAAAATGGTCTCAGGGTCCTATTGGTTTGGGCCAGGCAAAGTTAGTTTACTGAAAAACTTGCCCTTCTGAAGTAATAGCTAAAGACTAGAAAGGTCACATCTACAAATCAGTCTTATAAACTTCTCTAAAAGCTAATCACTGGGCCAAATTTCAAAGATGACAAGACCCAAAGGCCATTGCTGCTACTCCCTTTCTTCTCTCATTCTTTCAAGGATGAAAAGAGGTCAGTAATCATTCTGATAAGCCCTTGGGAAAATGGCTAATTGCCACATCTTCCTTCTTAATATGTGTAAGAGGGAAAAACCTTTACTGCCCTAGCTCCCACTTTTCAACAAGGTTTTTTTTTTAAAGGGGAGGAATTTGTTAAGTCTTAAAGGTGGCTTCATGTTGTGCTTCATTTCTCAGGAAGCTCAAATATTAACAGCCCATCCCTGCTTTTTTTTTTTTCAGTAGTCAGACCATCAATTTAGTTAAGAGCAGGTAATATCACAAGGTTTAAGAAAGAAAAAAAGAGGGAGAGAGAGAGAGAGAAAGAAAGGGAGGGAAGGAGAGAGAGAGGGAGGGAGGGAGAGACAGAGAGAGAGAAGAAGGAAGGATGGAAGGAAGGAAGGAAAAAAGAAAGAAAGAAAGGCTATTTAATCCCTTCTTAGTCTCTTAATAGAGCCTTGTGTGGAGCCTTACTGGAATCCTGGAGACTAACACGCTGGAGACCAAAAAAACTAAGCAATTTTGTCAACAACTAAAGAACAACTTCATTTTAAAACGTAATGTTTGAAAACTATGTCTTCCTTAGCTGCCAAGACTGAGTTTGGTTTCTGGATTTATTTCCCTTGTAAGGACACCTGACCTCACTTTCCTGAAAACTTTTTATAATGTTGCCTGTACTGTACCAAATATTTTGGATGCTATCTACCAACCCTCTACGGTTAAATGCAGTATTTCAAACACTGAAAATTTGAAAATGTAGATGTAGACAGGGAAGGCATTTCCCTCCCCCAATTTGTAACTTGTATGTATTCTGATAATGATTGTAAATAGATCTGACTCTGTAAACTAACCCTTTATAGTTAACTTTTAAAGTGATGGGCTACAACTGTATCACTGTGCATTGGTATCAAGCTGTTCTGCAAATGTTGGAATGGTACAAAATATTTACAAAAAATAAATGTTGGGGTGAGGCTAGCTGTTTTGCTTTCAAAGCAGGTTCAAAAGATCCTTTGAAAATACACTTTTCTCACCTATAGCTTCACTTTTACCAAATGTAAAATTATTTTGCGCAAATGATATTAGGGGAAGATAGTTGATTGCTACCCTTAGCTGATTTGCTTCACTCCTGTTGCAAAAAA
Source organism: Neophocaena asiaeorientalis asiaeorientalis (assembly GCF_003031525.2). Lineage (NCBI taxonomy): Eukaryota > Metazoa > Chordata > Mammalia > Artiodactyla > Phocoenidae > Neophocaena > Neophocaena asiaeorientalis. The sequence goes on from NW_020174057.1 coordinate 1,242,245, forward strand.
AAATAGATTTACTGCATGGTTCGGCCTAGCAAAATAGAGAAGTGTGTAGACAAAAAGCTTTTTCCCAATTTGGTAAGTTAACTAATTTCTTTGAGAATTTTTTACAATTATTAATAATTGGAAATGGTCCAAAAATTCATACATGTATAAAATTGTTTCGTAGATAGGTAAAGCTATGTATTGATGTTGTGCAGAGTAGTGGTTTTCAAACTTTCTTGTGCAGTGGAATCGTAGAGGACTTGTTAAAACTGCTTGCTGGGCTCCATCCCAGAGTTTCTGATTCAGCTGGTATCAGGTGGGGCCTGAGAATTTTTATTTCTAGGAAATCCCCAGGTGATATTGCTGCTGCTGGTTTAGGGACCATCGTTTGAGAACCACTGATGTTGAGCAACTGAAAACCAGCTTAAGTGTCTTTTTTCCATATCTTATCTGGTCATGTTTCACATTTGTTTCCCAGGCTATGTCACTCTCAGAGTGTGAATCACAGCAAAGATTTTCCAGCTCCATCTCCCACTCTCTCTGTCCAAAGTTCAATGACCTTCAGATTCTCCCCTTCAGGGGCCCTCTTTCCTGAGGCTGAAGAGTAAATGCCTCAGGCTTCAAGAGAGCAGTTTCCCAGACTGTGCTCATCTGCAATCCTGTGTCCCTCAGTGTTTTCATATATGTCCTGTGATTAAAGCTATGTAACACTTTGGGATACACTGGTTTAACTGGAAAGAAAGTTACTTTTAATCTCGGAACTTCTCAGAGCTTTTAATATGTAAATGTGTATTGTGAATTTCCAAAAGAGATCAAGTAGTTGGATTGATCTTGAGATCCTTCTCAACCCTTTCCCCCCACCAAGTTCTATGGAGTATCTATTAAGCACAGTTTGGGAAATGCTCTAAGTAATTTTATAATTTAACTTTATTTTACCAGGTTAAAAAAAGTCTATATTACAACCTAAGAAAAAGTCCAACATGCCAAAAATATGATGTGTGAATTTTAAATCAATTTTAAAAAGGAATTAAATAAATGCACTCACCCATTATTTTGACTGAATGTGACTTTTCTTTTTCGCAATAAGAACAGATAAAAAGAGATCTACCCTCTTAAATTCTTCAGGTTTCAGTACAGTATCGTTAACTATAGGCACAATGTTGTACAGCAGATCTCTAGAACTTTTTCATCTTGTGTAACTGAAACCTTATACCCTTTGAAGAGCAACTCCCCATTTCCCCCACCCTCTAGCCTCTGGCAATCCTCCTTCTACTTTCTGCTTCTGAATTTGACTATTTGTCATACTTCATATAAATGGTATCGCTATTTGGTACGACTATTTGTCATACTTCATATAAATGGAATCATGAATATTTGTCCTTCTGTGATTGGCTAATTTCACTTAGTGTAACATTCTCCTGATTCATCCATGTGGTAGCATCATTTCCTTCTTTTTTAATGGCTGAATAATATTCAGCCATTAAAATAATAATTGTGGTATGTAAATACCACAATTTCTTTTTTCATGTGATCTTTTCTTGATTGAATCATTTACCAAGTTGATACAAAGAAAGAACCCTTTCAGCCTCTGCTGATAATCAAGCCTTTCCTGACCTCACCACCTATCCTGTCCCTCCCCTCAATTTCTTTTCCATTACTGTTTCATTTTCTTCATTAGATTTCTCATGATTATGAGTTATCTTATGAATTCCTTAAGTGAGTTACATGTTTATTGCTTTTTTTCTACCACTAGCAAACAGTTCCATGAGGGCTATACCTTGTCGGTCTTGTCCAATTCTGTATCTTCAGTGCCTAGAACGATGCTTGGCACATCAGAAGCACTCAGTAAATATTTTTTTGATGGAAAGAATAGATAGATCGATATAATCATCATCTAAGTTCTAATTATGAAGTCTTTATTATTGTAATAAAAGATGTAGGAAGAGGAAAAGGTGCTCTTTAGCAGCTTCAGATGAGGCAGTTAGAACAATCTTTTGATTTCCAATGGAGTATTTCCAATATAATGATAGAAGGGGGAATTATTAATGTGAAACTCAGGATGCTATTTTGTGAACTCACTTTTATTATGATTTTTAACATTTACTGAGGGTCCAAAAAAAGACATACAATTATCTTTTAAAATAAGACAAGTATGTGAAAAATACTTGGCATATAAGTAGCTCTTATAAAAATATCAACTTTTCTGTCTTTCCAACTTTAAAAGATCTCTGAATGATGCTACTTCTTGCCATATTACAAAGTGCTTTGAATTGGACAAATCTAAAAAGCATCAATTACAGTGTTTTTTGTTTTTTATTTTAAAGGAGAGCTTGTTATATATTTGTGTTCTTGTATGATAAGCAAGTGTTAAATATGTGTAGAGCATAAATATTCCTAACTTACGGATTCTGGTAATTTTAGAGGTATGGGAGAAGTCTGATTGATTGTATGATTGTTGAATATTACAGTAGATACATTCAATTTTGTGCAAGAAAATAAGAGAAGTCATCAGGTATTATTTATAGGAAGAAAGGATTCACCCAGGAATCCAAGAAGATAATTGTCAGAAGTCCTTAGGACATAATGTGATTTGAAATTACATAAAAAATGTATTGTCTATTTCCAGGTATTACAATGGAAAAATATGCATATCTCACTTCACCAGGCCTTTTACGTGGTTTTAATTTTTTTTTTTCTTGTTTAGGTTGTCTTCATCCGGTCTCCATTCTCTTTTTTTTTTTTGGTCCTCGCATTATCTCCCTCTAGGGGTTTATGTTTGTGTTTACTTTATGCTTTTATCCTTTTTAGTGGAAAAAAGTGGGTCAGTATTACTTCAGTTTGTCTTCACTTTTACTCCACTGTTCATTCCTGAACTAGCCTTTAGCCTCTGGGATAGAAGAAAGTAAAAACATTGACAGAAGCTGGGCCAACCTCTCGGGCGGCCCCCCTCCTCCAAGAAAACAAAACCTAACCAACTCTGCAACAGAAGTTCCTTTCTGTTCTCATAGCACCTTCTATTTTCCTTCACATAAAGCTCAGATTTTTATTACAATTGCTTATGGAGTATTTTTCATCCCAGGGAGACTCTCCGTCCTCTGAGGACTTAGTATATTGTCAAGAACATAATATAAAGAAGTTTGTAGTTTAAATGAGTAAATGCCTGTGTGAGTGAATACTGCCCTGGTACCCACCCAGCCACCCACAATAAAGGAGAAAACTTGCAGTAATCAAGCTCAAGTGTGGGCCCTTTGACATCAACTTTCTAGAGAACCAGTAGAGAGCTGCGGCAATGGTATCTAAATTACATAATTACTTGGATAATTTAAGCAACAGTTTTTGTTTTGTCGGGGGGTGGAAGATGAAGGGGCTGAACTATTCAGATAATTTCTCCCCCAGTCGCCGTAGACAGGCACTGCCTAACCTTCTCACTCTTGCGGGGGTCTCTTCACCTCTCCCACCGCCCTCCAGCCACTCCAGAAGCCGGGCACGGGAGACTAAGGCCCTACATCTCGGGGTGGGGGTTCCCCGGGGATACCCCGCCCCGCCCTCTAGGCCCCGCCCCTTCCCCGCCCCCGCCGCCGCCGCCGCCGGCAGGGGTCGCGCTGCCTGCGGCGAGCTGCTCAAGAGGGGGTGGGGGAAGCTGCTGCGGCCGGTCGCCTTTCTCTGCCGCCGCTGGTTGGATCATTTCAATAAAAGTGTTTTTTCTCTCTCGCTCGCTCTCCCCGGGGGAACAGGCGGAGGCGTCAGTCCGCAGCCGCCGAGTGAAAAAGCGACGCATACGCAGCGAGCGTCTCCTCAGCTTCGCACGGCCCGGCCCCAGAGAAGAAGGAGCCCGTGTCCGGCCGGGCCGCCGCAACCGGGCGTCGGCGCCTCACTCCCGCTGCGGCTCCTCCAAGGGGATTAGTGGGCCGCCTGCGCGGCTCGGCAGCCCGGGAGCCATGTTGTCCGGGGGGCTTGACAACGCGTGAGGGACCCGCGGCCCCTCCCGGAGGCTCGGACCCTCGGCGTGAGCTGAAAGGCTGCTGCGGCGGCGGAGGCCTGCGCCTCGGAGGCGCCTCGGGTCTGCCAGTCGCTGGGACCCGGACCTGCATCCGGTCGCCGCGGGCGTCGCAGGAGCCGCTTTCCTTGTGTGCCTCGCCTCGCCAGCTCTCGGGACGCGGTCCCCGCACTTGCTGGTGAGTTGGCGGCGGGCGGCCGCTCGGGGCTTTCCCTGCTGCCCCGCCGACCCTGGGCTGAGAGCGGCCGGAGGGTGCTTGGGACTGGGGGCCGGGGCGGGCGGCTCAGGCCCGGCCGGGAGGTTGAGGAGGACGGCGCGGCGCAGGGGCTCGCTTGTGTTTGTCTCCCCTCGGGTCCACTTCGGACCCCGGTCGCCCGGGCATTTCCGGGCGTGGGGTGGGGTGTGTGTCTGACGCTTGGGCTCCTTCGCGAGAGGCGCCTCCAGCCGCCGCCGCAGCCGCCTCCGCGCTTGCTGCCGCTTTGGTCTCCGGGGGAGGCCGGTCTCCCCGCGAGGCCGAGGAGGGGAGGAGGCAGAAAGTCCCCCGAGACACAAAGGTCCGCTCGGCGGGGGTGGAGCTGCGAGGGCGGGCTGCGCAACTCCGAGGGGAAGGAAGGGGCGCAGGTCCGCCAGAGGTGGGAGAGGAAGCGGCGGTGGCCACCGCGTTTCCAGCTCCTTGGAGACGCCGGGGGTGTGCGTGGGTGGGGAGCGGGAGGAGGAGGGGCCCTCGCGTGAGGAGCCGGCCGAGACAAAGATCAGGGCAGCCTCCCGCTGGCGAGTCACACCCCTGAGTGTGGGTCAGAGCAGAGGTGGAGGGAATGTGGGAAACACACAG
>NW_020174057.1:1247088-1259109 GCF_003031525.2 Neophocaena asiaeorientalis asiaeorientalis
GTATTGTCGTCTCCGTCACAGTGGCTTTTCTCAGCGTTTTTGTGCCTGATGGTTTTGCTCCGCAATTCAGCTGGATAGCTCCAGATTCGCTCCCTCCCATCACCCCCTCCCTGCCACACTGACTCTCCTGTGGTTTTCCCCTCGTTCTCCCCGTACCTCTCACCACTCCTTTTTGGGTAAGCAGTATTTTGCCTTCAGCTTGGGGAACGTTTGCTAATGACAGGATGTCTGAGCTTGTTCTGACCCTGAACTGCCTTGAACTCCTCTCTCTTCCTCCCACCCTTTCCTTTCTGGGATCTTATAATGTCACATGGCCATTAACAATTAGCTTTTCTTCTGCAAAAATGGCAAAAGCACTTAGCTGAAATCCCTGGCGCTCCTTCTTTATATTAATGTGTCCACCAGAGACACGTCGTTGGTCATGGATTATCAGCTCTTATTAACCAAATTAACTTTTTAGATTAAAAAGTGGCAAATTTTGTTTTGAGTTTTGACTATTCCTAGGGTCAGCAAAGTGTATCCCTGGCAGCCGCTAGACCTTCTGTCACTTATCAGGAAATGCTTGACTTAGACAATTCTTTCCTCCAACTTTGCTGATTCTTTCTCGAGGCTTTGTTGAAGGATTTCTTTTAAAAGGCGCTTGCGTATAGAGTAACAAATCTGAGTTACTGTATTTTAGACTTATTTTTTTGACTATTGGACAGAGGAAAATGAATGGGATTTAAGATCTTTGATGCCTTGAGTAAAGGAAAGCCTTCCTTGAAGCTGGAAATAAGGTTCAGCCACATTTTAAGAAAAAAATTTGCTAGCATTAATATTATTGATTTTGTTCAGTTCTTTTATGAGATTAAGTAGTTGGTTTATTTAATGTTGAGATGTTGCTTTGTTGATGAAGTCATTTCAGTCTTTGTAATCCTAGCACCTGCATACTTCCATAAACAACGGGTTGGAACAAAAGAAAAAAATGTGGCTATATTTAAGGAATATTTTGTTCTGTTTTTATGAGCGAGATTGTTGGAATTAAAAGTGATAACCTTTTTGGTAAGTTATCTCATAGGTCAGGAGCACTAAAAGTTTGAGTGCTGGGCTTCAAAGAAAATAACTTGGTCATTGAATTTAAGCTGTTTTAAAATTACTGTGCAAATATAATTTATTATTGATTTTTTAACAGCGAAAATAAAAACATTGGAATATGAGTGGAGAGAAAAGTAAAGCCTGTTTGATGTTTGGGACATTACTGTTGATGTCATTGTAAGAACAGTCATGTCTTGCTGCTTATTGCCATTAAAATGTTGACACTATAAAAATTGTGAAAGGGATTTCAGTTTAGGGACCAGTCTCTGAATTGAGGGACTCCCTCAATTCTTTGTGAAATTAACAGGTCATACCATAAATAATCGATGTTTTATTTATTTATTGAAAGGTCATATTGAGGATACACTGATTTTTTTTCCACTACATATTAATTAGTGTCTAATTAGATACCTGAAGTTTTATTCTCACTAGAAGGAAACCTACCAAAAAGTTAACAAAGATTTCTGGGTGGTGAGACTTATGGATGAATAAAAATACATTTCTTTACTTTTCAAATTTTCACATTACTTTTACAATCAGTAAAAAGAGTATGTGAAGAATTAAAGTCTTGTTTAAAAGAAAAAAAAGAAAGTCTTGTTAATATCCTAATTTGCCTGTTACTTAAAGAAGCTTTTATAAAATGTGTAATTTATTCTCATCCTCGGATTCAGGCCCATTAAAGTCACTTTTAGTGTGAGGTATTTGAAATAGTGCAGCTTGTGAAATGTACTCTGGTTACCTGAAGGAAAAAAGAGATACATAGTAAGGAAAGATGAAATTAGAATAATTAATTCTAATTAATTAATTAATTCAGTGTATGGTAGCGATCCAGTGTGGTAGCTTTGTACACCAGCAATCTTGTTCTAATAAGTCATTGGTTTTACTAAAATAGAAAAATTTTATCTTTTCTGTAGTACAAAATAGCTGTGTTGAATAAGATTTTAAAGTATATAAATGTTGATATATTTAGTTTTCAGTTACTTGTTTAGTCCTACGATTATGGTGGAAAGAGATGGCATATAAAATAATTTACTCTATCAAGGCTTTTGTTTTTTCCCTTATTTTCAGTAATATTTTTCTCCTTTTCCTTTATTGGTGAAATAGTACTAACTAAAAAACTGCAAATATTTTATTGTGAACAATGGAACTATAATGGCTTCTGAGATGGATATTCAAAAGTGAAAATGATGATCCTTAATATAAAAAAATTTTCTATGAACACAAAATTTTTGCGGTGGTATTTTCTTTGTTATTGTCTAATAATACTGAATATTTATAGGGCATTACATTTTGAATCTTTATTACTGTTCTCTAGTCTTAATAAAAATAATAGCATCATGTCATGGCATTCGTTTATATAGCTTTTATACTTCCATGATGTGTAATTACAATGAATGTATTGCTGTATTGTAGAAGAGAGACATTATATGTTAAATAGAGTACTTTATCTATTTCAAAAGTTGCCCCCTTTCATACATGTGAAGGAAAAATAGTTTTGAGTTCTTTGAATTTTGAATGTGTAATTTTTGCTTAAACTTTTAAATAGAAAAATTATTTTAAATGCATTTTGTAAACTGATTGTGGCATTTTGCATTTGAAATGATGAAGATAAACAGTAGGTTTATGGCATTTTTATATGTACTTCATATAGTATCTGTCAGGTAAAAAACTGCCTACAATAGAAAACCTGGTATAACTTGTGTTCAGCCTACAGTGTTGGCAATTTCTTTGACTGGTGATGAGAGGACCTATTAGACTGACTTTTTAAAAAAATGTCTATGAGCCAAAAAGTCTTACTGTCACCGGTGAATTCTTTGTCATTATTTTGCTCCCAGGCTTTTTTTTTTTTTTTTTTTTTATGCCACATAACATTGAGCAGAGTTCCCTGTGCTATACAGTAGTTCCTTCTTGGTTATCCTTTTTAAGTATAGCAGTGTGTACATGTCAATCCTAGACTCCCTAACTAACTGTGCCTTCCCGTTGTCAGTTACTTTGATATCTCAAAATATTTGACCTGAAAAGAGGAATTGCCAAGGACCAGAAAAATGTATTGAATGTACTTGAGTGTCGCTTACCTTTCCTAGCCTGTTTTCCTCTGTCTTTTGGCCAGCTTGGAAAATCAGTAGACGTCTATGCATAAATCTAACAGGTAGGGGTGCCTACTATAAATAACGTTATGTTCTGCAGTAACATATAATATTGAATATGGTATTTAAGGAGTAGATTTATAAATCCATGACATTCTGCAGTAACATATGATATTGAATACTGTATTTAAGGAGGTAGATTTATAAATCCATGACATATCAGGGTAAGCGAAAATTGTCTTTATTTTGATTTTTTTAATGTGTTAAAATTAGTTCACATTATTTGAGCATGTGTCATAAAAGGGAAGATAGCGCCAGATACATACTGTGTAGATTGCTTCAGTATTGGGGAAAAATTTGCCTTAAGGTAGATAAAATCTATGTCTATATTTATACAGGTATAAGTACTTACTGGTTTTTTGGTTTGGTATTGCATATTTTAATTAACTAAAGTGTAATTTTGATCTTTGAAGTTGCACACTTCATATGTGGCTATGTACCACTGAAAAATGGAAATACCAGACCAAATTGTACATTTTTGTCATTTTTTATATTAAAAACTGATCCTTATATAAATTGCATATTATTATTATTATCTTATTCAGATTTAAAAAACAGAACATGTTATTGACTTGATCTAAGAGTAGTCCATTAAAGTGAAAAACAATGAAAGAATGTTTGCTTTCTTTCGTTTGTGGTAAGAGTTTAAAAGGTTGACAAAATCTCTTTTTAATAGCACATTTAAAAAAATAAATTTATTTACTTTATTTTATTTTTGACTGCGTTGGGTCCTGCGTTGGGTCCTCGCTGAGCACGGGCTTTCTCTAGTTTCAGCGAGCGGGGGTCACCCCTCGCCACAGTGCACTGGCCTCTCATTGCGGTGGCCTCTCTTGTGGAGCACGGGCTCAGTAGTTGTGGCTCGCGGGCTCTAGAGCACAGGCCCAGCAGTTGTGGCGCACGGGCCTAATCGCTCCGCGGCATGTGGGATCCTCCCGGACCAGGGCTGGAACTCGTGTCCCTTGCGTTGGTAGGCGGATTCCCAACTACTGTGCCACCAGGGAAGCCCTAATAGCACATTCTTGTTAGTGTAAATACTTTCAAGAATACTCTAAATTTTGTATGCATATTTGTAAACAATGGGAAAAGGACCCAAGAATAATTTTTCTTTCACTATATTCGTTACTAACTCACTTTGGTCTTATCATATATTTAATCCTGCTATTTTTACAGTTGATGGTTAATATTTGTTATTAGTGTGTGTTAATGTTAAATGATATAAACAAAAGTTGGTTAAAATTGGTATTAATACTTGTGAAAAATTATCAGGTAACAACACTGAAGCTCTTACTCCAAATTTAGAGGCATTATCCTTTAAATTAATTAATACATATTTTTAAGTATTTTATAAAATAAACTTTTGAAGTATAATATACTTCCAGGTTTTAATATTTTAATTACTGATTTGTATTGCTATTTCTGGTGAGAAGGAAGCTTTTTGTTGATTTTTGAAGTAAGTTTTGGATTCCTTAAGCAGACATTAGTCCCTTGAGCCCATCTTACTGAATTATTTTTAAGAAATGATTTTTTTATCTATGGCTTTATTATACTTAATAAATATGATTTTTCAGTTAATTCAGAGATGTAATCAGTAAGTACTTTTAAAGCATTTGTCATGTCCTCAGCATTGTGTTAGTCATTGTACGTTATAAAAATATACTTTAATGGGTAGAAATAATGGCAACATTGGTTGTCTGGAATGTTCTGTCCTTGGCCCCTCTTCTCATGTTTTACATGATCCTTGGGCATTCTCACCTGTATTTAGTGCTTTGTTCTTATCACCTATATGCTGATGATCTCCATATCTTTATTTCTAATCCAGACCTCTTTTTCTTAGTTCTTTTCTAGCTGTCTCCCAGATATTATTGCCTCTTGGCACTCCCTTACCAGAGCTGAACTCTTTTATTACCCCCCTACCTCTATTCCCAGCCACAGTGAATGCGCCACCATCAGCCTAGTCACTTAAGCCAAAACCTTTGGCAGCTTCTTATGTTTTTCTGTTATGCTCTTCTCCCTCTAGTCCAGTCAGTCACACCCAATCTTGTTAGTTTTATTTCCTAAACATCTTTTAGGTTTATCTTTTTCTGTTGCCACTTTCACATGTCAGGATTTTGGAATGCCTCATCTGAATTACTACTTCCAATTTTACCCTATTTTAATCTAACAGTTATTCATTCTTACTTTATATATGTCTTTTTTTTAAAAGTATAGCTGATTTACAATATTGTGTTAGTTTCAGGTGTACAGTGAAGTGATTCAATTATATATATACTTTTTAAGATTCTTTTCCATTATAGGTTATTACAAGATATTGAATATAGTTCCCTGTGCTATACAGTAAATGCTTGTTGTTTATCTCTTTTATATATAGTAGTGTGTATCTGTTAATCCCATACTCCTAATTTATCTACCCCCCTTTCCTCTTTGGTAACCGTAAGTTTGTTTTTTATGTCTGAATCTGCTTCTGTTTTATAAATAAATTTATTTGTATTATTTTTTAGATTCCACACATGAGTACTACAAAAGAATATTGGTCTTTTCTCTGACTGACTTCACTCAGTGTGATAATCTCTAGGTCCATCCATGTTGCCGCAAATGGCAATATTTCATTCTTTCTTTATGGTTGAGTAATATTCCATTGTATATATATATATATATATATATATATATATATATATATATACCACATCTTCTTTATTCATTCATCTGTTGATGGTTTGTGTCTGTCTTTTTATCCCTCTGTTCTTTTTTCCTTCCATCCATCCATCCATCCATCTATCTATCTGTGCATCTATGTCTGAAGTGCATGTCTCCTCTATACCATCACTGTGGTCAGTGCTAGAATACAAAGATGAGGAAACTGGTGTGTTGATATTACAGTGATGGGACAGTTGGAGAGAAATTCTCATTTTTGAGGACAAATGTCACTTCCTCTGAAGTCTTCTTTGATCCATTCTGGCAGAGTTATGGTGATTCTGCTATAACATTTATGTCTACTATAGTACTTAATGCATTGTATTGTATTGTAATTAATTATTTACAAATCATCTACCCTTTTGTCTGGCTTTGTGCTACAGAGGGGCCATGCTTTTTAAATTTTGGTATTTCCCCCATATTATGTATTATTTAATTGAGTGAGTGAAGTGATGGAATTAGGAGAAACAACACTGAATTAGTAAGTTAGGGTCAGATTAGTTCTGACCTAGAAAGGGTCAAGAATTAATTTTGATATAGTAGAAAATAAAAAGCCATTAAAAGTTTTGAGTGTTGGTGCTACATGTAGGCCATGTAGGCTGTGTTTGTATGAGAGTAATTTGGATGCAGTTGGTAGGCCAATTTGGAGGAGCAATAATTTGGTATCACTGGGCTTTTTTAACTACACGTGAGCTGTACTAACTTGTTAGTGAAAATGGAGAGAAAGGGGCTGTAATCTTCAAAGATTGTTATCTTTTAGACAAAGTAGAATCAAAAATTACAATATATGTAAATATCTATTTCTAAAGGTCTAAAAACATTGGTCAATATCAAGAGTAAGATTTGGATAAAATTTCATCCTTAATGAAATCCAGCTGTTTAACTGTATAGTACTAGACTTAAATTCATTAAAATAAAATACAGAATTGCACTCCAGAACTGCATTTAATGTCATTCCTGTTACCCTGATAGTTATGTATACAGTTGACCAGGAGATGTTTTCATTGGAATTACTGTAATTAAATAAAAACTGCTTTATGGTCTACTTTTAAAATTAAAGACATTTTATTTAGGTTTTTATCAGTAAAATTGAGTTTTAAATTATGTCTCTGATATATTAAGTGTGTGATTAAAAACTAGATTCATTTGAGAAATCAGATTTATTTGAGAAATCAGATAATAATGCTTCCCCAAGTAATAACATAACTATGTGATCTTGAGCTAGTTACTTAAACTCTTAAGGGTCAGTTTCTTCTATAAAATTGGGAATGACAGAACCTACTTCATAGGGCTGTAGAAATTAAATGATATGTATAAAGCACTTTGCAAAGTACCTTGCACCTAGTGAGCACTCACAGTTAGCAATTATTTTTATCACTGTATTATAGCGGGAAAAACTTGGTTATGGTACTAGAATTGTTTTGCAGATCCATTCCTTCAGGTTGATGAATGTCTAAATAAGTGGTTCACAAGGACAATTGAATCAAAATCATCTCTGGCTTTTTAAACCGTACATACCTCCTGGATTTTCTAGTATGCCTCTCCCACCAAATTTGAGAATCAGTGTGTTAGTGAGTTAGTGTTACTAATGGGTGTATGTTGTACCCTTTAGGTATATTGGCAGGAAGGGAATAGTATAGACTAGTGGACTAAATAATTTAGGATATTCATTGTTGTTTCTTATCTAATGATCATTAGGGATAGAACTGTCGTAATCTTCCTGATGAGCACATTGATAAGCTTTTCCTTAGGGCCAGCCAAATTTTTCGTGTAACCATTTGCTCTGTTTCCCTTCTTCAGGCTTGTGCTATACCATTTCTTTGACATCTTAACAGTCTAGGCAATATTTGCTTTCCTTCTTAATGACTTTTGTATGTGACTCAGCTTTTCTGAAGTCAAAATAGAATAACAGGTAATACAACTTACCCATCAAGAGAAGAAACTGGTTTGGTTTTTCCCTTTGTCATAAAATCTGCTTAGATGTTTACTGTTTATTATTATGTTTTTGTTTATTATCTTATGTTCTTATAGGTCAGTGGCCTTAACCTGAGCTTCAGAAGCACTCTTGTTGATTTAAAAAAAAAAAAAAAAAAAAAAAAAAAGCGTGTGTGAGAGAGAGAGAGAGAGAGAGAGAGAGAGAGTGTGTGTGTGTGTGTGTGTGTGTGTGTGATAAATCTCAAGCTCTGTCCCAGAGCAACTGAATTGGATACTCTGGGTTTGGGTTTTTTTAAAACATTCCAAGTAATTCTTGAGTTTTAGAGTCATTGTTCTAGGATTTAAATTTAAAGTAAAGGCAAAATGATTAAAACTTTCATCATTCCATCTTATTTTTTCTCCCTTTCTATTTTGGATTTGCTAGTTTAATCATGTTTGGGGGGAAGTTTTCTTAAGTTGATGTATAAAAGTCTTCTGTTCCACATATTTACTTTTCCCTTTAATGAATGTTTTTGTCTTGCTTTTTTAGTTTGTTTTGTTAAAAGGTAAACTGAGGCACATTAAAATTTTCAACTTTATTTGAGCATACATTGATTTGAATCAGGCAGAGCCAAGCCAAAGGTGGTTAGGAGTGCTCCACCAACAGGAGCTAGGGTGGAGGTTTTCATAGAGAAGGCGTGGAAGCGAAGTAAGGAAGTTATTTGATTGGCTATAGCTTAAGCGGTTACCTTATTTAGGAAAGCCTAGTTGGTTGGTTGTGATTGCTGGTTCTTAAGTATCATTTCTTCAGATTCAAGTGTATTGAATGTAGCTTAGGTTTTGGTTTGTTTACTGCCACCTCAGTCTAATGCCCTTCTTGTTTAATTACTTTAGTTTCTTATCAGTGTCTTACTGTTTTGTCTTTATGATCTCAATTATTATGTTTTAAAAATTACCTTTCAAATATAAGAACATAAAATAATGTAGAAAATAGACCATAATCTAAATTTCCAGTGTGTCTTTTTGCAAATGTACGTAAATGTATTTTATTTTGGAGGTTTTTCCATATCTAAAGATCTTCCTTTATTTTTAATAGTTGTAGTACTTCTGTTGGATATATGATCACTCAGTCCTGTGTGGATCTTTGGGTTGTTACCTATTCTTTTGCTATTACTTTGCCAAATGAACAACATATACATATAACATTTGCATAAGCAAATGCGTGATTTAGATTCCAAGAACAAGGATTTCCCTAAAATTCATATGTTGAAACCTAATCCCCAGTGTAGTGGTATTTGGAGGTGGGACCTTTGGGAGATGCTTATGCCATGAAGGTGGAGCCCTCATGAATAGACCTAAGAGAGATCCCTTTCCCCTTCTGCTGTGTGAGGACACAGTGAGAAGGCAGTCTGTGAACTAGAAAGTGGGCTCTCACCAAGTACTGAATCTGCAGTGGCCTTGATCTTGGACTTCCCAGCCTATAGAACTGTGAGAAATAAATTTCTGTTGTTTATAAGCCACCTAGTCTAAGGTATTTTGTTATAGCAGGCCCAACAGACTGAGAGAGTTAACTTCAGCAATCATAAATTACGTCAATAGTATGATGTGATGAGAATAGCACTTCACCTCTATGGTCTTCCTCCCCCAAAATTATAACCCCAGTCTAATCATGAGAAAAACATCAGACAAATCTCAGTTGAGGGATATTCTACAAAACAGCTGAACAGTACTCTTCAAAACTGTCAAGGTCATCTAAAACAGGGAAAGTCTGAGAAACTCACAGCCAAAAGGAGCCTAAGAAGATGATTATACTGTAATGTGGTATACTCCATGGGATCCTGGAACAGAAAAAGGACATTAGATAAAAACTAATGAAATCTAAAGGAATGACTTTAGTTAAATATATCAGTTTTCGGTCAATAATTGTGACAAAGGTACCATACTAATAAAAGATCTTAATAGCAGAAACTAGGTGTGCGGTGTAGGGAAACTGTACTGTCTTTGAAATTTTTCTGTAAATCTAAAACTATTATAAAATAAAACATTTATTTAAAAAAAAAAAGATAGGTGCTTCTGTAATTCTGTTAGTTATAGCCAAATTACCTTTTTTTACTACTACCTGAATGTATGAGAGGCTTGTTTTCTTATAGCCTCACCAGCTGAATGTGTTGTCAAACTTCTGGAATTTTGTCGGTTTGATAGATGAGAACTGGTGTAACTCAGACTGTTGTGTTTCTCTCATTATGAATGACATTGAGTATTTTTTTTATATGTTTAATGGGCATTTTACTTATTTTCCCTTTCTGTGAACTCTCATGTTCTTTATTTTTCTGTTTGGTTGCTGGCCTTTTTTTCTCGATTTCAGGATTTCTCTATAGGGAGATGAGCCCTTTATTTGTGATATGGGTTGCAAATATATTTTTAGATTCTTTGATATTTTTTCACACAAGTTTTTTCCTTTTTTATATGGTAATTTTTTTAAATGTTTCTGGATTTTGAAATGTAGTTGGAAAAGTCTTCACCACTCCAAGATTATAAAGGAATTCATCGAAATTTTCTTCCAGTACTTGTGGTTTCCTTTTTTACACTTAGATCTTAAAATTTGAACTCTTCAGTTCCTCCCAATCATTGAGGCATTTTAAATGCTTAACCTTTTCTTTCAAATTACTCCTGTGTAAGCATGCCTGTGGTCTTATACGTACCTTAAATGATTTATAGTAGAAGAAATGTTTATACATTTACTTTTGGTGGATATGAAGTTTCAACTTTCTAGAAAATGTATTAAGCATTTCATTGTATCTTAATTCGAAATCATAGTTTAAAAATAATTTTAAAGTAGTGAAGACTCCTTTAAAGTTTGTTTTCACTGTTATACTGTAGTATATTTAGCAGTATTTTTTCTTCTAGATTATTAGCATTGTGGATTATTCATATATTAATTTAGTTTTTTCCCCATCCTGTTTCTCCTAAGATTATGGTTTAGATTATTAAACCCCTCTGTGACTTATCTTCCATCTTCCTTAGAACTCCTCACTGGTTTTATGGCCCCTTTGATATTAGTAATCTCTTTATTTGGTATTATTTAGAAATTTAATTAGGCCAGTTAGCTGTTTTAACTCATTAAGAAGCTGGAAGCAATAGTGTCAGCAGATGTTGCTTAACGTAGGGTGCTGATTTCTTATAACATTTTATAAAGGTTTCATAGTTTCCTTGCACCACTTGTGATGAACTATTATTGCTGAACTGAATCTTAAGACATTTGAGAAACTATCTGATAGTGCTGTGGAATGTTGGCTCCTAGAAAATACTACCCAAAATAACATGGTGAGTTTATTGCTTATTGTAGTAAAGGAGAACACCACCTTTCCTGAGTTGGTAGGATCTGCTGGGGGAAGAGGAGGAGCACGTGTATGGGTGAAAAGAAGAGCAAAGTTAGGAGGGAGAGTGAAGTTGGGATATTTACTGAGGATTTGGAATCTTTAATGCAGGTATTTCAGTGCAGGAGCTTGATTAGAATTAGTAGGGATCATGTAATAGTTTAGGATTGATAGACGTAGCAAAGCAAGGGTTTTAAGGTGAGATTTTTTCAGAGTTTTGGAAAGTGAACAATCATTTGCTGCTATTTATTGAAAAGTTGAATAGTCTGATGTTGGTTTATATGGGGTTTTGGGGAAGTTCCTGGAATGAACAATGAAGTTATTTGCAATTCTTATCTGCCTGGGCAAGAGTTTCCTGGAATAGTGAAGTCTTGTTGTTGAAGACAGCTGAATAGTGATGCTAATGTAGACTGTAAACTCTGGGTGCAGATGGTTTTAGTTCTCAGTGCCCATTCAGAACCACAATAAGTTTGAAAATGTATTTATAAAAAGTCTAATTCTCAGGCCCATCTACAAAGACAGTACATTCTGTTGGTGAAGGGTTTGACATTGAAAATTTTTCCCCTGAGGAATGAAGCCTAACTTTGACAATTAATAGTCTGAGACACCCAAGTAGGTAGTTGGATATATGTTTCTGCAGCTCAGAAAAAAGAGAAAAGTATCAGACGTGGAAATTTGGGAGTTACTCTTTAGATTGAACTTGTGTGCCTAGGTGACTTTGCCTTAGGAGGAAGCATAGTAAGAAGAAAACTACTTGGGCCTTAATAGTGCTTAATGGCTATAGTGTGTGTGTGTGTGTGTGTGTGTGTGTGTGTGTG
>NW_020174057.1:1259250-1364675 GCF_003031525.2 Neophocaena asiaeorientalis asiaeorientalis
TGTTTATTAGTGGTGTGTGTGTGTGTGTGTGTGTGTGTGTGTGTGTGTGAGAGAGAGAGAGAGAGAGAGAGAGAGAGAGGGGGAGAGGGGGAGAGGAGAGGAGGAGGAGGGAGGGAGGGAATACATTCCTCCTACAGAGGAGTGGCCAGAGAGGTAGAAAAAAAATCAGGATATTGTTTTGTGATCTCTGGAGGTGTGGCTGTAATGTGGGGGGGTCAGTACACAAAAGCTTTTTGTGCCTAAATGGAGGAAGATCTATTGGCCCTAGTGATGAATTTTCACTCAACAGTTCTGTGAATGTACGAAATATAGACTGTTCACAGAACTATTTGTTCTGTCATGATATTCTTCACATAAGAATTGCCTAGTGGGCAATTCTGTTTGCAGGGTAGGTATTTGAAATTAAGAATATTTTCTTAGAAGTAATTTTACCGTCTTGCTCCCACATGACCCCATAGAAGTTACTTAATCTCTCATTTTGACTGTGATTGAGGAAGGGAGGTCATTGGTGTGTAGCCTGCAATTTTGTATACAGTACATATATTTGCTGTTCATAATTTGGGAGGAAGTTACATTTGTTGAATGCCTACTATGTGCTAGACACAATATATATACAATCTAATCTATATCTCACGTTCTTTTGAGGTAGTTGTTAATTCCCTTCTTCAAAGAGGAAACTAAGGTTGGCTTTCTCAGTGTTCTACTTCTCACTCTCCCCAGTGTCTGTATGAAGGAAAAAGGATTTGAACCTGTGTTAGGCTTACTCTCACTTTCTACTACACCAAGTGGACTTCCTGTATACTATACACCCTTCATCAACCAGCGCCAAACATGTATGTAATTAACATTTTACCACAGGTATGAATTAAATGTAGGAATATTTTACCACTCAGCTTTTGAGATCAAGACTGAATGAATAGGTAGTAAGCAATAACAAAGCAAAGAAGAGAGGATCGAGGCCCTTATTATACTCAAGCTTTGATTAACTAGAATCCATTTAATTCCACTTAAGGGAAATACTCAGGTATTGTCAGAATTCCAGTTAATTTCAGGTATTACTGTTTAAAAATATTTTTCTGTATCCTCATAGGTAACCTTTCTTTGAGCCTTTTTTTTTTCATTTTTCTTAAAAGGTACATTTTACTCTCTTCTTTCTTCCGTTGTGTTAATCTAATTTAGTGCTTTGCTTTTCTTATTTCTAGTATGCAAAGATTTCCTAAATAAGTAGAATTAGTAGAATAAAAAATGCTAGAGATAAATATGAAAACTTTTTGAAAATACCAAAGTTGTAGCTGTGGAGTTTAGTCAGGTACAAATTGTCTTCTTAATCTTTTGATTGAAATCTTACACCCTGGCCTCTACTATAGATCTTATAAAGTCAATTAAGTGTACTTGTGAATTGGCTTGTTATGCTCCCTCCCTCTTAGGATTGGTATGTGAGCAGTTTCTAATTTTCCATTTAGCAAGTAATGTGGTGTAGAGGGTTAAGTTTTTGGTTTTTTGTTTGTTTTTCTCCAGAATCTCAAGAAGGCTTTTCTGAAGGTGATGATAGTTTTAAAAATTTGAGATCAACTGATACATGATTCAGCTTTTAGGAAGATCTCTTTTGAGGGTATTTCCTATATCATCAAAACTAACTGACCACTTTTAAGAGTTTTTTTTCCCCCCTTAAACAGCCCTTCCTTCCCCAAAGAAAAACTTTACCAGAAGGTCAAAGAATGCTGGCATTTTTAATGCCACTGTTGCTGAGGAAAGTTGGCCACTATCCAGTAGAATCTGTCTTATGAAAGCTTTAATAAAGTGTTAGTTTTTTTTAAATGTGAAATATTGTGTCACAAGTTACAGAATGACAGAATAGCACATTCAGTTATGTAGTTCAGATGTTTATTGGAGAGAAAGGCTAGAAAGTTGCCTACACACTTTGTTTTTTTAAACATCAAAAACAAGTTCATATTTATCTTAGGCCAAGTATGCTAAGAACATTCTGAGTGAAACCTACATGGATATTTAGAAAGTAGGAGATTTTGTGAAATTTGTACTTTGACAACATATAAAGACTACATAATTTTTTATTTGGCAATTGAAAAATATGTTGCGTGATTTATTATTTTTGAAGGAAATTGAAGTTTTATTCTTACAGTAGCCATAAGAATGTGACGTTTTAAATATCTAAACATATATTTTACATAATTCTCCTAAAATGCTTTTAAAATTTCCTGCTGTTGGAGTTAGGAGGTGGTTGAAAGAGTGAATGATTAGCTGAGCCTTACAGGATGCCTTTACATTAGTGAGGTCATTATGTGTCACCATGTGGTGAAGTCTGGCCTTTTCAGTTTTATGGGTTGACATTCCTTCAGTTTATTTTAAGGTGATGTGGTATTACAGAATCTTTTATGTAATTTAGGTATAAAATATAGTGTTAATTTAGAAATGTACAGTGAAAGTAATCTGGATTGATACAACAAGTTTTGTTTTTTTTTTGATATGAGTGTTGTGATGAGGGTAAGGAGGAACACAAAGATTTTTTAAAATGTTTCTGTTGTTAAGCAATTTGTAATATGGTGAAACTCAGGAACTTTCCATTTACATAGCCCACTTATCCTGGTGAGTAAATCAGTTTAGAAGACCAGATTTTAGATCTGAGGATTGGTTGAGCATAACTTTTTAGATCAGTGGCTTTTCAACCTTTTTGGTCTCAGGTCAAAAAATGCTTTAATTTTTACATTAATTTTAATATCTGCTTACTTAAAAATAACAAGCATTAAAAATTAACATAAATGTTTTAAAATGAAAAATAACTATTAAAAAATATGGTGAGAAGGGTAGCATTGTTTTATATATTTGCAAATCTCTTTAATGTCTATCTCAATAGAAGACAGCTGGCTTCGCACAACTTTTGTGTTTCACTCTGTTGCAGTATCCTGTGAAATGTAGTCTGGAAAACTCCACTTTATACTCGTGAGAGAAAAGTAAAAGCAATTAAGTTTTTAGTATTATAAAAATAATTTTGACCTGAGGAACCCCCCACCCCCACCTTTAAAGATTCCACAGACTATACTTGGAGAACCTCTGCTTTAGAGCAAAATGGAATTGGATCCTAATCCTGCCCTTGATCATCCTCTCTCAATTGGATATTCTTAGGGGCTATGTCTATTAAGCTGTAGTAACTCACTGAATTCTATTTCTCAAATCTATTCCTGGCTGTCTTCTTCTATGAATAGCCTTGGAGCTGTAGGCTTTGATTCTTATATTCCCTTACCTCTTTTGGAAATGACAAGGCTTACTAGCTATATGATCTTGGGCAGATTCATTAACATTTTTGAGTCTGTTTTTCTCATTTGCAGAAATGGGCAGAGCAATACGTACCAACTCATAAGTCTTTCATGGAAATCAAATTATAATAGATGATTAAAGTTATATACAGTTGCTAATAAAATCTTACAGAGATTAGCAAAAAAACCGCTACCTGAGGTATGCTCTAATTTTGGATCCTCTCTTTTTTTATAAGTTACTCTAGAGAGTGACTTTTTTTTTTTAACTGCTCTCCTTTCTGTCCTGTCCAGCACTTACCTGGACCTTCCTTCTTAGAGCTAGGTCCTACGCAAGGAAACGGGATTTAAAAACACAAACAGCGAAACATCCTTCTTTCTCTGAAAGTTTTCTTAATTTTGTACTTAAACTAGTTAGAAACAAGTAGGAACATGCTATATAAACGATGTACAATATATGATTATGAGAGCATAGTGTAGGGAATACTCTGTTCTGTCTAGGTAGAAGTAGAATAAGGAAAGGAAAAAGGATTAGTACGTGCCTTATTTCTCAAAAACTGGTTTTTGTAAACTCCTAGAAGAAAGAAAAACTGTTAAGCACCCAGCCAATTCATGTTTATTGAGTGAAGCAGTGTGTTAAACCCTATTCTGGGCGATATTAGTTAAGAGCATGGACTAGGTAGGGTCTTACACTGTTTGAATTGCAACTGGCTCTTCCCTTTTACTAGCTGTAACCTTGAGTGAGTTTTTAACTCTTCAGTGACTGAGTTTCTTTAGATATGTAAAATGGGGATAATTTAATATTATAGGATTACTGTGGTAGTTAAAAGGAGTTAATGTAAATAAAGCACTAGAACAGATTGGCACATCATATTATTAACTACTTTTCCTATTACATAAAATTGGGAAAAGACATCATTTCCTTGAACTTCTAGTAGTCTCACAGAGATCTTTTATTTTAAAAGGATTGCTGAAAAATTGTATAATGTGAAAGGTTAATTTTGTCTTTTTTCATTTTCTTGTTATTTAAAGCACATTTTATTACTTAGACTTGCACAAGAGGAGAAAATTGATAAAAGGCCAGATCTCATAACAGTTAAAATATATTTTACCTAAATTTACATTAATAATCTTACGTACTTTTTTCCATTGAACTTATTATAGACGCCGTCTTACATGATGTTGCTAGAGAAACTAATGGGTAAGGAAGTACTTAAACTTAAATCTCACTTGCTGAGAGAAAAACTGTTCATTAGTACCACGGGGTACTAGTCATTTTCTGTACATTTCTAATCATTTGCCAGTGTATAGGGACATAAACTTGTGAGTTACCTGGTTAACTTTACAAACAGAGAATTGCTCATAATTCTAATGTTGAGACTGGTTTATTTGAACAGATCTTTTAATGTGGTAAATTACATTTTGGATCAAAACCAGTGTCGGGTTGAGCAGTAAGCTATAACAATTATTGCATTCTAGGACAGTGATTATTAAGAGGTAAGAGTCATTTGAGCAATCAGTGAAAATCATTATTAAATTTAATCCCTTCTGCTTACAGAAATAATAGAAAAAGAATAGAAACCTTTCTCTGTCCTTTCCTGTTTCTGAGGATGTCAAAGAGATAGTAATGCTAGTGAAATGTGTACATGGAAGGCAAATACACATTAGGCCTCCAGGAAAAGCTTAATTGGTGTTACATGCTTAAAACAAGAGACCTATACTGCCACTTTTTAATTTCCAGATAAAAAATCAAGTTTGAGTGTCAGAAAAAAAAAGTCTTATTTTCTCCTTGGTGAAAGAAGCCATATTTTTGGAAGCAAGTGGAACCACAAAGTCTATTTTGGACTCCAGGCACTTAAAAAAAAATCTACTAAATTGAACATGCTCACTCACTGTAATTAAATGATAACCCTCCCCCCCAATGTTTGAATAAAGTTAGAGTAAAATACGTTCTGGAGTTCTGTAATAATGAATTCATACCCATTTTACTGTCTCTTACTACTCATGAGTTCTGGAGAGCCTTGGTGAGTGCTGTTAGGTTTTCTTTCCTATTGATTGTTTGCATACCTGATGACTTGGATTTTAATCACATATTCAGCCTGCTGTTATGGAAGCAATCATATAAATGAACATGTACTCAAGTGCCTAGGAGCTCAAAGCATGATAAAAACAATTGATTTTTCGAGCATCAGGTCAAATTCTGTAATAAATATTTATTTTTAATTTCTATATAAAATAATCAAATCTTAGCTGATATCCACATATTTCAAACAATATCTGTTGTAAGAATGAAATAAGAAAAAGTTTCTCATAATGGAATTTAACCTTATTTTTTAGAAAAGAAATCACATTCACAGAGATGGGCTGATAAGATTGTACAATAAAATTTTTGTTTATAATACTGAGTTTGGTTCTCTCCTTTTCTCTGGTTAAATTCTTTTCCAGTTTAAGAATGTTTTTTTAAAATTGTGTAGAAATTTTATTACAGTGTGTCAGCACTCCATTTAGAAAGTTCAGATCATCCACCTATACTGCAGTTAATTTGCTCCGTTTAAAGTATTTTGGATGAGATGATTGCATGCTTGCAGAGACATCTGTGTGCAGCATTTAAGAAGGCAAGTGAGGGTGTGGTAGAAGCTCTGACTGATTTGTGGCCTTCAGTCCCTGTGTAAGACTACTGACTGATGGTCATGGCATGTTCAGTACTAACTGATGACTAGTAGGCTTTTCTTTAGTTTGACTGTACATTCTTTTCCTACCAGTTGTATGCCAGCTTTACTTGTAATTACATAATTTAATCAAATATTACCTGAACCAATAAAATATCAGTGTATAAGGAGAGTTATTTTGTGAAAACTTTGGAAAGACTTGATAAAGGCAGGTTGCTTAAAAAAAAAAAAAAAAATCTGTGGAACTAGATGTAAGGAAGACAACTAAAAGCCTGGAAGGGTGATACAAATCTAGAAGTTTGGCTTTACAGGTGTTTTCAACTTTTCCCTTCAATTTAAAAACAATTGACTAGAAATGGTAGAGTCTTTATTGGCACATGGCTTTATGTAAGAAATTCCTGTCGTGGCCTTTGTTTTACAGCGAAGATTTGTAAGCACATTTGAATGTTTTAAGTTAAAATGCGTAAGGTAATTTTTTCCCTTTTTTTGTGATTCATTGAATTACTGACTTGATTAGTGGACTGGTCCTTAGGTGGTTCACCAGTTGTGTTTAGTGACTATACCATTCTATCTCAGACATTTTTCTTGAACTCTAACTTGAAAGTTAGCAGTAGGATTGAAGCATATTTTCAAACTTTAACATGGATTTTGTAGTAAAATTGGAATATGCTGTGATTCCATAGTTAATACCACTTGTGGTTATAACAGTGGTCATAAAATTTTGTATTCAAGCTGTGTCCTTTAACAAGACTTTGTATTAGTTACCTAGGTTTGGAAACCCTCTTATGCTCCTTTCTAGCCTTGGTTGCCCCTTTTTAAAAAACACAGAATGGCTTCCTTTTGAATTTTCTCTTCGAAGGAATCAGCTGATGCTTCTACGGCTGACTCTTGAGCCAGTATAATGGTTTCATACAGAGGTGTCAAAATATTTCATTTTCTGGTGGCTGTTAGATTAAAATGTGGAACAGTTCAATAATTATAGGTTACTTGGAAAATTAAAAGGAGGATATTTCCTATTTATGTTTATTTTACTTCTTATCTCGGGGAGCTAAAAATACCTTTTAAGAATTAATGTCAACAGCATCGGCCTGCAGTTGAATCTTAGGAGGCACAGTGCCCGGAGAGGGCCCCAAAGCTGTTTTGCTGGCTGCCTACTCTGGAGCAGCTGACTAACCAGCTGCAGAGCACATTGATCTGGTCATAATTGCTTTCATCCTGGAGCAGAGCAAGTTAACACAATTTAAATCAAGAGCCACATTAGAGGATCCTGACCTCAGGATAACCTCTCATTTCCTACCTTTGAGAGAGGGAACAATTCCAGTCACTTCCCTAACTTCTAGCCACAAAATAGCTTGGGAACATATAGCCACATCTAAAGATTGTGATCTTTTGACTTTTTTTTATACTTTCTACAGGTGGATTCAGAACAGTAAAAGGAACAAGCCTTAATGTAGTGTTGTTAGTTGAATAGAGAAATAATCCCTCCCCTCCTCTACTCATTTTTTTCCTATTGAAATCTCCTAGACCATTCCTATAGAAGCAGTATAGATAAAATAGACCTGAGACTGTGTTTTGTAAGCCTGCCTTTTTCCTAAAAAAGCCACCAGAGTGTGACAACTCTCTTGTCTGTTAGATAGCAGACCAGTGTTTCTTGATGTATACATGTTTGGACCACTGCTTTCTTTTGATAAATCTGGGCCTCCCATTATTCTCTGAATACTCATACCAGTCACTATAGAGGTTTTATTGAGCTTTATTTTCTAGAGGTTTCAATTTTGTTTATGCTGTGACTCACATGACAGCAAAGATAATTTCACATATGGAAAACTATAGATAAGAGAGACTGAGAATTGTGAGCAATTTCCAATTCATAAACTATAAAACCATTCTTCTCTCCCATTCATTATTGGGAGTGACATTATTGAAATAACCCTGAATCTGCTCTAATTCATTAAGTATAATTCACATAGTTCTTATTTCAACTGTTAGTAATTCAAGTGCTCAAGTGCTCTTGGAGGACATACTGAGTTAGAACAAAATAAGAAGCAAGAGTAGAAATCATTAATCATTAAAAATGTCATGCAGTGAGAGGATAAAAGGAAATAAGGAGGTAAATATATTCAGATGTTTTGTAAGTATTAAAATTGTGTTGACTTATGTAGTTAATACCTTTCTAATCAGAAAAGGACCCAGCTATCTAACCAAGGTCACATCCTTTGTGTATCCTCTGTGTCAGTGATGACATTGAGCCACCTATAATCTTGGCTAAATTCCCATAAGACCAATGATACAGAGTTCCATTTCTTAACGTCCAGAGTTATGGATACATTATATTCCTAGTAGTGCAAAGCTAATTGATTTATATAAGGATTAAATTATGGGTCTTAGCCTTAACCGAATACTTTAAACAAGCATGAGTTACTAATAACTGACTTTTTGGTGGGGGGATAGTGGAATTTAAATAACACGAATCATTCAGAGATGATGTCTACTTTTTTCATGTCTGTTTAGCCTATATATTGCAATACACTAGATATAACATCAGATATTATATAATATAATATGTCAGGTAGTGGCTGTGGTTTATTATACTTAGAATTAATGGAGCTTTTCATGTAGATATTTATTTTACTTTTTCTTATATGAAGGACTGGATTATACTGCCCATTAAAGTAGTGACAAAAATGGCTTGCTATGTATGTATTGATAGTAAGGGTAATGTCTGTGTTCATACAGTAATGGTGTGGCCTATTTATTTCTCTCATGGAATGTGTTATACTTGACAATACTGTCCTCAAAAAGAGTTTATTAATAATTTTAAATAACTTCATTTAAAAATACACTGACTAGGAAGGCTAGATAGCTGCTGAAGGTTTGCTAGAGGCTTTTTGTCCTTCCCTTTGTCAGATACCTCTTCTCAGAAGTGTTGAAATATAACCAGGACTAGTTGAAAAATTTTCTTAACCATTTGTGGAATTGAATCTGGAATTTATCTTTATGAGTCTGCTCAAGGAGTAATGTTTGTAGGCCTACTGAAGGAGGAATACTTACAGGTCTCCTGCAAATGTACTATTTATAATATCATCTACTTTGTATAAACATAGTTTATATTTAAAAGAAATAGCAGATAAGATACCCTCATTAGGAAATAATTTGTTAAGCACATTTTGGTAGGATAGTAAGTAAAATCTGTTGACTTTCAGATAATTTTATATTGCTAAATTTGCTTTAAGTTGTGGTTTTTCCTTTGAAAAAGATTGTCACAAGTGCTTTGACTTATTTTACTCAAGAATGTTAACTCAGTTTCACAAAAATTAAAAGGAAAGGCCGTTTGTGGTTCCCTTGTAATCTGCACATGAACCAACTTATTTGTGTGTAGGTTAATGGAAAGAACACATAGGATTTGAATTTTGGCTTTATCATGGTTTACTCAGTGTAATGACTCTTCGGTGAGTTACTTAAGTTTTGAGATTTTATTTTCTCATTTGTGTAATGGGAAAGGTAAATAATAATACCTTTTTTTTATCTCATAGAATTATTCTGATAATAAGGTAAGATGTGAAGACTGTAAATTCCATAAGGCTAGGTACATACTGGTGTTATTCATGTTATTTTAACAGTAACTTGGTAAACGAATTATCTGTGTTGTGGCTATCAATGCGTATTTCATCTTTGAAGAGAAAAGCAATTTATCTTAATTTTAACATTGAATGATATTTAAGGACAATTCTAAAGCTTAAAAATGTTTATGGATAAATATAATAGATATTAATACAATAACATATTCAGAGGATATTTAATTTGGCAAAAAAATATTTGTGATAAATAGACAAAGTATTGGTATCTGAAAAAGATTTCATTGTAACCAAGTAATAACTTTTTGTAAGTTCAGCACCTTCCTTATATACTGTGCTGTCTCATATTTGTGGTGACCTCTTAAGTCCCTGAACATATTAAATAGTTTTTTCGTGGATGAGACTAATGGTAGGGCTAGATTCCCAGCTCTCTGCCTAAAAGGGAGGAGTAATTTTCTAATCTTAAATTTTTTTCAAGGCATTTTTTGAAGTTCATTTGTGTAAGATAGGGGAAAATATTTTCATTTCCCCATTTTAGGGAGTAGAGTAGAAGACCAAGCATACCAAAGTGATCTCCTGTAATACTTGCTATCTTTCTTGATAGTACCCCCTTGGAAGGGTGGTTGTAAAGAAATGTTTAAAGCACAGAGAGAAAACAAGATGGAAAGAAGCAGAACAGCATAAAAAACACCTATGTATAATTGGAGTCCCAGAGTACTGTGTTCCAAATGTTTGTTTCCTCAAATTTTTTATTAAAAAAAATTTTTTTTTTGCAGTACACGGTCCTCTCACTGTTGTGGCCTCTCCCGTTGCGGAGCACAGGCTCCGGACGCGCAGGCTCAGCGGCCATGGCTCACGGGCCCAGCCGCTCCGCGGCATGTGGGATCTTCCCAGACCGGGGCACGAACCCGTGTCCCCTGCATCGGCAGGCAGACTCTCAACCACTGCGCCACCAGGGAAGCCCTCCTCAAATTTTATATGTTGAAATCCTAATGCCCAGTGTATTGGTATTAGCAGGTAGGGCCTTTTGGGAGGTGCTTAGGTCATGAGGGTGAAGCCCTTACACATAGGATTAATCCTCATATTAAAGAGAACCCCAGAGAGCTCCCCAACCCCTTGCACCATGTGAGGATGCGATGAGAAGTCTGCAACTTACATGACCATGTTGGCACCTTGATCTCACACTTTTAGCCTCCAGAACTGTGAGAAATAAATTTCTGGGTTTTTTTCCTTCTCTGATTGCCTTGGCTAGGACTTCTGTTGTTTATAAGCTAGTCTGTGGTACTTTGTTATAGCAGCCTGAACAGACTAAGACATTGATGAGATAGGGGAAAAGGGGCAGAAGCAGTATTTGAAGAAATAATGACTATTTTTTGAAACTTAAGACTACAAACCAGTGATTGACAAGAAGCCAGTGAACCCAAAACAGGATAGATAACAAAGAAAACTACACTTAGCCTTAGTTCTTAGAAACTTTTTCATAGCACCCCTAATGCAAAAGAAGTAACGAATAGTTCTGTCTATTAGTAGTTAGGTCCAGATAAATGAGCAGTAGCAGTTAGTACAGTATCTGATAGATGTTGCTGTGTTTTCCTCTGCACACAGCTTGGGATCAGTGCTAAAATCCACATGTAAAAGAAAAACCTTAAAAGCACTCAGAGGGGGAAAGACATGTTACTTAGAAGGAACTAAGAATTTGGCAAGTCAGCTTTTCAGCAGACTATAGAAGTCAGAAGACAGTGGAAAGACATTTTTAAAGTGGGAAAGAAGATACTGCCAACCAATAATTCTATATTCAGTGAATATATCCTTCAAAAAGCAAAGTGAAATAAAGATATTCTTAGGTGAATAAAAGCTGAGAGAAGTCATCAGCAGCATATCTCCACTTAAGGAAGTTCACCAGGATAAAGAAAAAAATCTCAGATGGAAGCATGATGGAATGAAGAGTACCAGATAGGTGAAATATGGTAGGCAGGATCATTGACTGCTTAAACCAACAGTATTAACAATGTCTAACAGTGTTATATCGGGGAACAATGTAACGTACAGTAGTCTCCTCCCCCCGCCCCAATCCATGGGGAATATGTTTCAAGACCCTCAGTAGATACCTGAAACTGTGGATAGTACTGAATCCTATATATACGATGTTTTTTCTTATACATACATACCTATGATAAGTTTTAGTAGAATATCCAAATTGCCAGCATCACTATGCTTCCACTTTGGGGCTATTATTAAGTAAAATAATGGTTACTTGAAAGCAAGCACTGCGATGCCCTGACAGTCAAGCTGATAACTGAGACGGCTACTAAGTGACTCACGGGGCTGTAGCATATCCAGCATGGATATGCTAGACAAAGGGATGATTCACATCCTGGACAGGACGCAGCTGGACAGTGTGAGATTTCATCACACTACTCAGAATGGTGTGCGATTTAAAACTATGACTTATTTCTAGGATTTTTCCTTTAGTATTTTTGTACTGCAGTTGACTGCAGGTAACTGAAACCACAGAAAGTGAAACTGCATATAAGGAGACTACTGTATGTATGATATGATATGTATTATATGATAGCAGTAGCAAAAGAAAAAAAGTAAATGCAGTTGTAACAATCTCATTGTTGGGGACATGGTAAAAGTACTAATGTAAGATAGAAAATAAAGGTGCTTTTTTGTATCTTTTACAGTAACCACTGAAAGAGTGATGCTAAAAGATAACAAGCCTATAGAACACATAAAATAGAAGAATAAAAAATACTTGATTAATAGAAAAGAAGGAAGGAAAAGAAGAACAAAGGATAGAGAACAGTGAGACAAATGGAAAACAAATAGAAAAGATGGTAGACTTAAACTCAACTATATCAATAATTAAATGAAATTTAATGTTCCCATTAAAAGATATCATCAGACTGAATAAAAACGTACAGCCTATCTGTAAGGTGCTACAAATTATAAACAGAGAGGTTCAGAGTAAAAAGGTGGAAAACAATATACTGTGCAAATATTAGCCAAGAGAAGACTGGTGTGACTACACTAATGTTAATGGCTTTAAGCCAAGAAACATTATTGGAGGTAGAAAGGGATAATTTTATAAGGGTCAGCTCGTTAGGAGAGTACAACAGTTCTAATTTGTATGCACCTAATTGCATAGATTCAAAATATATGAAGCAAAAATTGAACTACAAGGATAAACAGATAAGTCCATAGTTATACTTGTGGATTTATTAGACCTCTCTCGTAGACTCTCTGATAGGATACACAGACAAAAAAACTCAGTAAAGAAATGAATAACTCACATGCTATTCAAAAAATATTTGAGGGGACAAAGACAATTACAGAAATGACTCACAGGTATAACCTTATACATCTAACCCTTACCTCACAACAAATACAAAAAGTAATTCAAGGTGGATAATAGACTTAAATTGAAGGGCTAAAACTATAGCTTGTAGAAGAACTTGTAGAAGAAAATAACTTGTAGAAGAAAATATAGAAGAATATTTGTCATCTTATGGTACTAAAAATTTCTTAGGACACAGAACCAATCATAAAATAAAAAAAGAAAAATACTGGACTTCATCAAAATTTAAAATGTTTGTTCCTTAAAAGACAATATTAAGAGAACAAAAACAAGCCACAGAACAAGAAAAAAAATTTTGTAATACATAGTTTGACAAGGGACTTATATAATACATAAAGGAATTTTAGTAAGACACATAAGTTGAGTAAAAATGGACAAAAGATTTGAAGATGGATTATATTATATGGATAATCACATGAAAAGATGGTCAAAATCATTAGTCACTAGGAAAATGCAAATTAAAATGACAGTGAGATGTAACTCATCAGAATGGCTAAAATTAAAATAGATAAAATCAGTGTTTATGAGGATGTGGAACAACTGGAACATACATTGCTGGTGGGAATATAAAACTGGTACAATCGCTTTGGAAAACTGGACATTCCTTAGAAAGTTAAACATCTACCATATGACCCAGCAAAAAAGATTTGTACGAAAACGTTCCTGGGAACATTCAAACACTGGAAAACAACGCATGTGTTCTTTAACAGGCTAATGAAGACAAAGTGGTATATCCATACAATGGAATACTCTTCAGCAACAAAAACTGCTGGTACATACAACATGGATTAATCTCACAGTCACTATGCTGAGTAAAGAAGTCATACATGTAAGAGTATGTACTCTTATGTGATTCAATGTACATGGAATTCTAAAGAATGTACTACCTCAAGGGGCTCGCAGACAGGAAGCTGCTAATGGAGATCTTTGGTCACCTTCCAGCACTGTGAGCTCTCTTTCAGTGTGCAAAGTTCAAAGAAAAACTGTTTTTTTTTAAAGTCACGATCTCTAAAACAAGTAGCACCTCACAGAACGCTAAGATGCTGTGGAATCCCATTTGAAAAACTGTACTGTGATTTATTTCCTTTCAAAACTGGAAATGATATGAATTTTGATTAGATGTATAGGGCATGTATCTGTGAGTCACTTCTAGAATTGTCCCCTCAAATAGTTTTTGGATGTGATGATTATAAGTGTCTGAGGGCTGGCTTCTTCGATTAATGCACCTTGGATACTGAAAAGGTACATCTAGAATATCTGATTTATGACGTGGAAATAATTTTTGTTTCCAAGCCCCACCCCCACCCCCCGCAGCAGTGCATGAGAGGAAAAATGAATTTCTCAGAAGACTAATACTGTTCTTCTGTTTAGTTTCCTCCTTAATGTTGTCATCACTTTGGGCTACTTTGGACTGCTTGTTTTCTTTTTTTTTGGACTGCTTGTTTTCTGAAATAAAAAAGCAGTATGTGATTGGAGTAGAGTCAACAAGCAACAGTTCTAGAGCTAAGAATGGCTTTACATTTTTAATGGTGGTTTTAAAAAATTTTGGCAGGTGCTGTATGTGGTCCACAAAGCCTAAAATAGTTTCTGTTGAGTAATACACAGGTAGAGTTTGCTGACATCTGAACTAGAGAATCCTATAATGTAGCGGTCCCCGACTTTTTTGGCACCAGTGACCGGTTTAGTGGGAGACAGGTGGGGAGCGGCAGATGAAGCTTCACGCACTGGCCCGCTGCACGGTAGCAGTCTGCGGCCTGGGGTTTGGGGACCCCTGCTCTAATGTATAGTTATTTTCAGTTATTTCAAAAGTATGCTATAAATATTTTATGTTCAGTTAATTGTTTTGATGTGAGAAAACAATTTGTCATATAGTTATTTTAACAGCTTTGTTGAAATATAATTTATGTACTATAGAACTCACCCCTTTACAATTCACTGGTTTTTGTTGCTTTTTTAAAGTTATTTCTGAGATATACATTTTAAAGTAATAACTAGAATTATGACTTATAACATTATACCAGAATGTATAAGATTTTTAGAAATTTCATGTAATGTCTGAAACATTTATATTAACATATTTCCATACAAATAACCCAAAGAAAGTTTAGTATTAGTTGGTTTTTTTTTAATACTGCAGGTTCTTATTAGTCATCAGTTTTATACACATCAGTGTATACATGTCAATCCCAATGGCCCAATTCAGCACATCACCATCTGCATCCCACCGCAGAATTCACTGGTTTTTAATATATTTACAGTTCTACAAGCATCACTATAATCTAATTTTAGAACATTTTCATCACCCTCCCCCCCAAATAAAAACCTTGTACCCATTCCTCCCCTTCCTTTCCCATCCCCTGCCTTTGCCCTGCAAATGTTAAATAATATTATTTAGCTCACTAGTTTGAAATGAAGTAAGGTTAATCTTTGTGCTCTTTCTAGAAAAAGGGATTTGTTGAGTAAATAGTAAGGTAAACAAAGCTACAAGAAAAATAAAAGTAGAAGTTTAAGAAACCAAAACAACGTGTACTCTAAAAACCAGTATAACAGCAATTGACAATAAAAAAGTTATTAATCAAAGTGTATTCTGAGTAGAGTTCTTTCAATAAGTTTTAAAAGTCCATGGAAGAATTCATGAAGTCATAGTTTGATTTATAGCATTTTTTTCCTTAGTGGTTTATGCAATTATGCTATGCTCTATGATAGATGGAATGTTAGATTTGGTGAAATGTGTATGTTTGAAATGATGTATGCATAAGTCAGCTATTCCAGAGATGCAGAACATTTCAAGCAATAAAAATATTAAAATTAATCACTAAGATTAAGATTTGGTCTAAAAGAAAAAGCGACTTACGTTTGAAAGTAATGAAATATCATTTATCTAAAAATTTTAGCAATTCAGACCTTTCATTAATCAACCTTAATCTTTTCCTTTGATATTTGAATAGGTGAGAGTTTAAAATTTGTATGTAGACATTAAATTTGAGGCTTCAAGGTTTTGCTGAACTCTTGAGATTCTGATTTTGTTTTTTAAGATCTATACATTGCCTAATTTATAGAGTACAGAAATGCTTGTTCTTTTAAAGTTTGGGTTTTAAAATAGATGTCCTCGTTTTGGTCTTGATTATTTAATTTCCTCACAAGTCATGAGAAGACTCAAATAGCCTTCATTCAACTAGAGCTTTGTAATTCTAAATATTTGCAGAATGTTACCTTAAATATTTAGAATGGAGAAGTAAAATTATATAGGTGGTGCTGGCAGTTGAGCTATTTTCTGTCAGCTTCAGGTTCATCCTTCTAAACTTTTATTTTGTGGTGTATGCTTCTCTTTTGCCAGCTGGTTCCCTGTCACGTTCTGCAAATAGGAGATACCAGTGGGAGACAGTAAAGCCAGACGGGGGACAGGGGATTTGCTCCTACTTGTTTACCTCTTCTTCCTGTCAGTATCTCCACAGCAACAGGACCACACCCGGGCAGGAATAGGAGTGGTAAATGGCTCCCATTTGCCCTTTGCAGGGACCCTCCTTCAAGTTCTTGGTGTGCTTCCAAGAATGCTTTCTTTTCAGAGATTTGGGTCCCAGTTTCTCCAGGCCTTTGAGTTTTATTCTTTTTTTTTTTTTTTTGCCGTACGCGGGCCTCTCACTGCTGTGGCCTCTCCCGTTGCGGAGCACAGGCTCCGGACGCGCAGGCTCAGCGGCCATGGCTCACGGGCCCAGCCGCTCCGCGGCATGTGGGATCTTCCCAGACCGGGGCACGAACCCGTGTCCCCTGCATCGGCAGGCGGACTCTCAACCACTGCGCCACCAGGGAAGCCCCAGGCCTTTGAGTTTTAATACTTCCAGCCACTTCCCTTTGTTTCCCTAGCTCTGGGGTCATAGCTGCTTCCCTCAATTGCTATCAATCTGTGCCCTCTTTTTTGCCTTTTCAGTTCTCCATTTCCTGATTAACAACTAATATTGAATTCTCTCTGTTAAAATTACTGGTGTCGTTTCTGTCTTTTGACTGATTCCTGACTAATACACTGGTCAAAATAATAGGACTTTGCAAATTATAGTCTTAGAGATCACATTAGGCTACTCTTCATTTAGTAGTTAGTTACCCTCTGCAATGTGCGAGGCCTTTCTTTGTTCTTTGTGTTCACTATCAGACATCCTCATTTGCGGTCCCAGAGCTGTTTGAGAATCGTCATCATCACGCTTCATTATTGTTGTCTGTTTTTCCTTTCTTTGCTTTTTTTTTTTTTTTAATATTTATTTATTTGGCTGTGCTGGGTCTTAGTTGCGGCCCACGGGATCTTCGTCATGGCATGCTGGATCTTGAGGTTGCGGCGTGCAGTATCTTTTAGTTGTGGCATGCAGGATCTAGTTCCCTGACCAGGAATTGAACCCCGGCCCCCTGCATTGGGAGCACGGAGTCTTAACCGCTGGACCACCAGGGAAGTCCCTGTCACATTTTCTTTATTTCTCACTTCAAGGCCAG
This sequence comes from Neophocaena asiaeorientalis asiaeorientalis, assembly GCF_003031525.2. Lineage (NCBI taxonomy): Eukaryota > Metazoa > Chordata > Mammalia > Artiodactyla > Phocoenidae > Neophocaena > Neophocaena asiaeorientalis. Next base: position 1,276,604 of record NW_020174057.1, read on the forward strand.
TGATAGTGTCTTTTATCTCTCTGTCCTTAGTTCCTAACACAAGATTTGTGTATACTGGATGCTCAGTGAATATTTTAAATAATGAACATGCTTGTAGATAATGCTTATAAAGGGTAGAAGTCATGATAAAAATTATCTGATGAAGGGAAGGATCTTATTTTGATTACTTTTGGCATATGAAGCTCCTCGGATATTGAGATGTTTAAACCAAATGTTAATATGGCATCAAAGATTATATGATAACCCTTCAGAAGTCACATACGTGAGGCTTGGTTGGACCTTTCTGGTTCAGTTGTTACAGTTCAGTTGTTCACGCGATTGAATATGCCTAGTTCTTTTTTTTTTTTTTTTTTTTTTTTTTTTTTGCGGTACGTGGGCCTTCTCACTATTGTGGCCTCCCCCGTTGAGGATCACAGGCTCCGGACACGCAGGCTCAGCGGCCGTGGCTCATGGGCTCAGCCGCTCCGCGGCATGTGGGATCTTCCCGGACCAGGGCACGAACCTGCATCCCCTGCATCGGCAGGCGGACTCTCAACCACTGCACCACCAGGGAAGCCCTATGCCTAGTTCTTAATAGCACATCTTCACCAACTCTTATACAACTCTGTTCCAGGGAAGAATCTAAATCATGATACCTCTCAGGTTATCAGTCCTATCATGTCTCACTTTTGATTAAGCCTTCAAGCTTCCCTTTCCCTTCTACAGAACTTCATTGTGATTATAGAGTATGAACCCATTTCTACAGTGTGCTTTCATCATCATTACTTGTGTATGCTAGATACAGGGTAACCCAGAGGGTTTCTAAGTCTTCTAGTTCAGTTGATTGCAACATACATTCCTCTCCAGTATTTGGTTGGATCATCCTGGCCTTCATCAATCCCAGTTCTTTCCTCCGTCATGGTACATCGTGTGGGACCTATGTCACTCCTGTTGTAATACCTTAATGCAGGCTACCTTCCCCTCAGTTTAAATCAAACAGTTTAAATCTGTAGTTAACTGTTTTCCAGAATGAGAGTTTGGGGGACATATTTCTATTCCTATTTTATTTCCTAATTTCCTGTGGACAACTTGAATGTCTTAGTCAGCAGTACTGAGATTTTAGGGGAAAAAGTAAATAGTTCCTTGAAATGTCTTTATGCTTGTTGAGGGTTAGAGATGTTTTTTTCAATCTTTGGAATTTTGATGGGGATTTGGTTTGCATTTGACCTTTTCTTTATTTGCTGTTTGAATTTTTATGTTGTTAAATCTTTAAAAAACGAATTATGTTGGTTATTTCTATTCTTGAGTTTTAATACATAATAGTATGTTAACATTATATTTGATGTTTGTCTCCAAATGCTAAAACAATGTGAAATTGTGAAAATTGTTCACATATATTCTGATTTTCCTCTTGGGAATATGGTAGCAATTCCTGCCTGCTTAAAATTAGGCATGGCCATGTGACTTGATTTAGCTAGTGAAGTGTGAGTAAAAGTGATACCCTAGATAGAAGCTTTAAGAGTTAGTATATTCTTTGCCACACTCTTTGTTCCCTTCCTGTGGTGGCTGCTACGTCAGATTAGGTCCTTGAAGACTTGGAGCAGAGCCCCAGTCAACTCTCGATGGATGTACAGCATGAAAGAATAAAAGCTTCGTTATTTAAAGCCACCAAGATTTGTCTGTAACTGTAGCATAACCTAGTTAAACCTTACTTATACTTATTTTGTAGTAACAACATTCATTTCACAGTTGTTCTCCCAGGGTATATGTGTCTTTTGAAGTTCAGCCTAAGTGCTTGTAATAATCAGTATAAGTTATTCAGAGAATCTGCTGGGATGATTAGTTGGGTGCCTTATTTGTGTGCAAAATAGTACAGTGACAGGTATTAGATAATGTTGGCAGGCCAGGAATGGAAGGGAAGCCAAGAATGGAATGACACATCTTCCAAAAACGACCAGATTTCATACCTGATAACATTAAATATAGTCCATTTGTTTCAGGAAAAACTGAACTATGGACTATGCCTCTGACCATAGTCAGTTTTGCAAACTCACCTGTTAAGTGACTAGCCTGAGATTACATAGCGACTTAGTGGCAGAAATGGGAAAAAGAAATCAGCCCTTTTGACTCTAGCCCTCTGTCGTTTTTTTAATTAAACGATTTCACTCATTCTCAAGATTTTTTTTTTTTTTTTTGTGCGGTATGCGGACCTCCCACTGCTGTGGCCTCTCCCCTTGCGGAGCACAGGCTCTGGACGCGCAGGCTCAGCGGCCATGGCTCACGGGCCCAGCCGCTCCGCGGCATGTGGGATCTTCCCGGACCGGGGCACGAACCCGTGTCCCCTGCATCGGCAGGCAGACTCTCAACCACTGCACCACCAGGAAAGCCCCATTCTCAAGATTTTTAATCCATTCCTCTCTTTTCATTCCTTATCCCCACCCCCCAAATGTGTTAACACTTTCGATGAATTTGCACAGAATTATGCTAATCATTATTCTTGGCTCATGAATATCCTCTCTGGTCTGTGCATGATCTGCTTATCTAGTGTGTATGTATTTATATAAATCAATAAAATAATATCTGTGAATCCAATTTCTCAAACCTTGCTAGTAACTTACATGTTCCTATGTGTTTTCTTTGCCTCTCCCTAAATGGTAGCTATCATCCTGAACTTCGTATTTTAGTCTTCTGCATTTTATAAAAGTTTTATCATCTGTATGTTTACCTAAACAATATATTGTTTTATTTTTTCCTGTTTTTTTTATAAAAAGAATATACTAAATGTAGCCTTCTGCACTTGCTTTTTTGGTTAAATATCACTAATACTCATTCTTAGTCATGTGGTTGTAGTTCATTTATTTTACCACTGTATAATCTTTCATTCTGCAGATTTACCATAATTTGTCCATTTTCCTGGCTATAGACGTTTGTGTTATTTCCAGTATTATGCTGTTACAGACATTTTGCTGTGAGTATTTCTGTTTATATTTCTGTTAAACTTTTCTCCTGGATATGTACCAAGGGGAAGAACTGCAGGATCATAGAGTATGCAATGTTTAACTTTACAAGACGGTACCTAATTAATTTCCACTGTTGTTATAATAATGCTATTCATTTATGTTATTTTTTTTCTTGACATGATTGCCAGAGGCTTGTCTATCTAATTACTCTTTTGCAGTGATTTAGATAATAAATTATGGTGATTTAAACTAAGGCCCGGCAGTAGAAATAGATAAAAGGGGATGGAATTGAGAAATGTGAGGGATATGAAAGCAACACGATCTGACTTGATGATCGAATTGGATATGGCAGTTGAGGGAGTGGGAAGGGTAAAGAATAACTTCTGAGTTTCCAGCTAGTATGTGAATCAGGGATGTAAATGTAGTTACTTTTTCTGACCTTGTAGTTAAAAAGTGCCCAGGTCATTTTTTTCCTTCATTAGTTTCTCTGCCGTTATTTTCTTTTTTTCTTATTAGTTTTCTATTTTATTCATATTATATCAATTTCAATCTCCCAATTCATCCTCACGCCCCCCACCCTGCTTTCCCCCCTTGGTGTCCATACATTTGTTCTCTTACATCTGTGTCTCTATATCTGCCTTGCAAACCGGTTCATCTGTACCATTTTCCTGGATTCCACATATATGCATTAATATACGTTATTTGTTTTTCTCTTTCTGACTTAACTTCATTCTCTATGACAGTCTCTTAGTTGCTCTGCGGCATGTGGGATCTTCCCAGACTAGGGCTTGAACCTGTGTCCCCTGCATTGGCAGGCGTATTCTTAACCACTGCGCCACCAGGGAAGTCCCTCAAGCTTTTTTTTTTTTTTTTAAATCACAGAGAATTTGGTATAACAAATCTAGCTGGAATAAATAATTAAAAGAGAATTTGATTCATTTACAAAGAAATAGATAAAAATGAATGAGGTCGAACATTTTTCATATACCATTTTGTTTCCAAATCTTGGCTGCTTTTTCAATGGGCCTTTTCCTTTTTGTATATACCCATTTGTGTAACAAAATGAGGCACTACCTCAAGTGATTACAATTGCTCTCTTGGTTCTGCTCTGAGTAAGACCATTATTGTCAAAAGCATCAGATGACATTTCTTAATAGATGACTTTCTGAATTCACTGAAACTGAACAGCTGTTTCAAACAGAAGCCCTTTCTGTGAGAATTTATCATCTGCAAATCAATTGATGATTATTCATGATGAAAGTGTCTGCATTTTGAGTGATTTTTAAATCAGGTTTTAATCATTTTAAATTTTTTTCTCTTTTTTAGTTTTTCATGGAAGTTATTTTGTTAAATTTTTTATTGAAATATAATTGACTTACTATCTTGTATTAGTTCTAGGTATACAACATAGTGATTCAATATTTTTATAGATTATACTCCATTTAAATTTATTACAAAATAATGACTTTCTCTGTGCTGTACAATATATCCTTGTTGCTTATCTTATTTTTTAACATTTTAGTATTTTATTTTTAAACTTTATTTAATTTTTATTTTATTTATTTATTTTTGGTTTTGGCTGCATTGGGTCTTTGTTGCTGCGCGCGGGCTTTTCTCTAGTTGCAGCGAGCGGGGGCTACTCTTCGGTGCGGTGCGCGGGCTTCTCATTGCGGTGGCTTCTCTTGTTGCGGGACATGGCCTCTAGGTGCGCAGGCTTAGTTGCTCCGTGGCATGTGGGGTCTTCTGGACCAGGGCTCAAACCCGTGTCCCCTGCATTGGCAGGTGGACTCCTAACCACTGCGCCACGAGGGAAGCCCCTAACTTTTTAGTTTATATTGGCGTATAGCCGATTAACAATGTTGTGGTAGTTTCAGGTACATAGCAAAGTGACTCAGCCGTACGTATGCATGTATCCATTCTCCCCCAGACTCCCCTCCCATCCAGGTTGCCACATAACATTGAGCAGAGTTCCGTGTACTATACAGTAAGTTCTTGTTGGTTATCCTTTTAAAATATAGCAGTGAATCACATTTTGAATTTTAACTTATTTCCCATCAGAAAATGTATGCAAAAATACATGTTTAAAGAAAATAATTAAAATAACTTTTAGTGGAAAACTCTTATCTTCTAAAAGCCAGAAGTATTTGGGGGATTATTTATACCAGTGAATGTACTGAGATACAACATTAATAAGCCCTTTAGAGGCTTCTTGGCGACTGGTTTAGGTTTCATCTAAGCTGTTAATTGAATACAGGGGATAACGAGTCATTTCATGTACCTGTAGGGGTTCCAGTATAATGAACTAAATATCTTGATCTTTACAACCTTAAAGTTAGCCAATCAAAATAAATTTCACATGAGTTGTCACACTGGTGAAGCAATTTTCACAAAAAGTGCAATTTGAGTATTCTCTTGGTTGAATAAATTGTTTGGCTTTCGTAACAATTATAAAAACATTTAATGTATTAACCTAGAGTTACATTCACTTGCAGTACTTCAACTTCATCGTTCTGAAAATGATATAACACCTCCCCAAACTAAGTTTCTTATGGGCAGAGTTCATATCTTATTTATCTTTCTGCCTCATATTGCCTGGGACATGGTAGAGCCTCTATGTGAATGTTTGTTGAATGAATAAATAAAAGTTTTTAACATAAAGGGGAAAACCTAAGCAGAGCTATCAGAATGGGACAGTGATCTAAAACTTTGCCAGTTGATAGATTGACTTTAGGTAGGAGAAAGATCTTCTGTTATAAAAGATGACTTAGCTGTGTTATTTGCTTTCATTCAAACAGGTATTTATGAGTGCCAGGTTTTGTGCTAAATGCTGGGTTGTACTAAATACAACAATTAACAAAACATTAAGTCCCTGTTCTCAAGGAGATTAAATTCTAATGGAAGGAATCAGCAATAAACCAGTATTTAGAATGTCAAGCAGTAAGGCTATGGAGGAAATTAAAACAGGCAAGGGGAATGGAATGTGTAACCTGGGTGTGGAGTTGTCACTGTTTAATACAGGGTGACCAGGGAAGTGATGTTTGAGTAGCACACAGAAGGAAGTTAGCCTTAAGCGTATCTGGGAGAAGTGCATTCCAGGCAGACAAAGAGCAAGGGCAAAGGCAGGAATCAGCAAAGAGACTGTGCTGCTAGAGTAGAGTGGGTGGGAGTAGAATTGTAGTAGATGTGGTTAAAAAGGAGAGTGACAGACAAGTCATATAGGGTCTAGCAAGCCATTTAAGGACTCTGGGTTTAACTATTGAGTAAAGCGCCAGTCGTTGGAAGATTTTGGAGAAGAGAGATTAGGTTATTTATGATTTAGTATGTTTGCCCTGGCTGCTATATAGAAAATATACTATGGGCAGTGGGGCAGGGAGGGGGAAGGTGGTGGGTGGGAGCGGGAAGACCAGTTAGGATGCTCTAAATATTATATTCTAGACAAAGAGATGATGGGGCCTGGCTTAGGATTTTAGCAGTTCATGTGGTAAGAAGGAGGAGCCTACAGGTTTTGGTAATGTATTGATTGTAGGGTATGAAAAAAGGGAAGACAGCCAGAGCAGATGATAACTATAGAGTTACCATTTACTGGGATAGTGAAGATTACAAGAGGAGCAGGGTTTGGAGGCAGTGGAGATACGTGTGTTATTTTCTCCTTGATACCTTTCCCAGATGCTAGACTTTAATTCTGAATAGCTACATTCATGTATGTAAACGTGTCTCCATGACATAGTTTTGGGGGAAGAGCTGAAATATAATATTTGATAGGAAAACAGTCTAATTTGTGTCCTAACTCTGTTATAACTTTAGTTATATTTAGTTCACCACTGGTATCAAATGTTCTGAGTGCAGAATCAGAATTTTCCCTTCGTTAGGGCTTGGGGTCTGAGCTACCTGTGAGACTCAGGAAATCTCTTCCCACTTTAAAACCCAGCCAGCAGTTGGCAAAACTGTAAGAGATCTCTGTTTCACAACTCAGATGCTGAGGTTTTGGGCAGCTGAGCCATTTTCTTTTCTCTTTAGCCCCACCCCTGGCTTTCCTCACCTGTGGAAAAAGCATTCACCTAATACCCTTTCTGTAGTAGGCCTGGACTTGCCCCTTGGGGACAGAGTTTTTTCTCTTAGCTCTGCTGCACTGTCCCCAGCATTTTACAGTCCTACCTCCCCACTCTCCTAATAGAGCTCCAATACTTGGAAAGGATCCTTTTGAGAAAGTACAGATTTGCTCTGTGACTGAAGCTGCTCAGGGTTTTAATGTCTTGCCAGACCCCATGAACCCCTAAAAAGTTTCTTAAAAGTTGGGCTAGTTTTCCCCTTTTATAGCAAGTTTACTCCTCCTTTCACTGTGACACCAGACATTCCTGTTTTCATTCCTGGAAAGGGCTAGTTCCCTCTAGGAATTTAGTTCATTTATGTTGTGTGGCTTGTTTTGTTTTGTTTTCTTTTTGCGTCTCAGCTCTTTGAGTTTAAAAAACTATGATTTTATAGCCTGTCTGGGTTGTTCTTATTGTTGAGATGGGAGCAAAAAAAGTCTTTTGTGAGTTTCTGTATCCTAACCATAAGCAGTAGTACTAGTTACTCTTTTGTGTTCAAAATAATTTGTATAGTTTGTTCACACTGAAATTATTTAGCCTGTTCTTTTAATAAAATCGTACTAAAATAAGGTATTGACCATATGCAGGTTTGATAAAAAACTGATATAAATGCATGCTGACACAATAGTTGATATTTTTTATTGTGGTAAAATATACATAACATAAAATTTACCATTTTAAACATTTTAAGTGTACAATTTAGTGACATTAATACATTCAAAAAGTTGTGTAACTATCACTACTGTCTACTTCCAGAACTTTTTCATCATCCCAAACAAAAACTCTGTACCCATGAAACAATAACTCCTCATTGCCCCCTCCCTTCTATTCCCTGGTAACCTCTGTTCTACTTTCTGTGTCTATGAATTTGCCTATTCTAGATATTTCATACAAGTAGAATTATATAATATTTGTCCTTTTGTGTCTGACTTATTTCACTTAGCATGATGTTTTTAAGGTTCTTCTACACTTTAGCATGTATTAGAATTTCATTACTTTTTTATGACAGAATAGTATTCATTCCATTGTATGTATTTTTGTGTATGTATTTATGTGTATATATACATATTGTTTACCATTCACTTGTTGGACACTTAGGCTTGTTCACTTGTTGGACACTTAGGCTGTTTTTACCTTTTGTCTATTATGATTTTGTCTATTATGTCTATTTTTTGTCTATTATGATTAATGCTGCTATTAACATTTGTGGAAAAGCATCTGCTTGAGTCCCTGTTTTCAATTTTTTTGGATATATCCCTAGGAGTGGAATTGTTTTCTTTAGTCTATAGCTATTTTCTAATATCTCTAGTTACTACTTCTTTAATCCATTGGTTAAGAGTGTGCTGTTTAATTTACACATATTGTGAGTTTCCCAGTTTTCTTTGTTATTGATTTCCAATTTCATTTCACTGTGATCAGAAAATATACTCTGTATGATTTCAGTCTTTTTAAATTTATTAAGACTTGTTTTGTGGTCTTACTAATGTCTGTCATGGAGAATGTTCTGTTTGCACTTGAGAAGAATGTATATTCTCCTGTTGTTAGGTGGAACATTCTAATGTCTGTTAAGTCTAATACACTAGGTATATAGTGTTGTTCAGGTCCTCTATTTCTTTATTGATCTTCCGTCTGGTTCTTCTATCCAGTGTTGAAAATGGGGTATTGAAGTCTCCCAATTACTATTGTAGAACTCTCTTTTGAATTTTTTCAGTTTTTACTTAGTATATTTTCAGGCTCTGTTGTTAGGTATGTATGTTTATGATTGTCATGTCTTAATCTGTTATCATTATATAGTGTCTCTCTCAGTCTCTTTTTTCACTATTCTATTTTTCTGACAAAAATTTAGTCATTTCAGCTCTTTTGGTTACTACTTGCATGGAATACCTTTCTCTATCCTTTTACTTTCAATCTCTGTGTGTCTTTATATCTTGGGAATTAGAATTAACTTATAACAACCTAGCTTGAATAATACCAACTTACCTCAATAGTATGTAAACACTCTGATCCTGTATATCTCCATCCTTCCTCCTCTATATTGTTATTGTCACAGATTACCTCTTTATACATTGTGTGCCCATTAACATAGATTTATCATTTTTATGTGTGTGTACATTGTCCTTTAACCCATATAGGAAAAAGGGGGAAAAGAGAAGTTGCAAACCAAAAGTACAATGATACTGTTTTTTATAACTGCGTATACTTACCTCTACTGGTGTTGTTTAGTTCTTCTTATGGCTTTGAGTTACTGTCTAACGTCCTTTCATTTCAGCCTGAACCTCTCTGATTAGCATTTCTCGTAGGGCAGGTCTACTAATAATGAACCTCTTCAGCTTTTGTTTATCTGAAATGTCTTTATCTCTCTTTCCTTCTTGGAGAATAGTTGGCTGGATATAGAATTCTTGGTTGACAGTTTTTTTTTTTTCTTCCCTTTTCAGACTTTAAATACATTATTCCCAGTGCCACCTGATCTTCGTAGTTTCTGATGAGACATCAGCCATTAATCTTTTTGAGGGTTCCTTGTGTGTGTGTGTGTGTGTGTGTGTGTGTGTGTGAAGTTGCTTCTCTCCAGCTGTTTTCAAGATTCTTTTTATTTTTGTCTTTGGGCTTTGACACTTTGAATAGCATGGATCTTTTTGAGTTTATCCTTCTTGGAGTTTGTTGAGATTTTCAGATGTGCATATGCATGTTTTTCATCAGGTTTGGGAAGTTTTCAACCATGATTTCTTCAAAAAGATGTTTACCCTCTTTTTTTCTCTTCTGGGACTCTGATGTCTTTGTGGGTATACTTGATGATGTCCTACAGATCCCTCAGAGTTGGTTCATTTCTCTTCATTCTTTTTTCTTTCTGTTCCTCAGACTGGATAATTTTGACTTTATCTTCAAGTTCACTGATAGTTTCTTTTGCCTACTTAAATCTCTTGTGAATTTTTCATTTCAGTTACTGTATTTTTTTTAGCTCTAGAATTTGTTTGGTTCCTTTATAATATCTGTCTTTTTATTGATAGTCTGTTTTTTCATACATTGTTTTCCTGGTTTCTTTTAGTTCTTTGTTTCCTTTAACTCTTTGAGCATATTTAGGGCAGTTTATTTAACATCCTTGGCTACAAATTCCAAAATTCTGGTCTTCTTCAGGAATGGTTTCTGTCAAATGCTTTTTTTCTTGTAAATGAGCCATGCTTTCTTTGTTTATATGCTATGTAATTTTTTTGTTGAGACATGGGCACTGTACTATAATGAGGTAACTCTGAAAACCAGATTCTCCTGCTCCAAGGCTGTGGGTGTTTCTTGGTTGTTGAGGTCTGCTTCCATCCATTGGTGACTCTCCCAAATGATTTTTGCAAATGTGTATTCCTGTGTGTGGTCACTGAAGTTTCTATTCCATTACCCCTGCAGTCAGCTAGTGACCTACTGAAGATCTTTAATATTTGGCTCAAGCAACAGCAAAAGAAAACATCGCTGTCTCTTTTAAGTCTCCCAGTAGATGCCAGTACAGGCACCCCCTGCAGCCCAAAAGGGCCTTAAGGAAGGCAAGTGCCCGCATCAGTGCCAGTCTCTCAAGGGGTTTGTCAGACTGCCCAAAATCTGCAGCCCCCACTTTGTTGTGTCAAGGTTCCCCACTGTCTGCCCTGGCACCAGCCAGCTGCCCTAGGAATGCAGCTTGCTATCTCCATTGTTGGGACCAGGCTGAGGAAAGGGCAGCGTTAACTGGTTTGCACATGTGGTTCTTCTATCAGGATCAACAGCCTCTCCCTTCAGCAAGCACTCCCCTGGTTGTTATAAGTGTTCAGTCAGGTTCCAGAGTTCTGAGATAGTTGATTCTGGTCCTTTTTTCCACTTTGCTGGTTATTTATGGTGGGGGGACCAACCTCAAGAGCTTCCTACTATGACATTTTGCATCTCAAGTGTCACAGTATTATATTGTCTTTCTAATGTGTGTTTATGAATAGAGGAAAGTCTTCCGGTAGGTGTCTTTTTTCTGGTTGGTGTGTTTGCTCAGACTTTCAAAGGAAAAGAATCAGTCTCAGATTTGAACTCATAAAGGATTAAGATGTTTAAAGTGTTTGGTGAAAAAAACCTATAAGCATGATTGAAATTCTATTTCAGTGCTCTGTTAATATTTTGTACAATAACTTCGTGTTTTATACAAATAAGAAATTTGTGTCTTTAGTGAGAAAACTTAATTTTTGTTATTCCTCCTCATCAAGTATAGCTAGCTTAAGTGTCTTAGAAAGTGCTAAATATTTATCGTGATTTAATTATTGAGGAAAAGCTATTAGAAAATTTGCTTACAGGCCACTCAGTGAGTTTACCTCAGTTACAGAAGGTTTAATTTAAGACTGCAGTCACTGAAGAAAATGTTATAAAGAAATAAATAAAGTTCTCTTTGTTGAGAAGTCATATTATTCTACTTGATATTTTGGAAAGATTAACAACAGCAGGACTTAGTGGAAAAGTACTAGCCTGTCATTTCAGTCTTAGATTTAAATTCAAACTTTAAAATGCTTAATTTGTTCTGCACGTAAATTCTGCTTCTTTACCTACAGAAAAATCATAGGCATTTTTAAAACAATCTCAGCTTTTTCTCCAACTTTTCCTGCAATTATTAAGTTGTTTTAAGAATGTTTCAAAGACATAAGCAGAGAATTACCACTCAAATAAGTCCTTTAATCAAGAGAAATTTGGATTATAAGGTAAATTTGTGTACAAAAATTTTTAATTGGAAGTACCAAAGGGCCACAAAATGACAGCATTTTTTCAGGTAAATACTCATAGTAGAGGATCTAGTTTGTGAGTTTTCATAGCTGTTGTCTTAACAACAACAATAACAAAGTGTTTCCCATTCCTAGGGCAAAACTCAGTTGGCATTCCAGGATGGTTATCTGTATTCTCTGAGTAAATAGAATATGGGCATTCCTCAGATATATTGCAGATTTGTTTCCAGACCCCTGCAGTAAAGTGAGCCACACGAATTTTTTTTCCCAGTGCATATAAAACTTATGTTTACACTATACTGTAGTCTAAGTGTGCAATAGCGTTATGTCTAAAAAAACCAGTGTGTACACCTAAATTAAAAAATACTTTATTGCTAAAAAATGCTAACCATCATCTGAGCCTTCAGTGACTTGTAATCTTTTGGTGGAGGATGGCTGTTGACTGATCATTGTGGTGGTTGCTGAAGGTTGGGGTGACTGTGGCAGTTTTTTAAGATAACAGCTGCTGCATCAATTGATTCTTCCTTTCATGACCGATTTCTCTATAGAATACAATGCTGTTTGATAGCATTTTACCCACAGTAGAACTTCTTTCAAAATTGGAGTCAGTCCTCTCAGACCCTTCTGCTGTTTTATCAGCTAAGTTTGTATAATATTCTGAATCATTCGTTGTCATTTCAGCAGTCCTCACAGCATCTTCACCAGGAGTAAATGCTAGCTCAAGAAACCACTTTCTTTGCTCATCTGTAAGAAGCAACTCCTCATCTGTTAAAGTTTTATCATGAGATTGTAGCAATTCAGTCATATCTTCAGGTCCCACTTTAATCCTAGTTCTCTTGCTGTTTCTACCAAATCTGCAGTTTCTTCCTCCACTGATGTCTTAGACCCCTCAACTTCTGCCAAACATTCTGTTAATGTCTTCCCATGAATCACAAATGTTTTTTAATGACATCTAAAATGGTGAATCCTTTCCTGAAGGTTTTCAATTTATTTTGTCTAGATCCCTCAGAGGAATCACTATATATATAGCAACTATAGCCATATGAAGTGCATTTCTAAAATAACAAGACATGAAAATCAAAATTACTCCTTGATCCTTGGGCTACAGAGTGGATGTTGTGTTAGCAGTCATGAAAACAACACTAATGTCATTGTACATCTCCATTAGAGCTCTTGGGTGACCAGGTGCATTGTCAATGAGCAGTAATATTTTGAAGGGATTCTTTTTTTCTGAGCAGTAGTTCTCAAAAGTAGGCTTAAAATGGGGCTTCCCTGGTGGCGCAGTGGTTGAGAGTCCGCCTGCCGATGCAGGGGACACGGGTTCGTGCCCCGGTCCGGGAAGATCCCACGTGCCGCAGAGCGGCTGGGCCCGTGAGCCGTGGCCGCTGAGCCTGTGCGTCCGGAGCCTGTGCTCCGCAACGGGAGAGGCCACAACAGTGAGAGGCCCGCGAACCGCAAAAAAAAAAAAAAAAAAGGAGGCTTAAAATATTCGGTAAACCATGTTGTAAACAGATGTGCTGTCATCCAGGCTTTGTTGTTCCTTTTACGAAGCACGTGCAGAGTAGATTTAGCATAATTCTTAAGGGCCCTAGGATGATTGGAATGGTAAATAAACATTGACTTCAGTTTGATGTCACCAGCTGCGTTAGCCCCTAACAACAGTCACCCTTTCCTTGGAAGCTTTGAAGCCAAGCATTGATTTTTCCTCCTATGAAAGTCCTAGATGGTATCTTCTTCCAATAGAATGCTGTTTTGTCTACATTGAAAATCTGTTGTGTAGGGTAGCCACGTTCATTAATTATCTTAGATCTTCTAGGTAACTTGCTGCAGCTTCTACATCAATACTTGCTGCTTCACCTTGTACTTTTATGTTATGAAGATAGCATCTTTTCTTAAACCTCGTGAACCAACGACCTCTGCTAGCTTCAGACTTTTCTTCAGCTTCCTCATCTCTCTCGCCTTCATAGAATTGAAGAGAGTTAGGGCCTTGCTGTGGTTTAGGCTTTGGCTTAAGGGAATGTTGTGGCTGGCTTGATTTTCCATCCAGCGCATTAAAACTTTCTCCATATCAGAAGTAAGGCTATTTTGCTTTCTTATTCGGGTGTTCATTGGAGTAGCACTTTTAATTTCCTTCAAGAATATTTCCTCTGCATTCACAATTTGGCTAACTGTGTAACACAAGAGGCCTAGCTTTTGGCTTGTCTTGGCTTTCAACGTGCTTTCCTCACTAAACTTAGTCATTTCTAGCTTTTGATTTAAAGTGAGGGATGTGCGACCCTTCTCACTTGCACACTTGGAGGCCATTGTATGGTTATTGATTGGCCTAATTTCAGTATTGTGTCTCAGGGAATAGGGAGGCCTGAGGAGAGGGAGAGAGTTGGGGGAACCGCTGGTGGGTGGAGCAGTCAGAACACATATAACATTTATGAAGTTTACTGTCTTAGATGGGCGAGGTTTGTGGTGCTCCAAAACAGTTACAATAGTAACATCAAAGATCGCTGATCATAGATCAACCCAACAAATATAATGAAAAAGTTTGAAATATTGTGAGAATTACCAAAATGTGACAGACACGAAGTCAGCGAATGCTTTTGGAAAAATGGCACCTGTAGACTTGGAGGGTTGCTGCAAACCTTCCATTAGTGTAAAAAACACATTATCTGTTGTGCAGTAAAACAAAGTACAATAAAGATGCACTTTGTTTTACTGCATGCTTATGTATGCTTGTAATTACATTTTCAGGATTAAAAAAAAAACATGAAAAAATTTCTTAATTGTACAGCAGGCAATCCCAGATCAAATTTTAGGTGATAAAGTAAGGTAACACATTACATGTTTCTTTTAAGCACTTGTAGTTGGAAACTGATTTTTGAACATTTTCAGCTGTGTGTGTGTGTGTGTGTGTGTATAAATATATATAGGGGAGGGAGGAAGAGAAAGAGGCAGAGTTTATAGTAAGTCATTCTGAGTATCATTTATTGCTCCTTTACCTTTTAAAATTTGATCTAGCTATGGCAAAAAGCTGGAGATCTTTTTGACAACTAGAAAGGCATAAAAGTTGTTTTGTATTATACATGCACACAGATATATTCGAATGGGTATATATATATGGAATATATATATATTATTTATACGTGGTAAAAACAAAACAACTGTGAGTAAAAAAAAAAAAACTAAGGATAAAGGAATAGAGAGGGTCAGGGTCAGGAAAGAGCCCTTTGCAGGGTAAAGCTTATGTTGAAATTTGAGCATTTATAATTGTTCTCTAGATAGCTAAGTCTTTAAAATATTAAAACCAAACAGTTGTGTAGTTTTTATTTAGGGTTTATTTTAAATTACAGTACACTTACTTCTAAGATAAAAATAGCTTTTTCATTGGCATGGATTTAAATATAAAACAATATTTAAGCATTCACTATAAATTACTGTTAATATATCTTAATCTTCATGAAAACGACAGTGTAAAGAGCCTAACAATCCCAAATAAAAGTTTTTGCTAAAACAGAAAAAATACTTCACCCCAACTGTTTTTTAAAAAATATTATTTATTTATTTGGCTGTGCTGGGTCTTAGTTGCGGCACGCGAGATCTTTAGTTGCAGCTTGCGATCTCTTGGTTGCGTCATGTGGGATCTAGTTCACTGACCAGGGATTGAACCCAGGCCCCCTTGTGTTGGGAGTATGGAGTCTTAGCCACTGGACTACCAGGGAAGTCCTTTAACGCAACTCTCGAGGGTTTTGGTTTTAGGAAATCAGTAATTTAGCACTGCTTTATTAATATACAGTACATATTAGTTAACCTTCAAGCTAATGTAAATAGTAATATTTACTTCACAAAAGGTGTTTTATTGTAGCATTGCATGTGTTTTTGTCCTCAATCTAATGGGCAAAAAAGTTGACATGCATAATTCTTCTTAAAGATAATTAGATATGTCAAGGAATCTTTAACTTGGGAGTATTTTTTCTTTAATAATGATCTATAGGCATCGTTGATGAAATTCCTTAACATCTGCGTTTACTGATCATTGTGACTTAATTAAAAGGTTACAGTTATAGCACGGAAGATTAAAAAAATAGGACCTTTTTGAGGATGCAATGTGTTTTATTATGAAGTTTTTCTTTTTTATAAATTTATTTTTGGCTGCATTGGGTCTTCGTTGCTGTGCGTGGACTTTCCCCAGTCGCGGTGAGCGGGGGCTACTCTTCGTTGCGGTGCGCGGGCTTCTCATTGTGGTGGCTTCTCTTGTTGTGGGGCATGGGCTCTAGGTGCCCGGGCTTCAGTAGTTGTGGCATGTGGGCTCAGTAGTTGTGGCTCACGGGCTCTAGAGCGCAGGCTCCTTAGCTGTGGCTCACGGGCTTAGTTGCTCTGCAGCATGTGGGATCTTCCCAGACCAGGGCTTGAACCCGTGTCCCCTGCATTGGCAGGCGGATTCTTAACCACTGCACCTCTTATTAATGAATTAGAAATGTCCTTCTTATTCCTGACAGAGTAGAAAATACATAAAGTTAGTTACTTTATATACTAGAATTTTCTTCGCTCTTGATGGAAATGCATACTGTTCTGAGTTATAAACACATAGAATTTCAACTAATATATTGTTCAAAAGCATTGTATGAAGAAAAAGTTAAGACTTATGTGATTTCCCTTCCCCCCCTTTTCTGTACCCACTTAAAACCATCAAGATTTACTTGGCGCTCTATAGTGGCATTGCCCAATAGAAATATAATGTGAGCACCATACTGAATTTTAAAGTATTTTGCAGGTATATTTAATTAGTAGAGTTAGTTTTAGAAATATTGATAAATTTTACTTAAATATGTCTAGAATTTTTCAAAATCATGTTATGCATATAACAATAGATTTTTTACATTCTTTTAAAATACTAAGTCTTTAAAATCCAGGGCATATTTTTTATTTACAGTACAAGGCAGTTTGGAGTGACCACTTTTCACATACATGGTCAGAATGGGATGTTACCATGTTATGTGAATTAATTCTGTAATAACATGTCTGTTATAGTTTGTTATTTTATCCTTATTTGTCATCTAAAATAAGAGGCAGGTACATGGTCAGCAAGCTTTCAAAAATGGTGTGCAAGATTCTGAAGTGGTGATGTTTGTATAGTTACGTAGACATTCGTGACCACTTGACTGAGAAAATTGGAGTCAAAAAGTTGGTAACTGTGAGCTACTAGCGCTTAGAGGTTTTTGTTAGGGCACACAGATTTCTTGAAGGAGTGTGTGTTGAGGGTTCCTAAGATACTCTCATGCTTGATAATTTGCTAAAAGGGCACAGAAATCAGAGAAAAGCTGTTAAACTCATGATTGTTTTATTACAGTGAAAAGATAACAGATTAAAATCAGCACAGGGGAAAGGGTATATAGGGTGGAGTCCAAGAGAAACCAGGTGCGGGTTTTCGGTTATCCTCTCCTAGTGGAATTGCATGACAGTGCTCCATTCCTCCAGTTGTCCTGTATGACAGCATGGCAAAGTGGTGCCAGCCAGGGAAGCTTACCTGAATCTTGGTGTCCAGAGGTTTTTTTTAGGGGTCAATTACATAGCCATGGAAGTACCTACATGACTGTCTTTAGTTACTTAGTCTCCAGTTTCCCTTATTTCTCCTCCCTCCCTGAGGTCAGGCTGATAAATGGTGTGGCCCAAAGCCCCAGGCATACAGAGATAGGGATTTACCATAATTCATATTGTTAATATAAATTATCTGGTGTGGCCCAAGATTTTAGGTATACAAAGAAATTTATCAGGCAGGATATTGCAAGGGGTCAGAGGTTATCTCCTAGGAGCTTGTCTTAGGTGATTCCTTTCTTTGGAATGTGCAGAGTTTAACCCCCCAAGCTTGCAGAGTTACCCCTTAACTGCATAGGATGATTCTGGATACAAAGGAGGGTGTCTCTGGTATCAATCCTTAGAGAAACAAAAGGGTAGATGAAGATTGGTGATAGCTCAATTCACCTTAAATATCTAATATGTTTTAAGCAAATGGCATGGATTACTGACTGTCAAGGTAGAGCTATATAAAGGCTGACTTTGAGAAGTAAAGAATCTAGCATTTAGGACAGCCATATAGTTACAGGTTTCTTAGTTGGAAACAACTCTTAAAGTTTACTGACTGCCTCCTATAAATTCACCTTGTTTGCTAAAGTATATGTTATCTCCTTTAATCCACATCTGAATGTCCATTTCTGCCTGTGATGGGAGGAACTTGTATCAGACAGACTAAGGCTCCCTATGAGACTAGGGAAAAAATATAGTTTGAAGGCATCGTAGAGCTTTTGAGTCAGTCAAGACTTCAGGAGTAAAGATTCAGGAGAGAAGAGAAATAGACGTATTCTGTGGGTTTCCTCTAGAGATGTTTTCTAACTCTTAAGCTCTTTTGGATAAGAGGATAAAAGTTGAGCAGTGTATGAGAGGTGAGCAAAAAGCAACTGAGGGAGTTGAGTGGAGCTTTCAATAGTTTTTGTTGTTGTTTTAGTCCTAGGTTTGCAGTTTGAATCTTTTGAAAGGCCACACCATAGGAGTGGGAACAAACAGAAGTAGGCCAGACTTTATAGTATCTGAAACTCAGTCTCAGGCCAGCTGTGTTCCTGATTGGACTGAGGTAATCTCTTACTCTTGACTGCTTGTTAGAAAAAAAATAAATCCTTTCTGGAAGAAGATAATAACATCATCCAGAGCTTCTACATTTTTTCTTACATATTTTCATACAGTCATTCACATACAATGTGTAGTATTCAGTAAAAAAATTACTATGCATTCAACAGGACCAACAGAGAAAAACCAGCATAGAAACAGGTTATGCAGGTTATTCATAGGTTGTGTAATTCTGGAGTTATAGACAAGAACTTTAAAATACTATAACCTAGTCATGAAAATAGATGGCAAGGTGAAGAATTTCAGTAGAGAACTTGAATCTATAGAAAGGGATCAAATAGGAATTCTAGGATTGAAAATATAATAACTAAAATTTAGAACCCAGTAGGTTTAATTGCGGTTTAGGCACAACTGGAAAGAGGTCAGCTGGAAGGTTAGTAGAAAATATTCAGCAACATTGATTTGTCTTTAAGTATGTAAAACAGAGTTGGTAAAACATAATATTATCACTTGTAAACTTGTATTCAGTACCCTACCCCGAGCCTTTGAGCAAACAAAAATTATTCATTAAAAATATCTTATGTAGAGTTCACTTGTTCAGCACACTCAGCTACTTGGAATAGAGCCCTAGGATGAGAAAATAAGCAAAATGGTAAAACAGGTATTTTAGCATAGGGGAGTTAGAAGAAGCTCTTAGTTGGGGTAATGGTTACAGTACACTTGGTAATCTGGTAAACTAGCTCACCACAATTAAGACTGTAAATAAGAAAAGAAGTTACAGGTAAATAATTGAGGAATTGGTTTTGGCAGATACCTTGTTTGATCATATCCAAGACTTCACTATGAATTATACCATTAGTGTATGTACTACTAGGAAAAAAGAAAGCTGTCAATTATAATTGACATCCCATTACAGTAAGTCCCCTACATACAAACCTTCAAGTTGTGAACTTTCAGAGATGCGATATGTGTTCCATCAATATCAGGCGTGAGTGAAATTGCAGCTTGCCCTCCATCTCCTATTGCAGATGATCCTTCAACTCTGCCAGTTCCCACCTCCTCTCCCTCCTCCAGTCAGTAACTCTTCTTGCCTGTTCACTCGATGCCAGCCCCTGTATGCCAACTGTTGTACTGTACTACTGTACTTTTCAAGGTACTGTACTGTAAGATTAAAAATGTTTTCTTTATTTTTTGTGTTTGTTTTTATGTACTATTTGTGTGAAAAGTATTATAAACCTATTACAGTACAGTACTATATAGCTGCGTGTGTTAGTTGAGTACCTAGGCTAACTTTGTTGGACTTATGAACAAATTGGACTTATGAACACGCTCTTGGAATGGAACTCATTCGTATGTAGGGGACTTAACTGTAATTGTGATACATCCTGATTTCAGAGATGTTAAAATGTGGGGGAAAAGGTAAATGGTAATCTTAGTTTTAAATCTCAGTTCTATCGATAATTGTTTGTTTGCCTTCTGTCAGGGAACTTCTTTGAGCCTGTTTGCTTATTTGTGAAAATGGGATAGTATAGTATGCTCTTTAGAATTAGGAAGACTAAATGAATTCAGAGACGTGAGTGTCTAGTATGGAGTAGGCATTTGAAACCTGTTAATTTGACTTTTATTTTTTCCTTCTAAAATTTGGCATTGTTATAATAATAGGAGGAGACTCCTGACAGCTGACCAGGGTGGGGGGAAGAACAAACCCCCAATATATTGGCTAAATAAGAAGTTAAAAAAGAAAATTTCTGTTGGAGCTGTTTAATAAATTGTCAAGCATCATTCTTTATTCTCTCCCTACCCCACCTCTTTCACCTGTCTTATCCCCTCAGTTATATTTAAAGATATCACTGACTGGTTCCAATATGATGATTGATACTTATAATAATGGAACCTACACATCAAAATAATGATATATTTTCACTAAATTGGTTTTTACAAAGCTCATTTTAGGAAGATTTGTAATCCTTCTTAGTTGTGATGCTTAAAATCTCAGTCTTTAGTTTTGTAGAATTCTTGCTCTTCTGATGATGCGATATGAATATGGCATTAATTCAAGTGAGTGGATCTTTTTAAGGAAGGGTTGGATTTTGTGATGTTTGATGGATGTGAGAATTCCTCATTTTATTCTTATTTTGAAGATTCCCAGTAAACCGAGAACAGCATTTTTCTGGAGCTGTAAGATATTCATAGCTTTAATCTTATGTTCATTCTGTTCTCTTCTTTCAGGATTTTTCAAGTCACATTCAGTTGATAGGATGAAAAAATTTAAGAGAAGGCTATCCCTCACGCTTCGAGGAAGCCAGACTATTGATGAATCGTTGTCTGAATTGGCTGAACAAATGACTATTGAAGAAAACAGCAGCAAAGATAATGGTAAATATTTAGGGGGTAGGGAAGGGGAGGAGAGAATTGAATTACATGATAAATCGAATGTAAATTTACTTTCCTGATTAGTCCTTAGTAGGTTCCTTCTGTTTATTTCTCTGCCTCCTTCCCTAGTTCAGTAACTTTTGCTTGCTTACTGGAATGTTCCATTCTTACTCCAACAGTGTTACTATAGCTGGTCTCTAACCCTGATGAATTCTCTATCCTGTTTATCTTTCCATTTTTCATTAGTTCTTAAATAAGAATACTTTGTATAATATTATCCTAGTTAAGTAGCTATTTTCAAATTAACATTTAAATATTTTTGTTATTCTTATAACCAAAGTTTATACAGCTTAAAAGTGCATAGTAAGTTTGTGAAATTCCTGGAAATTCCCTGGTGGTCCAGTGGTTAAGACTCTGTGCTTTCACTGCTGAGGGCCTGGGTTCGATCACTGGTCAGGGAATTAAGGTCCCACAAGCCATGCGGCGTGGCCAAAAAAAAAAAAAGTTTGTGAAATTCCTGTTTTAAATTTCATCAGTTTTATAACATTATATATGCATATATTGACTATCCACATAGACGACAAGGTTTATCATATGAGTGAATCATACCATTTTTTTTACTTTATATTGACCAAAGAATCTATCCATAGTATTGAAAGCACTTACAGTAGATAGGCATATAATGTTTCACAAGTTTGACAGTTCTTTTTACAGTGTAAAGTAGTTAGTACACAGATATTGATATAAAATAAAAAGTTTGTTAAATTGAATGGATTAAGCTGCAAAATCCTGATGAAATCTGTAGAACAAGCCTACATATTCAAAACTGAAATAGCCCTAGAGATGTCATAGTAATAACCAGGGAAGGAGCTTACAGGGATGGCTGCCAGTGTGTCATAAGGTGCAGATTCTCCTCCTTGCCTCTGCCTGAAGTTCTTCTGTTTAGAGGTTTGTGGCAGTTGGTGAAAACATGAATACCCTCACCCCCTCTGGATGAAATGTAACTGCCCTTGTGAGAGAGGGAAAGGTATAATGGAAAGTGCTCTGGACTTTAAAAGTCATGGATTGGGACTTCCCTGGTGGCGCAGTGGTTAAGAATCCGCCTGCCAATGCAGGGGACATGGGTTCGAACCCTGGTCCGGGAAGATCCCACATGCCGCGGAGCAACTATGCCCATGTGCCACAACTACTGAGACTGTGCTCTAGAGCCCGTGAGCCACAACTACTGAGCCCGCATGCCACAACTATTGAAGCCCACGCACCTAGAGCCCATGTTCCACAGCAAGAGAAGCCACCGTAATGAGAAGCCCGCGTACAGGAATGAAGAGCAGACCCTGCTCACTGCAACTAGAGAAAGCCCGTGTGCAGCAACAAAGACCCAACGCAGCCAAAAATAAAGTAAATAAATAAATTTATTTTAAAAGTCATGGATTGGAATTTGGGATACACTTACACACTTATTAGTTACATGACTCTGGGTAAGTAATTTATCCTACCCAACCTTCAGTTTATCTCTTCCTCAGAAGGGTCATTATTTTACTCAAGGTTATCTGGCTCATAATATAGGAGGGGAAACATAGATGAGTTTGGTAGAAAATTTAAAATAATAATTTGGATATAATTTACTTTAGGAGAGAAATACTTTACATTTGGATCAAATCTCAAAGCTGATATTATAATGTTTTACTTTTATTCCTTTTGCCAGGAGAAAAATCCTTAATTCTCTCTCAGATCCACTTTGATTTCTTGTTATTAATTAAACCCTGTATATTCATTCTTATGATCCATGAGTCTTGCGAGCTATTTGCCAGTGATATTCAGGGGTAAAGTAAGCACAGAATACATCTTGATAGATGCTTTCTGGGAACACATTCTGGATGGGAATTTGACTACAAGACAAACCTCTTAAAAATAAAAAAAAGAGTGTGAGTCAAAGAAAATGTACATACTTTTTGGAGAGCTAATTAATATTTTAGATTCATAGCATATTTCCTGGAATATTTTAGTATTAATTGTCTTAAAACATGCTTAATTTATAATGAATGGTTAAACATTGAAAATTTTTTTCAAGTAGAACATAGTTTAAAATTTACTTTTATTCTAGTAGTAACATTAACAATTAGTAAAGAAGAGAAAATAGAAACTCTACTGAGTTTCCTCTTTAAGTTTTTCGAATTACTTGAAATAATACTTGAAGATGTCATAATAGACTGATTCCTCTTGGGTTGCAGAGATTGCTGGTAGCATAGGCTATCTCTGAGTTATATCTGCTATTACTTATTTCCTATGTATAACAACAGCACATGGGACAGCTTTCACAAAGATTCTTTACCTTTTTGGTTATCTTTCAGTACCTGATAGCTGGTTCCAACATTTTCTTTCTTTATGGAGTTTATCTTAAAGGTAAAAAGCTCCTAAGATCGGTAGCACACACAGTCTGTGTCTGAATATGGTTTAATGAATGAGAAGAGGCAGACTATGCTTCTTAAAAGATCTTCTCACATACACTATAACCAGTTTGTAAAGCAAGTGATATTTGTCTAACAACTATATAGTGGTAGTGCTGGCTTGAGGAGGAAGAATATAGTTTATAACTTTCTTAAATAAACTAAACCAACTTTTCATCTGCTGTCTGTAGTTCAGTCACTTGTATGAGCAGAATCCTCTTACTCTTGCATTATATATAGGCAGGTGTCTCTCATGCATATTCTAGGACAAATCAAATGAGAAAGTACACCTAAATGGGGCTAATACTATAAAAATCTTGGGAAAATTATAATGCATATGATACAGTTGGTGTATCAAAATGTACATACACTGTCACTCATACATGTTCTACCTCCATCCAAAGAGAATTTGAGCTATTATCTCTATTTTGATAATTAGGAGTCATACTGTGAATGCTTTAACTCAGTTATAAATGTATAATATAATTATAGTTCGCATTAGAGTACCTTTCTAGATAAGCTAGTGTGTTTACAGATTGATCGGTGGATTGGACCCAGGGAAAGAGGAATCTTGAATTTATATTTAGTGTGTTAAAATTAGGTTGAAAGTTTGCAAATGTGGTTGATTTAAGCATACTGGCCTTAACTCAATACAGCTTTCCCTAATTATAAAATGAAATTTTTGCACTAAAATTTACAAACTGAAGTATAAGAAACATTTTTTTCTAAAGTACTTTCAAGGAAAGAGAATTCTGAGCACATCAAATTTTTTTTTTTTTAGTAACTGAGAAGGCACTGAATGTTTCATTTAAAAAAAAACCTGTCAAACATTAATTCATCTCAGTTCCTCAGAAGTTAAAAATAGAATTACCATATAACCCAGTAGTTCCATTCCTAGGAATATATCCAAATAATTGAAACAAGTATTCAAACAGAATCTTGCACATGAATGTTTATATTTATAGCAGCAGTATATACGGTAGCCAAAAGGGGGAAACAACTCAAATGTCCATCAACAGATGAATGTATAAACAAAATGTGACATATTCCGGGAATGGAATATTATTCAACCATAAAATGGAATGAAGTACTGATACATGCTACAATATGGATGAATCTTGAAAACTGAAAGAAGCCAGACCCCAAAGGTCACATATTCTATGATTCCGTTTTTATGAAATATCCAGAATAGGTAAATCCTGAGACAAAAAGCAGCTGAGTGGTTGCCAGGGACTCAGGAGAGGGGGGAATGCGGAGTGACTGTGTAGTAGATACAGGGTCTCCTTTGGTAGTGATGAAAATACTTTGGAACTAAATAAAAGTGATGGTTGTACAATATTGTACATCTACCAAATAAAATGATTAATTTTATGTTAGTGAATTTCATCTCAGTAAAAACAGTTCATCTGAAATATACCTTTTTCTCATAGATTCTTGATTTGCTTGCTAGAAGTCTTACTATGATTTTAGACATACAGAAAGTTATATTTCATGATGTTGTCTTTAAGTAGTTAGCCTTACTCTGTAATGAGAAGTGTATTGAAATTATTGATTTGATGAGGAGGACAGGTGACAATTTAATTATGATGAAGAGAATAGATCACACTTATAGAAAGGCAAAAGTAATGTTTTATTATCCGTAAACTATTTGAGGCTTACAAAGGCAGCAATAACAAGAACAAAAAAAAAAACCCCAAAAGGCAAAGATTGAAATGGTCCAGTTTTCCTGATATTCAGTTTCTTGTCCTTACTCCTCAGTCTGTGGCACTGGGACAGTTTATCGTGTTGTTCAGAATTAACAAGACTAGTTTTATGGATATTGTGAGACCTTATTTCCAGGTTTCTCCCTTTCTCCTGGTAATCTGATACATCGGGGTCCCCAACCCGCCCCCCCACCCCCGCCCGGGGCCAAACAGCAGGAGGTGAGCGGCGGGCAAGTGAGCAAAGCTTCATCTATCGCTCCCCATGGCTCGCGTTACTGCCTGAACCATCCCCCACCCCACCCCACCCTGTCTGTGGAAAAGTTGTCTTCCACGGAACTGGTCCCTGGTGCCAAGAAGGTTGGGGACTGCTACACTACACGGTAGCAGTGACAGTTTTTGACAATAGTGGATGACATAGGGTGTTCTAAGTAGTGCTAACTCCTCCAAATAGCACAAGGTCTGTGAGAGGATGAGGCTGAAAGCACAGACTTCATTGGATGTATGTAGGGTCTGGAATAGGATCTGGTTAATAAGAGAGCTTACAAGAGCAGGATTAGGAACCAGGGAGTGAGTTAAGGCTACGAGGTGTTGGCTAAGAAATTCGTTCTCCTGATCATAGTATTACACATAATCAGAATATCCAAATAAATAAGATGTCAAATAAATTTCTTAGTGGAATCTAATGATTGCCATGTTATGGTATTAAAAAGTCATTGAAATCCTTACTTGGAGCTAATTATAGAATAGGAAAGATCTAGTGCAGGTTTTCATATAGATTTCCATTACTTTTTAAAATATATTGTGGTAAAATATATATAACCTGTAATTTACTATTTTCACCATTTGGAAGCATACAGTTTTAGTTAGTACATACATGCACATTGTTGTGCAGCCACCACCAGTAACCATATCTAGAACTTTTTCATCAGCCCAGACTGAAACACTGTACACATTAAACAGTAATTCCGGACTTCCCTGGTGGCGCAGTGGTTGAGAGTCCACCTGCCAATGCAGGGGACACAGGCTCGAGCTCTCGTCTGGGAAGATCCCACATGCCGCAGAGCAGCTAAGCCCGTGTGCCACAACTACTGAGCCAGCATGCCACAACTACTGAGCCTGCTCTCTAGAGCCCGTGAGCCACAACTACTGAAGCCCGCACGCCGAGAGCCCGTGCTCCGCAAGAGAAGGAAGCCACCTCCATGAGAAGCCCTTGCACTGCAACCAAGAGTAGCCCCCCACTCGCCACAACTAGAGAAAGCCTGCGCGCAGCAACGAAGACCCAGTGCAGCCGAAATTTAATTAATTAATTAAAAAAAAAGAAAACAGATCAGTAGTCTGTAATAACCTATATGGGAAAAGAATCTGAAAAACAATGGATACACATATATGTGTAATTGAATCACTGTGCTGTACACCTAAAACTAACACAACACTGTAAATCAACTATACTCCAATATAAAATAAAAATTATAAAAAACCAAAACAGTAATTCCCCATTCTCCTCTCCCCTCAGGACTTGGTAACCACTATTCTCCTTTGCCTATTTGTCCTCTTGTGTCTGACTTATTTCATTTAGCATAATGCCTTAAAGGTTTCCACTTCTTTTTAAAATACAGAGTATTATTATTTTACTGAACTGTCCAGTTAATTGCTGTCATAATCTTGAAATGTGTGAATATTTGACCTCATCTAGTCCTATGACTTCAGCTACTATGTAATGCTGACTACACCGAAATTTGTCTCTCTAGTCAGGATTTTTTTCTGGATCTTTAGATTCATATCAAAATGCTTACTTGGCTTCTCCACATAGATGTCTAATAAGAACCTTAAATTTAATACATATGACTAAACTACAAAGCTTGATTTCCTTCCCCCCCAAATCAGCTTTTACTCCAACTTCCCTCACTTAACCTAAACCACTTAAAACTAGAAATCCAGGAATTATCCTTGATTATTTTCTCTTTTACCCTTTCTTCCCTCCTCTACCATTGTGGTTTCCTATATATTTACTACATAAATAACTTTTAAAAACTCACTGTTAATGATAGTCATTTGCATACTTGACACATGATTCCAATTGTCCTTTCACATATTGTATTTCATATATTTTTAACAGTCACTCTATTGGAGATTTAAAATTTTTCTTTGGATAAATATTTTTAATGTAGGTTATCACTAAAAGCTGTGGTGGGTTGCGGAGAGTTATGTATGAAAGTAATTTTGCAGGCATGTCTGCTGGCCTTCTGGTTCTGCCTTTGTGTAGTATATCCTAAATCTGCCTGCTTCTCTTCATCCTAGTCCAGGCCACCATTATTTGTTGCTTCGAGTACTATACAATAGTCTCCTCCTCCTGTTTCCCTTCTGTTGTTTTCCTATCATATGTTCTCCAGCAGCAACCAGAGTGACGTTTAAAAATTTTTTTAATTTTTGATAATTAATAGATTCAGGGGAAGTTGCAGAGATAGTACGGAGAGGTTGCTTGTACCTTCTCTCAGTACCCCCCCCCCCACTTTTGGTTACACCTTCTGTGACTATAGAACATTGTCAAATGCAGGAAATTAACATTGGAATAAAGCGTGAATATAATTCTATGTCATTTTATCACATGTGTGGATTCATGTAACCACCAGTGCAGTCAGGATAAAGAGCTACTCAGTTGCCACAGAGACCCCTCGCATGCTACCCCTTTATAAGTCGTCCCTGCCTCCTTACCTCCCACTATCCCTGACCCCTCAGAGTGATATTTTTAAAACATGAATCAGATCATATTACCTCCTACTTCAGAGCTACCATAAACTGCTTCCAATCTCAGAGTGAAATTTAGACTTCTGTGGTGACATATAAATCTGCTTCTCTTCTCTGATCTTACTTAATAACACTGTTCCCCCCACAATTATTACTATAGCTACACTTGCTTTCTTTCTGTTTCTCTGATGCAGTGGTTCTCAAAGTGTGACCCCTGGATGAGTAACATCAGCATCACCTGGGAATTTGTTAGAGATGCAAATTTTTGGATTCCATGCCTGACTTAACTGAATCAGGAGGTCTGGGGGTGGGACCCAGAAATCTTGTGTTTTAACAAGTCTTTGAAGGTGATGCTGAAACATGCTAAAGTTTGAGGACCATTGCTCTAATAAGTCAAACTCTTTGCCACATGCTGACTTCTGCAGTAGCTTTTCCCTTTGTCTGGAATATCTTCTAACCCACCACTCACCCATCTTCCTATGACTGGCTCTTTCTTGCATTTATACTTCTGTTGAAAATACCTCTACAGAGAGAACTTTTTTCAATATTCCAGTGTAAAATAGCCACTCATTTATTTTCTACTATATTTCTCTATTTTAATCTTTTGCATATTACCTGTCATTATCTGATATTTTTCTTATTTATTAGTTTCTTATCTTTTTTCCCCTTCAGTAGATTTTATAGTTTCAAAGAGTAGTACCTTGTTTGTATTGTTTACCTCTTCATGCCCAGGGCCTGGAAGAGTGCTTGTCAAATGGTAAGCACACAATAAATATCCCCTGAATAATTGAATGTATTTATGATCTCTGTTTTTTGTTTTGTTTTTTTGCAATATTCCCCAGTACTATAAAGCTATGTTTCTCAGGATAACTTCAGAGAGCAACTAAAACAAATGTCTCTAGGCAGAATATTTATATATTATGATTCCAGATATGAAATATTATAACCTAGAAAGAGAAGATGTTTCTTATAGTTCTAGCCTGTATCCCTGAGTGTTTGTAACTAATTTATATGTTAATGACAGATACCCTCTCCCCATTCATTGTTAAATCATTGTTTGTTTTGCTAGGCTTAGGTTAAGATCCCCAAATCTTTGATCAGCTAGCTATTGCCAAGGAATGTACAGGCACGGGACATGGACTGATGTTCTGCTTTACTAGTTATGCATTTCCCCTACCTCCAGTCTGGTGTTCTACCCAGAGTAGATGACCTAGGCCTTGTGTGATCCTTGAGGGCTCTTTTGCCCCATCCTCCTCCTCTCTGCTCCTTTTAGGCAGCCATTATTAGTCGAGGCGCAAGCCCACTGGCCTTCTTGGCTCATTTTTCATAAGCCCATGCCATGGTCTTTCTTGTTCTGTGGATCTGAACCACCTGGTCCTGCCAGTTGTTCTCTGTGTCTGATAAACCTTTACATGTAGAGGAATCTCCTCATCAGGAAATAATCCTTACTCCTGATTATCAGCTACAAAAGAAGAGCCAGCTGCATGTTAGAGGAAAAGATACTCAGAGAAGCCCACTTCCTTTTAAAATTCCTGCCTGCTACCAGTAAAAACGTAATTCTAATACAAAAGACTGTCAGTCACAGAAGACTTCATGTCCTTAACAGTTACCAAAGCTCTTTGGAGGTGGAAAGGCATCATGAGATTCCCTATAAACATTATAAAACAGGATCTCCCCCATTTAGAATTAAATAATTTTTAAGTATTTTTGTAATGTTTCTGTATGGTTATAGGCCTATGATTTTTTTTAAAAACTCTTTATAGTAAAAAATTCCAAATTTGGGGTAATAAATTTCAGGACTTCTATATTGATCTGTACGTAAGTACTTCTGTTTTATTTACTAACTTGACATACTTTTTTGAATATCTAGCAAGTAGGGATATAACTTACTTCAGGCCAGGATCATGTCTTTTATATTCTGCAGCATGCCTAATCATAAAGACTATATGAGGCAGTCAGTAAACGTAGAATTATGGAAACAATCTTGAGATGTATTAAACGGATCAAAAATCTTTGGGCTATATTAGTCATTTTGTGATTGCTAACCAATTTCGACTATATTAAAAATCGGTAATTAAGTTACTAGATCAATTCCAAATAGTGAAGAATTTTCTGTATTTTTTCATAGAAATTATTTTAATTCTAGTACTTTATATACATAGCTGAAGAAATGAGGTTAAATGTAACGATCTCTATCATAATCTTTTGTTTTGTTTTCTCTCTTGCTTTCTCAATCCTTCTCATGTGATCCTGGATGGAATGATTTTTGGATTCTCTGAACCACAGAGCCTATCGTGAAGAATGGCAGGCCTCCAACCTCTCACAGTATGCATTCCTTCCTCCACCAGTACACAGGGTCCTTCAAGAAGCCTCCATTGCGGAGACCACATAGCGTTATTGGAGGAAGCCTTGGCTCCTTCATGGCAATGCCCAGAAATGGAAGCAGATTAGGTAATTTGTTTTTTAAAAAATTTTCTGACTGTAGCTTATGTCCATAGCTAGGTTTTAGTTGTATGCAAGTCAGCCAGCCTTTATTATCTAGTTTTTTTTGTAAGGTAAAAATCAAGTTGAGAGCAGAAAGATGGAAGGGTCTAGAGAGGCAGTAGTGCTGACACTACAGAGGAATAATATTTGAAAATCTGTCCACCAGGAAGAAAACAAAACCCTTAAGAGGTGGATGCAGGATTTCAAGATGAATAGCAGTTTGAGATGGTCCTTAATTTAGGGTCATACTTAGTAACTCCAGATTATCACCATTTGATAGCTTAGTGTAATAATTAGTATATATGATGATTACCTGAGTTATTCTTACATCACTGTGTCATTTTAAATATCTAGGAAAAATATATATCTGCAAGTTTCTGTATATTTCTCTGGTGTTTTTTGATGGTTTCTTATTTATTTATCATGTTTTGTTTTTTATATAATTTTAAGTATAATTATTTTATAGTCTTATGACATAATTATATTTACTGAAGTTCCTGAG
The DNA here is from genome assembly GCF_003031525.2 of Neophocaena asiaeorientalis asiaeorientalis. Taxonomy (NCBI): domain Eukaryota; kingdom Metazoa; phylum Chordata; class Mammalia; order Artiodactyla; family Phocoenidae; genus Neophocaena; species Neophocaena asiaeorientalis. Next base: position 1,307,206 of record NW_020174057.1, read on the forward strand.
GGTTTTATTCTGCTTCTTGCTTTATCTGCTTACTCTAGCCATAGTAGATTATTTTCTCATGTGTTTTGTTAATTTTAGGAGGATGAGCTTATTATCTACAGGGGGGTTTTGTCTGTGGCTTACACTGGTTCATGAGAGATGATGGTTAAAATTTTCAGAAATTTTGCAAGCTGATTGTTAAACATAGCCATTATTAAAATTTAAATTATATACACGTACAATTAAGTAAACTAAATTAAAAACAAAGGTAATGAATACTCAAAAGTCATTATTTCCTAATTATTTTACTACACTTTACTGTTGTCTATGCTTTGGGGTTTATTTATTTCTATTACATTTCCCAACTGCATGTTCAGTGATGCCATGTGGGTAGCTTGAGGTTGGCCATGAACGGAGTATTTACCCCACAGAAGTTGGAAAACACTTGAAATCAGGGCTTAATTTATTGTTCTCTTGATTGTCTAGACTAGGGGTTGGCAAATTTTTTCTGTAAAGGGCCAGGCAGTAAAAATTTTTGAGGTTTTGTGGGCCATATATGGTCTGTTGCATAATCTTCTTTTTAAAATAATTCTTTAAAGATGCCAAAACCATTTTTAGCTCAGGGCCATACAAAAACAGGTCACATATGCTGATCCTTGGTCTAAACTTAAGAAAGTGACGTTGAAAATGTTAGTAATGCAGATTAAATTTAAAAATGTGTTGTCTGTCTGTAGCTGTTACATTGTGAATTACACAAAAATTGAGCCATTTGAGAAGTAAATATTCTTCAGTTACTCAGAAACTATTACCAGATTCAGAAAAGAAGTTGCTCATACCAGTGACAAATGAGTGAAGTCTTGACGTAAGCCTCCATCATTTCACTTTTGTCTTGTTGACGGAAATGAAAATACCAACTGGTATCCATGTCGGAACTATACTTGGCTCGGTAATGACATGAGCTGTTTCTTGGTTGAGTCAGATTGCTACTCAAGATTTTTGATCTGTGCTAGTCTGAGATTAATATGCTCCTTTGTAGTCCTCATGCAGAAGAGCAGATTTCTTTTTTAAGTCCGCCTTTTACTGAAGATGTAGCTCTTTGAGAGTCTCGTGCCTTTCTAAAGGAGCTCTCGTTTGCAGGTGGGACACCCGAGGCTTCATCTTTTATCTCAGCGTGGCTGCTAAATCCAAGCACATTCTTACCAAAATAAGAAGCCCATCCCAAGAAAGTGACAGAATCAATTTTTGCATAACAACTTTGGACTTTCAGTTCTCTCTTTGTCTTTGCTTCCTAAGTATTAAACATATATTCATGCAAACTTAGCTATACATTTTAAACTATATTTTTATTCAACATTTCCTTGAGGAAGGAAGATTTTTAAATTTTGCTGGAAGTGGAAGGCATGGTTAAATTATCTTTAACATTTTAAAAGTGTGGCAGTAAAGAATGCTTGGCCTCGGATGTATTAAATACCATTGGATTAGGAATTAGTCACCCAATAAATACATTGACTTTCACTGCCATGTTAATATTTTGTTCAGATGGGATAAAATTTGCAGTACGCGGGCCTCTCACTGTTGTGGCCTCTCCCGTTGCGGAGCATAGGCTCCGGACGCGCAGGCTCAGCAGCCATGGCTCACGGGCCCAGCCGCTCTGCGGCACAGGGGATCTTCCCGCACCGGGGCACGAACCCATGTCCCCTGCATCGGCAGGCGGACTCTCAACCACTGCGCCACCAGGGAAGCCCCCCATTTATCTTTTATCCCTATTTAAAAAATATCATAATCCGGGCTTCCCTGGTGGCGCAGTGGTTGGGAGTCCGCCTGCCGGTGCAGGGGACGCGGGTTTGTGCCCCGGTCTGGGAGGGTGCCGCGGGGCGGCGTCCGGAGCCTGTGCTCTGCGGCGGGAGGGGCCGCAGCGGTGAGAGGCCCGCGTACCGAAAACAAAACAAAACAAAAGAAATATCATAATCCACCTTGTAATGTAAGTGTAATATGTTTTGGCCCCCAGTAGATTTCGTGGTACTTGCTTTGTAGTTATGATACAAAGTGATACTCAGTGAATACTTTTTGAATTGTTGTTTTTTAACACAGGGGGGTGGGAAGCTGCATTAGCAGCTGTAAAACAGTTTTTAAAAAGAATATTCAAAGAACCAGTTCATTTGGCTATAGACCCAATACCCATTATTTCATGGAAAGAATACTAAACTAAATAAAAGACCAGGTTTCTATTTTAGGTCTGCCTTTAAGCTCTGTGACCTTTGAAAGTCATTTAACCTTTCAAGGTGTCAGTTTCCAGATCTGGAAAATAAGAGAATTGACTAAAATAATCCTCAAGTGTTATTTTCGGTCTCTAATTTTAATATTCAACTCTTGGTAATAACTTGAATGTTAGTTTTTTAAAATAACTTTTCATAATCTGAGAGCATAAAAGGATTTATACTACTGTTTTAGGACATTTGTTCTAAGTGTGCAGTTTTTATTAACTGCACACCTATGGTACCCAGAATGTAAAAGACTTCTTATGCTATGATTTTTTATGTGTTGGCTGTCTACATCTTACCTGTGGTGATAATAAATGGATATAGTAGAATTTAATACATCTCTTCTAAGATAATGTTTCATTTTCTGATACAGATATTGTTCATGAAAATCTAAAAATGGGATCAGATGGTGAGAGTGACCAAGCTTCTGGGACATCATCTGATGAAGTCCAGTCACCTACGGGTGTTTGTCTTAGAAATCGTATACATAGACGGATCTCAATGGAGGTACCATTTAAAAAATACAAATATGCCTGTGTTTGTGTGTATAAATATATATGTATAAATATGCATATATGTGTGTGTGTATATATATATACATATATATATATGTGTGTGTGTCAAACAGAATAAATGCCTATTTGAAAATGTTGATTAGGGCAGTGACACCTGTAAGAAAGTTGTTTCTTTGCATTAGCAAAAACTAGTCTGTGAATATTATTTTTTTCTAATTATCTACTATACCAAGGCAAGTATACAGTAATTATACTTAAACATTCTGCAAAATACTATGTAGGGTCTCTGTAAGGGATGTGGATTTTCAAAAGTTTCAGAAATCCAGGATGATACATTAAGAAAGTCTTCTTTGTAGAAACAAACAAAAAATATATATATATATATATATTTTTTGGTACACGGGCCTCACTGTTGTGGTCTCTCCCGCTGCGGAGCACAGGCTCCAGATGCTCAGGCTCAGCGGCCATGGCTCATGGGCCCAGCTGCTCCGCGGCATGTGGGATCTTCCCAGACCGGGGCACGAACCCGTGTCCCCTGCATCAGCAGGCGGACTCTCAACCACTGCGTCACCAGGGAAGCCCTGTAGAAAATATTTTAATTATATTTTTGAGATTCATCTAGATACTATAAATTTTATAAATATTTTATTTCAGATTTCAAAAGGTATACATAAAATAAGCACTGGCTTTTTTTTTCTTTATATTATAAATATGGATATCACTTCCTTTATGGTTTTTATACCTACTGATCTCTAGCACATATAAGTTATTTCTCCATGTAAAAGGATGAAGAGCTCATTTCCTTTTCTTTGTCAATGTTATGTATAACCTTGAGGACAGAAGTTGATTATGAATATTATTTCCATATATATTATAGATTAAAATAATTTTCTCCAAAAAATTGAACATGTTTTAAAATAAGAATATTGTTATTTTTTGAGTGCTGTTGAGTTAATGACAATTAGGGTATTTATCCTATTGGTTGATTGTATTTTCACTGATCAAAGATTGCTTCTGAATCAGTTACAGAAAACAGTATCAGTTTCTAAATGGTAAAAATAGCATTTTCAACTACTGAAATCAACTTGATAATCTGTTCATATCACTGTATAAATTATATCACAGTAGTAATAAAAGGGCTTCGCTGGTGGCGCAGTGTTTCAGAATCTGCCTGCCAGTGCAGGGGACACGGGTTCGAGCCCTGGTCTGGGAGGATCCACATGCCGCGGAGCAACTAAGCCCGTGTGCCACAACTACTGAGCCTGTGCTCTAGAGCCTGTGCTCCACAGTAAGAGAAGCCATGGCAATGAGAGAAGCCCACGCACCGCAACGAAGAGTAGCCCCCACTCACCGCAACTAGAGAAAGACTGTGCGCAGCAACAGACCCAATGCAGCCAAAAATAAATAAATAAATTTATTTTAAACAATAGTAATAATAATATTTATTTTTCTTCACCATATATGTGATTTTCTTTATCATATGTTTAAAAATTTTATTTAATATTAGGATCTATATCTGGATTTTCTCATTCTTCCATTGAGCTGTATATTTTTTTTCCCCCAAAGAGACACACTCTTGGTTATGTTTTTTTAGTTGTATAATTTAGTATCTGGAAAGACTTCTTTCTTAACACCCATGCACCCCACATATATACTTATTTGAGAATGTTTCTGGATATTTTCTATTTATTCTTCTAGATAAATTGTAAACATTTTGTTTCGTTCCAAGAATAATGACTGTGATTTGTTTAGGGTTATGTAAAATATAAAACTAATATGGGAGGATTATCATCATTTTATTTCTCTTATCATTTGAGAACATGATATAAATCTATACTTAAGCCATATCTCTCTCAATAAATATGTATACAATTCCTATACATCTCAATTTTGTTTCATGGTTTGGTTACTATTTTGAACAGTAGGGATTTATTTTTTAAGGATTTATGTTTCTTGGTGTGATAATATAGGCAAGATCTCTTTATGTTTCTCGCAATTCACATAATACAGTGAAATAGAAATGCCTTTTATTTACTTCTTCCCATTGGCATAGCAATAATAAAATATTTCAACTGTCTCACTGTGTTGCATGCAAAATCATACAATATCCATTTGGTTATTTAAACCAATTGCATTTTGTGGTAGACTTTGCCTATTCTTACTATGGTATAATAATGTCAAAATTATTTCCATGTTGAATTTATCAGTGAAGGGACTCAGAAATAACTGGGTTGTAGAATACCATTTCTGTTAAACTATATTGTATACTTTTGCTTACAGTAAATAAATACATTGGCATTCAGTATATTATATATAATCAATGGAGGTAACTTTACAATTGCAATAAAACTTTATAGTTATTGATCACTAAGAAATAATATGTTAGAGCCCATGAATCCAAAAGTAAAATGCCCTTGTCTTTTCTGTTTGTGGTTACCTACTAATATCTTTTTTTCCTGCTTTTTTAAAGGATTTAAATAAGCGGTTATCACTGCCTGCAGATATCAGAATACCTGATGGATATCTTGAAAAGTTGCAGATAAACAGTCCACCATTTGATCAACCAATGAGCCGAAGGTCTCGGAGAGCTTCTTTAGTAAGTTTTTAAGTCTACTATACCTGCACCATCAGATCTGGTTGTTTGATTTTCTGGGTATAAACATTTTATATTAATTTTTATATTTAATTGTTGAATAGCTGAAGTTTATTATGTTGCTTTCTGGATTTTGTCATTTTCCCTTCCTAAGGGTTTAAAGATATTATATTGGAGTAGAATTTAAGGTATATTTTATTTTTTGGTAAATTTTACTGATACATGCTAGATGTACAGAATATGTACTAGATACACAGAAAAGTACATAAGCCATAATTGTATAGCTCCATGAATTTTTGTAAAGTTAACATACCTGTGTAACAAGTACCCAGATAAATGAAATTCCAAAAATCCCAGAAAACCTGTCCTGCCACTTCTTTGTTCACTTTCTATCCTCACTTCCTTAACTTTAGCCATTATCCCTGCCTTCTAATGCCAAAGATTAGTTTTACCTATGTTTCCCACTTTTTTTTTCTAGAAAGTGGCAATGTTTCTAAATTTCCACACACATCCACACCTACAGTTTTTTTTGTTTTATTTATTTGTTTATTTATTTATTTATTTATTTATTTTTGGCTCTTTGTTTCTGTGCGAGGGCTTTCTCCAGTTGCGGCAAGTGGGGACCACTCTTCATCATGATGTGCGGGCCTCTCACTATCGCGGCCACTCTTGTTGCGGAGCACAGGCTCCAGACGCGCAGGCTTAGTAGTTGTGGCTCACGGGCCTAGTTGCTCCGCGGCACGTGGGATCCTCCCAGGCCAGGGCTCGAACCCGTATCCCCTGCATTGGCAGGCAGATTCTCAACCACTGCACCACCAGGGAAGCCCTTTCCCACTCTTTTGATTATATTATGTTTATAGTGTTTTAATATCAGGAAAGACTTCTTTATTCTCATTTACATACACATTCTTATTTATTTAAAAAATGCATTTGATATTCTTTTTCTGATTATTCTTAAACTTTTGAACTTTATGTAATTATGAATATACAAATTATTAAAATACATTTTATTGAAATATATAAAAATGTGTATTTATACAAGTTTATATATATAGTATACAATAAATATCCTACCTATTATGTATGTATTATGTATGTACACAATGTGTATCCTTTTGTGATTGACTTGTTCAGTGTTGTGCTTGTTTTTCATTTAGGTTATTGCATGTGGTTATGTAATTCATTTGTTCTTTTTGTTGCATGGTATTCCATTGTGTGAGTATGCTATATTTTATCCAGTCTTCTGTTGATGGACGTTTACATTTGAGTTTTTAGTTTTGGCTATGATCAAATATTGCTTCTATCACTATTCCTGTTCATGTGTTTCGGTTAACATATATAAGCATTTCTGTTGGTTGCATATCTAGGAGTGGAATTGTTGGATCAGATTGTATGCATATATTCAGCTCTTCTAGGTATTGTCAAAATAATTTCTGAAGTGATTATACCATTTTACACTCCCATCACCAGTATATGAGAGTTCTAGTTGCTCTCCATGCAGTTTTTTTTAAAATAAATTTATTTATTTATTCATTTTTGGCTACGTTGGGTCTTTGTTGCTGTGCACAGGCTTTCTCTAGTTGCGGCGAGTGGGGGCTACTCTTTGTTGCAGTGCACGGGCTTCTCATTGCGGTGGCTTCTCTTGTTGCGGAGCACGGGCTCTAGGCACGCAGGCCTCAGTAGTTGTAGCACGTGGGCTCAGTAGTTGTGGCTCGAGGGCTCTAGAGCACAGGCTCGGTGCACAGGCTTAGGCATGTGAGATCTTCCCGGACCAAGGATTGAACCCGTGTCCCGTGCATTGGCAGGTGGATTCTTAACCACTGCATCACCAGGGAAGCCCCTCTCCATTGGATTTTCTGATATTGTTTCTTCTTTTCTAAAAAAAATTTTTTTTAACTTTTCTGGTGAGTGTATAGTGCTGTCTCATTGTGGTTTTATTTTTCATTTTCCTGATGCCTTAAGTTGAACACCTTTCTAATATTTATTGGCCATTTAGATATCCTCTTCTTTGAATTAAGTGTTCAAGTCTGTTATCTCTTCACTCTTGGACTTTCTGCCTTTTTCTTATTGGTTTGTTAGGAATTCTTTGTACATTTTGTATAAAGGACCTTTGTCAGTTACATGTCTTGCAGATGTCTTCTCCCAATCTGTAGCAGTTGACCCAGCACTGCTTATTTTTAAATTTTTATATATATATATATATATATATTTTATAAATTTGTTTATTTATTTTTGGCTGCGTTGGGTGTCTGTTGCTGCACGCGGGCTTTTCACTAGTTGCGGTGAGCGGGGGCTACTCTTCGTTGCGGTGCGCAGCCTTCTCATTGCAGTGGCCTCTCGTGTTGTGGAGCATGGGCTCTAGGCACGTGGACCTCAGTACTTGTGGCTTGCGGCCTCTAGAGTACAGGCTCAGTAGCTGTGGCGCACGGGCTTCGTTGCTCCACAGCATGTGGGATCTTCCCGGACCAGGGCTCGAACCCGTGTCTCCTGCATTGGCAGGCGGATTCTCAACCACTGCGCCACCAGGGAAGCCTAGCACTGCTTATTGAAAGGATAGCTTTCCCCATTGCAGTGTCACCTTTGACATAAATTGAGATGATTGTGTATGTGAGGATCTGTTTGGGATGACTTTAGTTCTATGGTAGAAGTATATATAAAGTGCTATGAGACAATTACAGAGACAGCAAGTAAAATGTCTTTGCACATCACAGACTTATAGTGCTTAAGCTGGCTCTAGAAGGACCGGTAGTTATTTGACATTCACCATTATACAACAACGTTAAAGTGTAATACCAACTTGACTTTGGTATAGGTTTATGATCATCATAATTTCGCATCACTGCTTAAGACATTTTTATTCAAGTAACTTTGTCATTTAATTACCAGCTTGCAAGTATTCTTTGGTTATCAATTTTTATTAAAGATCGGTACTTAAGTTTTGGAGTTAGTAAATATTTCAGATTGGGACTAAAGGTATGGTTTAATCACTGAAGCTATCATCTAAGACCTGTCTTTTTCAGTGTACATGAAATTAAGGAAAACAGTGCCCTCTAATGAATGTTAAGTGACTGGAGTTTTTATTGTGTTGAGTGTTCCTATCTACCTCCCTTGCTTTTTGATCTGAAATGGCTTATAGATTTCAGATTAATCATGCCAGCTCTGTTCTGGTTTCTACTGATTCATCCTTTTCATTATCTATCTACCTTACTAAAGCCATGGTTTCTTTGAAGTATATTAGAAAATTATTCTTCAATACCCTAGGTTTATATGTGAAGGGGAAGGATTAGGGAATGCGTGGAAAGGAGATGGGAAAAGAAAAATATTCTTCACATTTGTTAGAGCTCATGTTTCCATGGATGATATACTCTTTATCTAAAAAAAAATGTTTTTCAAGACAAAATATAAAATTTTGTCTTTCTAAAAGGATAAAACTTTGTTTTTTTTGTTTTCAATAGCAGTATATTATAAGTAGGGTAGTAAAAATAACATAAATCCTTTGTTTGAGTAGGAAATAAGAAACCAGTCAGAGAGTTCATTTCTGGTAGAGAAAGACATAAAATAGGGCTGATTGGTGCTTCTATGAATTTATGATCATCAGCCTCAGTTGGATTCTCAGTATCGCTTGGCTGCCCTATTGTATTTCTCTGGTTAATTCTTCCCCTCTCCCACTACATGACAAAGAAGAGAGAAGCCACTAACCAGAAACCCTCTCGTTTTTTGAATTACACTAATTGTCCTCTTTCCTTTCTTCAATATTGAGGAATTGTCCTTCTTCCTATCCCATCTCCTCAGGATGCTTAGAGTATGTGTTATTCCTATACACTTATGTATAGTCAGTCTCCCTCTCTTGCTGAATCCTTTCTATTGACTTTTTATTTAAATAAGTTTTTTTATTTTAGAGTAGTTATAGATTTACAGAAAAATTTAAAAGATCATATAGAGAGTTCCCATATACCACATACTCAGTTACCCCTGTTATTAACATTTTACATTAGTTTAGTACATTTTTCACAACTAAGGAAACCAATATTGGTACATTACTATTAACTAAACTCCGTACTTTGTTCAAATTTCCCTAGTTTTCCACTAATATCTTTTTTTCCCCAGGATCCCATCCAGAACACATTACATTTAGTCATTCTATCTCATATTAAAGATATTGGTTATTAGATTGGTGAAGTGTTATTTAATATTCATTTATAGTTGATAAGAAATGGAATATTCTAACTCTTAACATACTGAGTTAAACATTAGACTAGTGGAAAAGCCCATAGGCAGATAGTGATTTGTTAGAGCATTGTTGCACTTACAATGATGGCATGCCCCGTGGAAGTTTTGTAAGAGTGTTAAGTGCAGCTTTAGTAGACTAAGTCTATCCATGAAAGTTTGTCTCATTTTATTGAAGTTTAAGTTATACACATTTTAAGAATCTGCCTCTTCCTAAACAATGAGTTTTGGATTCCCCATTCATGACTTTACCAATATATATCATATGTAGTCCTTGTTTCTAAGAACAGGTGAGAAAATAGGGTATCAAGTCCTGATGTCTCTCAGAAATAATAAATATATTATGTGGTGTGGAAGTGAGGTTCAAAGTCCACCCACAACTTAATTTACCTTTGGCGTATTATGGTCAGGGTTAAGGTGGTAGTGTGATGATGATGACAGCACATTTTTGCAAGACAAATGATCAAGTAGAATAGAGATGCTCAGTCTCTTTTCTGCCCCCCACATATCTAAGAACACATTTCTGTCAGTAACAGTAAATCTCACAAGAAGGGAAATGGATGTTTGAAAAATCTCCCTTTGCCCCCAGTGTTTCTTATATACACATTCACTTTTAGAATGGCATCTATAGAACTTTTGCATGTATTTCAGTTGTTTTGAAGCTCAATTAGAACTGCATTGCCAGCATGTTAATACATCTTTATAACTTTGAAAGAGTGATTATATTGCCAGAGCCAAAATAATCAAGAAATACCCCATAATACTCGATGCTACTTACGAGTTACCCTGAATTATAGGAATCTGGCTATTATAAATTATATTTTTGTTTAATTTTCATGTGCTTATGGTACAAGAGCTGACTGAACAGGAATTTGCTTGGTTTTCCAAAAAGCCAAGTATTCTCTCAGAGCAATGAAGTATGAGAAAAAAATTATCTTTGTTTGGAAAGCAGAATTAAGGAAATGTTTATGTTGTATTAAAATACAAAGCTTACTGTTCCATTCCTTTAGCTGTTATTTCTGTTTTTATGAGACTTTAAAAATATTCTAAAGTAATCTAGGATGGAACTCAGTCCAAATTGTGAATTTATGAAAGCAGGAATCATATCTGTCTTCTTCACTATATCCCCAGTACCTAGTATTGCGCTTGGTAAATATTGAATAAATGAGCTTTGTCCTCTGTCCTCTGAATAATTTCCGTAGGAGAGCGTGTCAACAAGCTAGTCATTATATCTATTGTTAATCTTGTCATGTTCAGCAGATAAAAATGCAAGCAAAATTTTCTAGAAATTCCATATAAAGATTCAGTAAGTAATATTTGGATGTAATAAATCCTAAAGGTTGGGAATCATTAAAATGTTGGGAGGGTGGGTACACTTACTCTGAATTGGGTTGTGACAGATAATTCCAGTATTTACCTTCTTTTTAAAAAGCAGACTTTCAGCATATTTTAATGATTTCACTAAGTTTTATTCTTTGAAGAGTGACTCTTTGTAATGTTAATTTTTGATGCATCTCTTACAGTTTATTCTTTATATACTTTATATGATACAGTAAATCTCTACAACATTTTTATCTTTATAATCTTGAATTTATAGTTCATTTATACACTCTTTAAAGCAAATCTCAGCATTTTTGTCATAGTCACCATTGGACCAAAGTGTACTTGATCTTTTAAGGGCATGCTAGTATTTATTCACTTAAGGTAAAAGAATGAATAAGAAAATTTCCCAACTCCTGATAAGAAAAAGTTCCCAGGAATTCCCTGGTGGTCCAGTGGTTAGGACTCTGCGCTTTCACTGCTGAGGGCACAGGTTCAATTCCTGGTCAGGGAACTAAGATCCCACAAGCCACGCAACGTAGCCAAAAAATAAACAAAAAGGTTCCTAGCTTGTAGTTATATTTTTCTATGTGCTTCTTATTGTTACAGGTAATGACATTTTTATTATATTTTTGGGGGGACATTTATTATTTTGTTCTTACTAGTTTCCATTTATTCTTTAAATATAGTTCTTTTTTCCTTCATAAAGAAATGTGATATAAGACTTAAAATTCATGGCAGAATAGTTCCATGTTTGTGAATTTAATTACCTGAATTCTAGAGGTAGGTATAAGAAAATAAACATATTCTGTCATAGTTTGTGTGACCTTGGTAATTAGCCTTTTTTTAAGTGTTAAGATAATATGTAAATAGACTATAAAAACATGCACGGCTTCCCTGGTGGCGCAGTGGTTGAGAGGCCACCTGCCAATGCAGGGGACATACCGCAAAAAAAAAAAAAAAAAAGGGTGTCCCAAAAAAACATGCAAAGTCAAAAGGTTATTCAGAATCAGGTTCTCATGCACCAGATGGTAGGCTATTTGCCACATTTTCCATATTAAAATTAAAAACTCCATTTGTATTTAGCAGGTGTTGTCTAGTGTAGTTTTACCTTATTCTGTATAATTATTGATAATAGAAAGCAAGGACTTAATATCTGTGAGTCATATATAAGATAGTACATGGGTGGATGGTGCATGATGGTTCCAAAATCTCACTTTTTTAATTAATTTTTTTTTTTTGCGGTACGCGGGCCTCTCACTGTTGTGGCCTCTCGCATTGCGGAGCACAGGCTCCAGACGCGCAGGCTCAGCGGCCATGGCTCACGGGCCCAGCTGCTCCGCGGCATGTGGGATCTTCCTGGACCGGGGCACGAACCCGCGTCCCCTGCATCGGCAGGCGGACTGTCAACCACTGTGCCACCAGGGAAGCCCTAATTAAATTTTTTTTAAAACTACCATATAGAGAGAAAAGTCTTTAAGAGTGCAGAAAGAAGCAATTTTTCAGTCATTCAATAATACTGCCTGTGACCACAGTTTTCATTAGTTTACCAAAATTGAATTAAGTACTATTAGATATGCAATTTTCCTCATGGCTTTTATTTTATTTTTAATTAATTTATTTATTTATTTTAGGCTGTGTTGGGTCTTCGTTGCTGCACATGGGCTTTCTCTGTTTGGGGTGATCTGAGGGCTACTCTTTGTTGCAGTATGTGTGCTTTTTATTGCAGTGGCTTCTCATTGTGGAGCACAGGCTCTAGGCACGCAGGCTTCAGTTGTTGTGGCACGAGGGCTCAGTAGAGTGCAGCTTCAGTAGTTGTGGCACAGGGGCTTAGTTGCTCTGCAGCCTGTGGGATCTTCCCGGACCAGGGCTCGAACCTGTGTCCCCTGCATTGGCAGGTGGATTCTTAACCACTGCACCACCAGGGAAGTCCCTGCATGGCTTTTAAGTTGATACATATCCTTGTAACAAAAGGATAGAAACAGTTCCTTTGAGAGGCCTCTGCTACTTCCGGCCATTCAGGTTGGGGCAGTTTATCCTTTTGTTCCAAGTGGTGAGAGATGTTAAGTCAAATATTAATTGTCAAGTATCATTTTTATTTTATTCAACACCTCCAGAAAAAATTGTGTATAACCTCCAGAATTTGACTAAAACATAGTATTTAATGATCCAGCCTTATTTATACACCTTTGAGAGCTGAGGTTATATATAAAAGAACATTATTCCCTTCACTGGCTATTTATTTAAGGTCATTAGTATCACTCTAAAGTGAGAAGTGAATTTTTAGATTATTATTGCCTTTTGCACTATCTACAAAGGGTTACTAGAAAGCAGTTTAAGAAAATTCTTATTCTTTTCCTCTGTTTAACTTTTTTCCCCCCGATTTCTGCTCTCAATCCCTAAATTTTTATCACTTTGTTTTTTCTTTTTTTCCTAAATCTTTTGTGTTAGGGTTTTTTGTTCTGTTTGTTTTTAGTTTTTAAATACTGGGTTTCCATTACATATTTGAGTATTCCATCTATCTCATTTATTGACTCCATAGAAAGTAGGCAAACAATCTCAAGGTTTAAAAGCAATGGTTTTAAGAACTCACTTTTAAACCCCTTTTTTGGGGATGGAGGGGACTGATTTAGATTTATATTGCTTCTTCTGTGTTAGCCATTTCCTGATTCATAATAGAGTGTGACTTGCAGTTGTCTTTTTTATTATATTTTGGTGGGAAAACCTGAAATAAATAGTATTTTGTTTTTTGCAGGCCTTCCTAGGGAACACAAAGATTGGTGAAGGAAAATATGTAGGAAAATTATTTATTTTGCAGTGTTGTTAAAAAGAAAATTATGTGGTTACCTTTTATAAAATTCTTTAGTATCTTAAAATGCCTGTGGTATCTTAAAATTTCAGGATCTTAAAATAGGACAAAATTTTTTCATAGCAGACTTTTTTCTAATTAATTTTTATTGGAGTATAGTTGCTTTACAATGTTGTGTTAGTTTCTACTGCACACCAGAATGAATCAGCCATACATATACGTATATTCCCCTCCCTTTTGGATTTCCCTCCCATTTAGGACACCACAGTGCATTAAGTAGAGTTCCCTGTGCTATACAGTATGGTCCCCTCAGTTGTCTATTTTATACATAGTATCAGTAGTATATATGTATCAATCCCAATCTCATTTCTTCCCACCCTACCCCTTTCCCCCTTGGTATCCATACATTTGTTCTCTACGTCTCTGTCTCTATTTCTGCTTTGCAAATAAGGTAATCTATACCATTTTTCTAGATTCCACATATATGCATTAATATATATTTGTTTTTCTCTTTTTTATTTTTATACAACAGGTTCTTATTAGTTATCTATTTTATACATATTAGAGTATATATGTCAATCCCAATTTCCCAATTCATCCCCCACCCCCGGCCCCCTTTCCCCTCTTGGTGTCCATACGGTGTTCTCTACATCTGAGTCTCTATTTCTGCCTTGCAAACTGGTTCATCTGTACCATTTTTCTAGATTCCACATATATGCGTTAATATACGATATTTGTTTTTCTCTTTCTGACTTATTTCACTCTGTATGACACTCTCTAGGTCCATCCACATCTCTACAAATGACCCAGTTTTGTTCCTTTTTATGGCTGAGTAATATTCCATTGTATATATGTACCACATCTTCTTTACCCATTCCTCTGTTGATGGACATTTAGGTTGCTTCCATGTCCTGGCTATTGTAAATAGTGCCACTGTGAACATTGTGGTATGTGTATCATTCTGAATTACGGTTTTCTCTGGGTATATGCCCAGTAGTGGTATTGCTGGATCATATAGTAATTCTATTTTTAGTTTTTTAAGGAACCTCCATACTGTTTTCCATAGTGGCTGTATCAATTTACATTCCCACCAACAGTGCAAAAGGGTTCCCTTTTCTCCACACCTTCTCCAGCATTTATTGTTTGTAGATTTTTTGATGATGCCCATTCTGATCAGTGTTAGGTGATAGATACCTCATTGTAGTTTTGATAATAGCAGAATGTTTTTTGTTTGTTTGTTTTTATTTATTTTTGGCTGTGTTGGGTCTTTGTTGCTGTGTGCAGGCTTTCTCTAGTTGCGGGAGTGGGGGCTACTCTTCGTTGTGGTGCGTGGGCTTCTCACTGTGGTAGCTTCTCTTGTTGCGGAGCATGGGCTCTAGGTGCACGGGCTTCAGTAGTTGCAGCATGTGGGCTCAGTAGTTGTGGCTTGTGTGCTCTAGAGCACAGGCTCAGTAGTTGTGGCACACAGGCTTAGTTGCTCTGTGGCATGTGGGGTCTTCCCTGACCAGGGATCGAGCCCGTGTCTCCTGCATTGGCAGGTGGATTCTTAACCACTGTGCCACTAGGGAAGTCCCTATAGCAGAATGTTACTCGATCTATGTAAAAGATGGGTTGACAATTTTAATTGTGAACTTTGATAGTTTTGAACCTTTGAATGTTCCAGTTTTTTAAATTTATTTTAAAATTTGACAGATGTTCAACAATTTAATTATAATCACATTTTTCTATTCCAAGACACTCTTCAGAGCAGGAGAGTTTCAGAAATTGAGGCAGTGATGAATTGAAATTTTAAGAATACTAAATTTATAATTGTTTGCTTTCAGTCAGAAATTGGGTTTGGAAAAATGGAAACCTACATCAAATTGGAAAAGCTTGGAGAGGTAAGTTAATACTTATTTCAAACATGTAAGGTGCATTTTTTTCTTGTTCATCATCTAAAAGATTATATCTTATTCTGAAAAAGCAACAGACTGTTAGAAAGAAAAACCCTTTAATTCTTGAAATCATCCCATCAGTGTGAGAAGAAATGAATTTTTTTAATAGCCTTGTAACCTGCTATTGAAGCATAAAATATTGTGCTTTCTTGGTAACAAAATAGACATTTATTTGTTAGTTAGCTTCCTGGTATTCTTTGTGCCATCATGTGGGAAATTGCATGTGTTCAAACTTGTGAAAAATCAAAATACTATCTTTAAGGTTAAAGACACATCTCATTAAAGGTTAAGGAAATTCTTGACCCATAAGACCTTGGTTTTCTTGAAGTTGCTACTAGTACTGACTAATTTTGAAATGGTCTACCTCCCAGAGTGAGAAAGTGAGAAGAAAATAATAGAATTAGTTACTAGGGAGGCCTTAAGGGAGTTTGAGAACTGTCCTGGAAATGATAGAAGAAATCTATAGAATACATTTGTTTTTTAAAGGAGAGCTCTAGCATACAAAGATTCTGAAAAGTCTGAAAACGGGTAAAGTTTCACAATATGTTAGTTAAATTTTCAGTTTTCACTTACTGTGCTTAATTAATTTCCGCAATCTCCACATACCATTGCAGTTAAAGTACCTTTGATTCCAAATCTTTTGATTCAGTTATTAATCTAATACAAAGCACAAAAAGTAAATTAAATATTCGTCCTATGTTTTCATACCTTTGAAGCACTCTGTAGGGTTGTAAGAGTAAGGAAGCTGTGCGTATGGAACTGAAAGTCCTCTTAGCTATAGGAAAACCAAGATTAATCATGGTGGGGTTTTCCTTGCAAGATAGAATTTAACACATGCTTAGAAATTAGAAATTTAGTTAGGGCTCTTTATTGTATAGATGATATAGATAGACTCATGATATTTTTGATGTGTCTTTCAAAAATATATTTTGTAGGGTACATATGCAACAGTATATAAAGGAAGAAGTAAATTGACAGAGAATTTGGTGGCATTGAAAGAGATCCGGTTGGAACATGAAGAAGGGGCACCCTGTACAGCAATAAGAGAAGGTATAATTTGTACTTTTGTGAGCAGAATGTATTATGAAATTTATATAGAATATTTTAAAACCAAAGCTATGTAATAAGAGTTCATTTTTTGTAAGTACAAGGAGCTCAGATATAGAAATAGTACATGACTGGAAAATATATGCCACTACAGCTTATGGCATCTCATTGAGGAGAAAGAATACAATAAAACAAGGCCCTGGCGGGGGAAGCAATAGCTAAAGCTGAAATATTTAATAAAAGGAATTAGTTAGATATATTATTGTACTGCTTATAATGAAGTACTATGAAGTCATTAAAGATTGTTGTCACAGACAAATATTTGACATTGGGAAATGTTATATATTGGTGCATGGGGGAAAGCTAACTATAAATAGTATATACAGGATGTAAATATATTTATATAATGGTACGATTTTTTTAAAAAAGATTATCCAGAAAATAGTTTGAGGCAACTGACAAGCAATTTGAAGGAAAAAAAGGTACCTTGGACTTTATGTCTAAATTAATCCTAGAAGTCTCAATAAGTTCACATTTGAGAAAAAAAGATGTCATGGACAGTATTAATGTAATATTGAGGATAATTTTTTTTTTTTTTGTGGTATGCGTGCCTCTTACTGTTGTGGCCTCTCCCGCTGTGGAGCACAGGCTCCGGATGCGCAGGCCCAGCGGCCATGGCCCATGGGCCCAGCCGCTCCACGGCATGTGGGATCCTCCCAGACCAGGGCACGAAACTGTGTCCCCTGCATCAGCAGGCGGACTCTCAACCACTGCGCCACCAGGGAAACCCCTGAGGATAACTTAAGAATTAAAAATATCAAACCCAGAACCATAAAAGAAAAGAAAAAAATTGATTCTATTAAAATTTCTACTACAAATCCCTTTGGTGGATTGTTGTTTTAAATTTAAGAGACTCCTAAACTCAATCATTCATATGTTAAACTTAGGATTTTTTTTAAAAAGACTGGCTACCACAGATTAAGTAATTGGCTTTCTTTTTTGTTTTGCAGTTTCACTATTAAAGGATCTAAAACATGCAAATATAGTAACGCTACATGACATTGTTCACACAGATAAATCTTTGACTCTGGTCTTTGAGTATCTGGTAAGCATTTACTAAATGATAAAACATAGCAAATTGGATTTTTTAACAGCCCCGGGGACATTAGTGTTATTAGTATTTAATTAAATTATGTGTGGTGCATTCAGTATCTTTCTTCAAAAAACAACTTATTTTTCTGAAAAAGAATATGTATATATATATGTATTTATAGCTGAATCACTTTGCTTTACACCAGACACTAACACAACATTGTAAATCAACTATGCTTCAATTAAAATAAATTTTTTTTTTTTTTTTGCGGTACGTGGGCCACTCTCACTGTTGTGGCCTCTCCCATTGCGGAGCACAGGCTCCGGACGCGCAGGCTCAGCGGCCATGGCTCACGGGCCTAGCCTTTCCGCGGCATGTGGGATCTTCCCGGACCGGGGCATGAGCCCGTTGTCCCCTGCATCGGCAGGCAGACTCTCAACCCCTGCGCCCCCAGGGAAGCCCCCCCCCCCCAAATTTTTTTTTTAAACTAAACGCTACTAAGTAAATCAGTCATGCCTTCTCAAAACTATGTATCACATAGTAAAGTGCTGTATTTTTTCAGGATAAAGATCTAAAACAGTACATGGATGACTGTGGAAACATCATGAGTATGCACAATGTTAAGGTATGCTTTAGTGTGTCATTTTAAATTTTATTTAAAGTACAGACAAACACTTAAGCATAGATGAACTACATTACGTATGAAATATGCTTCAGAATTTTCTGTTAGGCATTTAAAATAGGTTATTGTCCTCTGAACATATTTACTCAGAACTTCTGTTTACTACACTGTAGTATTTCTTAGAATCAGACCTTTTTATAGAACTACTTCATTTTTAAAGTTTTAAAAAGTACTTTTGAGGAGTTTGAGGATTTTGAGCACGAGCTACCCGTTCTCCTTGCTTGGCTCTGCAATAAACCTTTCTCTGCTCCAAAAAAAACAGAAACAAAAACTTTTGACAATTTCCTTTCACATTATAACATTGATTCTCTTAGATATATGTAGAATACATTTACAGGTATATTCTGCCTAAAAAAGAAAATGACATGCCTATTATATCAAAATCCAAATGTTTAAGATCAATGAAAATGATTAGTGCATTCTGCAAATGGCCTCCTTTATATGGCAAACTCCCCTAAAGTATTTAGAATGGTATTTAATTATAAAACAACTTTTCAGGGTACTAATCTAATGAGTAAGGCCAGGAACCTGCATAGGTGTTATGAATACTAGACTGGAAAAATACCATTCTGTACTGTCAGGAGGAACAGTAACATAATTACATGTTTTCTTATCTGAAAAATATCTAAAGATGCAAGTAATGCTAGAAAAGTTTGGTATAATAGTGCCAGATGAAACCCAAGAGTAAAAGTAAAATCAAATGAAAACCTTTGATACAGTTGTGTTCTTACAGTAGGTTTCTTTGACCTGATATACTCCAAATTTAGCAAAGATTTATTTATCCAAACATAGTCAACAGTTTGTGAGAAACTGTTCTGGAAATAGGCTGTCTCAGCTGTAGTTTTGAGACAGTTCCAATTCTGTAGGTAGTAACTTTAAACTTATATACTTTTAAAAACAGTTAAGTTTGGTATAAAGGAGAGCCAGTTTCTTTTAGTAAAAGACAGTTCAAAACACATGGGTAACACATTGCTAAGAATTTTAGAATAGGACTTTAAGTCTCTTTCCATATATTTTCTATGAGAATTGTTTTCATCATATTTCACATTTTGTTTTGCAAGGTGTACTGAATCTCATTTGTGTTTATTTTTGTTTGTGGCTTTTATGTTGTTTTTCCTGCTTTCATATTAGCAGTAATTTGGAAAGAAAATTGTCCTTAATCATCATAGTTTGACAAAGATTTGAGAAGTTTATATGTCTTAAGCCAGGTTTACATTCCTGGCTTAAGTTGTAGAGTATTTTATTCTCTGTTTAACTAGCCCCTTATATTTTTTCAAACATAGAAAGTAACAAATATTTGGAAATAGTAATTTAAGAGTTTTCAAAACACATGAATATGTAGAGTATAGAAACTGCTAATTAGATTTTCTTCAGGCCCATTGTTCACCTGCTGCCTTGGCTTATTCTTGAAGTTCTAATGCTATTTTTCACCTTCAAGAAAACCAGGGGTACAGTCCTGAATCCTCTTCTTTGTTAACCACAAAGAATCAGAGACCTCCTGTGTTTCATATTCTTTTTTCCACCAAAATCCACAACAAAAAGCCTCACATTAGCCTTATAGGAATTGGTTTTCTCAAAGAGCCACTCAGAGCTCTACAGTGCCAATTCCCTTTTCTGAATCATAGCAGATTTTGAAGGCTGAGTAGGAGGTGCTGAAAGTAAAGTACCCAGAAGGTGGGTGATAGAAGCTGGTTTAGGTTATTTTAGGTTATTTTTATAGCACATAATTTGCCAGAGCTATGCAACACCATTCTGTTTGACATCTCAGAATGTTCATAAAACCACCAATTCCATTGCCTTATTTTAAATACGTTGCCCCACATTAGGTTTTTTTGGGGGGAGTAGGGTGGGGTAATGGTAGAAGGTTGTTTGTTTTGCCAGAATTTCATAATTAAACTGTAAGCCTAATTAGTAGGCCTGTAAATTTATGAGGTACATTTATTTAAAGTCATTTTCAGTAACAAGTGAACTATTGCTACTAAGACAAAGTTTCATTTCGCTTTGTTCACTCTAAAAAAATACGTAGATGGTTCATATAGAACAATACATTGTAAAATTCAGACAACAGGTATGTAAGGAAAAGGATGTGGTTCCTTTTTTTTCTCTTACTGTTCTAGGCCAGTTGCTTTTCTGTTTACCATAACTTATACCAAAGTATATCTTATTATCTGTAAGACTAATTTCTATTTTTTGTTTCCATAGCTGTTTTTATACCAAATTCTACGTGGTTTGGCATATTGCCACAGAAGGAAGGTGTTACACCGAGACTTAAAACCACAGAACCTCCTCATTAATGAAAAAGGAGAATTAAAGCTAGCAGATTTTGGTATGGAATGTATGAGATATTTATAAATAGTTCCAGGTGTTTAAGTTTAAAAGAACAACTGTTGACACTGCATGGTTGCTTTTATGTGGGTTTGGAAGTGTTCTCTGTAGCTCATGGAATAAAATACTTGAAAATTTTGGTGGTGAGTTATGTTAGTGAATGCTAAAAGGCATTGGTTCTCAGGTATGGTCCGTAGACCCCTAAGCATCCTGAGACCCTTTCAGGGGATCTCCAAAGGTATAATATATTCAAAATTATACTAAAAGTTTACTTGCCCTCTTCACTGTGTTAATATTTGAGTTGATTATCCAAAAGTAAGAAGGGATAAAGCTACTGGTACCCTTAGTGTAAATCAAGGCACTCACACCAAATTATACTTAGTAGCCATTGTATTCTTCACCACTATACGCTTGTAGGAAAATACTTTTTAAGAGGTATCAGATGAAGCAGTAAAATTTATTAAATTTTATTAAATCTCCATTTTTGAGTAGGTGTCTTTTTAGTATTTTGTGTGATGAAATGGGAAATATACGTAAAACACATTTGCTGCACACAGAAATACTATGGTTATTTCAAGGAAAAGTGCTTGTGTAATTATATGAGTGGAAACTGAACTAGCCCACCTTTTTATCTTAAGAAGTATCATTTTTACTTGAAAAAAATGACCAATGGACAAACTGTGGTTACTCAGACTTAGGTATTTGGCAGATGCTTTCTTAAAAAATGAATGAAGTGAGCCTTATCATTTCAAGGAAAACAACTGTGAAAGTATTTCTTGACAATAGTAAAATTTGAGTTTTCAAGCAAAAATTAGATTTTGGAAATTTGGATCTGCCATTTTTTTTTTTTGCGGTATGCGGACCTCTCACTGCTGTGGCCTCATCCTGTTGCGGAGCACAGGCTCCGGACGCGCAGGCCCAGCGGCCATGGCTCACGGGTCCAGCCGCTCCGCGGCATGTGGGATCTTCCCGGACCCGGGCACAAACCTGTGTCCCCTGTATCAGCAGGCGGACTCTCAACCGCTGTGCCACCAGAGAAGCCCTGGATCTGCCATTTTGAATTTGATAACTTCCCAGTACTTGAAGACTTTTCTGGTGAGATCAGTGGTGACGTTAACAAATATGATTTTTTTTGATATGCTAAAGAAATGTGTAAACATTTGTAATATCTGAATAGCCTAGAGAACCAGTATTTTCCAGATGACCAATGCATGGTATTACAGAATCATGCATAGGTAAAATATCCATTTAAAGTGCAGGATAGACCAGTGAATTTTAATGTAGCAAAAGTATTAGAAGTTGATTGATATAGTTCCAAGTAACCATATAATCTTTAAGAAGCTAAATATTTTCTAATTTTGATGCAGTATCAAAAAGTATATGCACAATTATCAGAAAGGCTATTAAAATGCTCTTCTTTCCAATTTCGCATCCGTGTGAAACCTGATTCTCTTTATATATAACTGCAGTCAAAGTAACATCACAACAGATTGAATGCAAAAGGAGAATCCAACTGTCTTCTATTAAAATAGACTACAAAAATGTAAAACAAGGACATTCATACTAATTTTTATTTTATTTTGGAAAAAATATTTTTCATAAAAATACTCATGTTAACATATAAATGGTGTTTTTAAGGAAGAAGTTTTAGATTTTTCTGTTTTTCTAATATGCAAGTATCAGTAAATATAATCTACGTAAATAAAAGCTCTTTGGATCCTCAGTAATCTTTAAGAGCCTAAAAGGGGTCCTGAGACTAAAGAGTTTAAATGTCATTACTGAAAGGGATTCCTTTAATATGCCTGCCACCACGCTTTTTTTAAAAAGTTTTATTTATTTATTTATTTATTTATTTAATTTATTCATTTGACTGCGTTGGGTCTTCATTGCTGTGCGGGCTTTCTCTAGTTGCAGCGAGCAGGGGCTACTCTTCGTTGTGGCACGCGGGCTTCTCATTGCAGTGGAATCTCTTGTTGCAGGGCGCAGGCCCTAGGAGCATGGGTTTCAGTAGTTGTGGCTCACGGGCTCTAGAGTACAGGCTCAGTAGTTGTGGCACATGGGCTTAGTTTGCTCCGCAGCATGTGGGATCTTCCTGGACCAGGAATCAAACCCATGTCCCCTGCATTGGCAGGCAGATTCTTAACCACTGCACCACCAGGGACGTCCCTGCCACCATGCTTTGTATTTAATTTATATGCTTAATAATTTAATTAGTAGCTGTCTGTCTGTCTCTCTTTAGCTAATCCAGTTATAAGGGACTAGAAAGGTGAAATAAAATTACATGTTTTTGGCTTCTAGGGAGTAAACTTTTTTATATTGAAGGAACTCCATATAGTAACTTTGTTTTTTTGTGTTTTTTTTTAATATTCTACATTCTGAGAGTTTGAGTACTGTAACAGAAGTTAGTTTTTAAAAGCCCAAGCAGTTTTTCATAGTTAGTATTTATCATTTTCATAAGTGATTATAGTAGTTTTACTTTTGGAATATTTCATTAATGTGGTAAATATTAGTGTTTCAAGTATTACTCTGTTAGTAACAGATTAAAAATTCACTGTTATTAAGTGGTGAATTTGTTCTGAAAATTCCTATACTTTTATTCATTTAACACTTTTCCATTTGTTTGAAAGGTAGGTTGCTATTTAAAAGGAAATGTGTAGGTCACATGAGTCTAAATGAGAAATCATAAGTCATTTCCATATGCTTACATAGTCTCTAGGGCATAGTTTACATTGTTATTTTCCTAGTAATTGTTATTCTCTTTCTCTCTCTCCCCACCCCTCTTTTAAATTTTTTTGGCCAGGCTGCATTTACTGCTCCTTATTCCTTAATCCCCAAATGAATGGCAGTGATGGAGAACCCCTGCTTGGCTATAAGATATGCAAAAAGAATGGCAAAAGCCATCAAAAATGTACTTTTGGTAGGGGAATACTATGAGTGCTTTGAATTTTACTTTTTACCTCTACAAACCAAGCCAAGCAAATTTTATCTGTCCACCGGCCAACAGGAAAATCTAATTATTCCATGAGATAGTACAATGAATTTTGTCTCTATTGCTTTTAGTTATTTATTTTTTTATTGGTTTCATAGTAAGTATACTTCGGACACAAGTAAGAGAGAGTCATATAACTGAGTATTTTACAACAAATTGTTCTTGATCTCTATGACCTACTTTTCCTGTGATCAGGGAAGTATTAATATAAATAGACATTTTCATTAATAATAGAAAATGGTTTATATAATAATACTGTATCACAATTAATTTGGTTTGGAAGAAATTACTGTGTATTTCATTTCATGCCAAAATTGCAAATCTAATTGTGAACTGAATCAGAAGGCTGTTTGAGCAAGCATCATAGTTTAGAATTCTCTCAGGAGATGGAGTTATCAGGTACTGAGGAAACTATAACTGCAATTGCTTTGATGTTATATGTATAGCATTAGCAACTTGCAGGCTTGTCCTTTCCCCCATATAACCCAGTATTACATCAGGAAGAGAAATCAGAAAGCTGCTTCCATTTGCTGATTACCAACATTTGTTGAATTTATTTTACCAAGTTGGGATGGTAGAGTAAAACCTGTAATAAAACAGTGTCAACATTGTTTCAGTTACATCCTTTAGCCCTTATACTTAATGAAAATAGTATGAGTACTGCCTAATTTTTTAAATTTCTGGTTTCATTTGGGTGACTTTATCCGGTTTAAGAAAGTATTGAATCATCCTTTTATTACATTTTTCTTATTTAATATTTTAATCAGATACAGTAGTTACACACAACAGAAATCACAGCCTAAAAATTATTCCTTGTTGTTTGAAATAAACTGTATGTTAAAATAAATTTATATTTCTTCATATATCTTTTAAAGTTACTTCTTTAGGTGATCAGAATTTGGAGGCGTAGAGGTAATAAAAGCAACTCTCTTAATGCCAGTGGCTCAAGAGATAAAGTTGTGAACTCTTGCCTTTATTTCTAGATAATCGGTGAATTTCATATTAAATTGGCAAAGGAATGGTTCGTGTTTTATGTCATCTACAGCAATTAATAATATCCAAAGACAGTGAGGTTCACCTTATTTTAAAATTAACCATGTAACTTAAAACTTAGAAAGTACAGAATGACATTGTAGTTTATTCCAAGGAAACTTTCTCTAAATATAAACTTCTGCAAGGGAATTGTCAATAAAACTTAACAGGATCATGAACCAGTAACTTCATGGTTTTTGATAATAGCAAATGGAAGTTGGAATCAGGTTAAAAGGTGACAAATGTCATTGGCCTGTTTTGCATTAATTTAAATCCAAGTAGGAAATAATCTTGGCATAATAATTCGTGGATAGAAGGAGGGTATCTTAAGTTTTGATTAGCCCAGATACTGTACCAGGTGCATTCACTCATAAAAGTAAGCATGGTCTCTGAATGTGGAATTATTATTATTTAGTTTAATAAATAATAGGATTTGCTGACCCAAGACCACACACACTCAAAAAAAAAAATTCATAAAACTAATTTTGTTAAGCCTCAAAAAGGTATAGAGTAGCCATCTCAGGCATCCTTGTGACTGGAGTCATGGTGAGAATATGGACTGGGAAATGCATTCCAGCTGTTTCTTAATTGTTCTCTTTTCCCTGTGAAGGACTAGCCAGAGCCAAGTCAGTTCCCACAAAGACCTACTCAAATGAAGTTGTCACACTGTGGTACCGGCCGCCTGATGTGCTTCTCGGTTCCTCAGAGTACTCAACACAGATTGACATGTGGTAAATATATGCAGATGTTACTGCCATTTATAATTTTGAAAGAATGTAGCCATTAACACAGGGCATACCGATAGATATTTGGCTTTAAGGAGATAAAATATAAGCAACGATTAAGAGTTCTGGCAAGTAAGATCACCTAGGTTTAAATACCAATTCAACCACTTATAGCTATACGATAACCTTATTGAAATTATTGGCCTGTGCCTCAGGTTCCTCATTTAAGGAAATGGGAATAGTAACAATAACTACTTTAAAAGGCTGTTCTGTGGATAACGTTAAGACCAAATGAGCTAATGTATGTAAAGCCCTTTGAAGAGTGTCTGGTACATAGTAATTTAAAACAAAATTTATTTTTATCATCATTTAATATTCACCAAAACCCACTTGCTTTAAGTTGATCTAAAAATAATATTGAAAAAATACCATAGGCATCTTCCTCACATAGCACTTTGATCATGACACTCCTTTATTTAAACATGTTTGCTGCGTCCCCATTTATTACCCATAGAATAAGGTACAGTTCTTCAATCTGATACTTGATCTTCATAAAATGTCTCTAAACTACCTTTTTCAGTTTATTTCAGACTATTCTCCACAAACATTTCCTTTTAGCCAAGTGGCTACTCACTATATTTCATAAATAGCCTGGGTTTTCCCACCTTTGCTCTTGTGTTCATACTAGTGCACCCATCTGGAAGGCCTGCTCTTTTTCTGTAACTGGGGCCTGTGCCTAGGGCCTTCAAAACATAGTTTTTCATAAATCCTTTCTGAATATAACCTAGCCTGCTGTGGTAATTCCTTCCTCTGAACTGTGGTTATATTTATTGCTTGCACTCTTCGTATAGTGATAAATCATACACTTCGTTCTGTTTTGTCTTGGGTTGAACATTTATATAATTAATTTTTGTATTATGTAACATTTCTTTCTTTTATAAACTTTTTTAAATTGTAGAAAAATATATACAACCAAATTTACCATTTTAACTATTTTATGTGTACAGTTCTCTGGCATTAAGTACATTTACGTTGCTGTTCAAGCGTCACCACCATCAGTCTACAGAATTTTTCCATCTTGCAAACTGAAGCTGTGTACTTACTAAATAGTAACTCCCCATTACCCTCTCCCTCCACCATTCTCCTTTCTGTGTCTGTGAATTTGACTTTTCTAAGTATCTCATGAGTGAAATCATACTGTATTTGTTTTTTTGTGACTGGTTTATTTTACTTAGCATAAATGTCTTCAAGGTTCACCCATGTTGTAGATGCAAATATCTCTTTGAGTCACTGCTTTCAATTCTTTTATATACTTAGAAGTAGAATTGCTGGATCATATGGTAATTCTATTTTACATTTTTTTTAAGTAACCACCATACTGTTTTCCATAGTGGCTCCATTATTTAATCTTCTATATAACACTTTAAAATATAAAATTAAATTATATAATTGCTAGATTGTGAGCCCTTTAAAAGAAGGACTGTGTCTTAAACTCATATGTATTCACACAGATCCTAGAAGACAGTGTCTATTAGCGAGCCTCTATCCATTTCTCTTCCTTCTCTTAACTCTCTCACTCTCGCTCTCGCTGTCACTCACATGCACACACTCTTCACCCTGCATCTGTGTGTTCCGTCTCTGCTTCCTGCATAAAAACATCTTGAAATATTTGCTTCTTCCTAGCCCTGCTAACCACTACCTAATACATAGTAAGCTTTATATCACTATTAGCCATTGTTAGTGGTGTTCTTCAAGGATCATGCAGAGGAGGGCTGGACATTTTAAGTGGAGAAAATGGATAAGGCCATTTGGAAGTTGAGACAAATAGGGTAAATGTTAAGAAATTAGTTTAGTCGGATCTGAAAAAAAATCTCTGCAGATTTTCTAGCAGGCTAGTACAAAATTCTCCAGAGAGGCAACCTTAAGGAAAAGATTCTTGTGCTTAATAATAAATAAATGGTTTGCTCATCTTTTTTTTCTTTTTTTTTTTTTTAATGCTACATTTTGTAGGGGTGTTGGTTGCATTTTCTTTG
The DNA here is from genome assembly GCF_003031525.2 of Neophocaena asiaeorientalis asiaeorientalis. NCBI lineage: Eukaryota > Metazoa > Chordata > Mammalia > Artiodactyla > Phocoenidae > Neophocaena > Neophocaena asiaeorientalis. Next base: position 1,334,770 of record NW_020174057.1, read on the forward strand.
AAATGGCTTCTGGAAGACCTCTGTTTCCAGGATCAACTGTGGAAGATGAACTGCACTTAATTTTCCGACTGCTAGGTAACAGAACTCTCTTCCCAGTGATTTGTTATGTATAATTGAGTAGCTAGATAAGACTATATCTTTAAAAAATATATTTATAAATTTGATACTGACACTAACATAAATAGCTGTTATAAGAATTATAATTAGCATAATTAAAATAAAGATAGATCCTTCTAGGTAACTTCTGCTTTTTATTTTCCAAGTTCTACCTTTGCAATAATGATTGTATGGAAGAACAGAGAAGAGAAATATTATTGAAGATTGACTTTTAGCACATTATTAGGAAATACTTTAGCTTAGGTGTCAATTAGACAACATTTTTATGGCATCATTGCTTAGTCCAAAAAAAAAGTCTGTTTACTATTTCTATCTTTTTAGTTTCAGTTGAAATAATCAAATTATCTACTAAATATAAATTGTTCTTTAAGACGCTTTCTTAGTTCTCCCTATTTATATATATTTGCCTGTATAAAAATTTCTATATATTTTTAAATTCAGGAACTCCATCTCAGGAAACTTGGCCAGGTGTTTCTTCAAATGATGAGTTCAAGAACTACAACTTTCCAAAATATAAACCACAGCCTCTAATTAACCATGCACCCAGGTATTTTTTTTTTTTTCCTCTTTAAGTGAAAGGGGGGGAACCCATCTTCTTTTTTTTTTTTTTAGTCTCTTGAAGCATTAGCTACAGTAAGGATTCATGGGAAAATATGTGATACACATACACAGTTTTTAAATATGTTAGGATTTAATTTCTTCCTTCCTGTGTCATATTAATTTTATAATTCAGTGAGCAAGAACTACCAAAGTATGTAAGTCCACAGAATTGAGCTGTAAATAAAATGAATATAGAATATATATAATAAAATTCTAGGGCTTATGTAGATTGTTCCATTTCCCAGAAAGAAGACATTGATTAATGCCTTATTCAATACTGTGAAGACCATGATGAAGTTTGCTTTGCTGTCTACACAGTTATTCTCTATGTATTTACTTAGAAAAACCTAAGAATATGTTATAAGTAAAATCTTGACTCCTACACAAGATGACCCATCAGCATTTCAGTCAATGAATGACAATTTGTATTTGAAGAATATAAACTCTTTCTGACCCTTCATATCCTATATGTTGGCCATCCGATTAAAGTTTCTTTTCAGACCTACCTCAGATCCATCCAAGATTCCCATTACAGTTTGAGTCAGGGGACTTCCCTGGTGGTGCAGTGGTTGGGAGTCTGCCTGCCAATGCAGGGGACATGGGTTTGAGCCCTGGTCCGGGAAGATCCCACATGCCACAGAGCAACTAAGCCCATGCACCACAACTACTGAGCCTGTGCTCTAGAGCCTGCGAGCCACAACTACTGAGCTTAAATGCCACAACTACTGAAGCCCACGTGCCTAGAGCCCGTGCTCCGCAACAAGAGAAGCGACTGCAATGAGAAGCCCGTGCGCTGCAACTAGAGAAAGCCCATGTGCAGCAATGAAGACCCAACCCAGCCAAAAATAAATAAATATTTATTAAAAAATTTTTTTTCACAACATATTTACTTATGGAATGTATTACATTTTCAATAAGTAACATAGAATAACCCCTTTGACTGTATTTTTTCATCTTTCTTTAAGAAAAAATAAAAATGAGAAGGGTACCAGGATACCAAATAAGGCCAATATCTCTTTCGTTGTTTCACATAGCTCACAACATAACACACTCACTCTAGTTCCATTTATTCTCAAGATAGGGAAGAATAGTAAAACCATTCTGGTACCAAAAATATTTTGAAAGTTTTTATGTGAATTGATGCTCTTGTCACTATAGCAACTAAGAATATTCTAATTAGACTTTCTTAGGAAGAATAATGTGTTAGACTTTTTGTATGTGTCTCTCCCAAATAGCATAAATCCTATTTTTGTCATATATATATATATATATTTTTACACTGGACATTACAACATATATACATATGTATACATATGTATATATGTTGTAATGTCCAGTGTAAAAGGTTGCAGCTCTTTAAAGCACATTCTTTATGACCGTAGCACCTAGCTCGTCTATGGCCAAGGAGTTCTGGTTATTTGTCAGAATGGCAAACTGCAAAGGATTAGAAGACTGTAGAATTTCTACGCCACAGCATCCACAGTACCGACTAAGCACTAGGGGGGAAGGGGGGGATTTTTTTTTTCCCCATAATTGGGCTTTTGCCAGTGAAAGTCAGTGCAAGGTAGAATTAGTGATTTCTGATCAAGAGATTATCTCATTAAGATAACCCCTAAACCCTCTACTCCCTATTTTATTAATTTCATCCTTGTAATTATCTGTCTTTATTGACCATCTGATTGGTTTTGTATCCCTTTTTAATGAAGTTTTATAAAGTTATTGAGGCATATTTAAATTGAATTTTATAGCTTGTAGTACCCAATGCTCAGCCAACTGCCCTGTAAAAATTCGTTGAATGACTCATCTCTGTTTATCTTGAACCACAGTGATATATTTTGGGGTCACTTATCTGTTTGTTTTCACCTGTATAATAGGAAAATGATGCTTTTGTACTCTTGCCTTCACTGAAACACTATGAAAACAGATCTAGTTTACTGAAGCTTTTTCAATAATAGAGGTTATTTTGTTTTGAGACAAAATGGTGATTTTAAAAAATTCTGTAGTTTTAATAATCTAACTCTTGAATATTGAACATTTGAGTTGATGCCCAGTTATTTGTGGTTTCTTCTTAAACAAGTGGCAAGATAAGTCTTCTAAGGATAAAAGATTTGAGTCTGTTTGAAAGCAGCAAGGTGTGCTATTTTAGGGCACTTGAATTTAGCAGATAACAACATTTGGAAAATAGTTTTATTTGAAAAGTTGCTATCAGCTAAGATTAAAAAATAAATTGCTACTTGTCTTTTGTTGTTTTTAGGTTAGACTCTGAAGGAATCGAGTTGATAACAAAATTTCTTCAGGTAAGTTATATCTTATTTTATAATTGTTAAATGGTCTGTTAACTTCTCTGAGCCTTAGTTTCTTCATCTGTAGAATGGGATCAGTAATACCTCCCTCAAATATTTGTCATGACAATTAAATAAGATTATGGTAGTATCTAGCATTCTTAAGACATGTGCTTAGGTGAAAAACAATTATGGTTTCTCTTAATGTGTCTGGGTCTCTCATTGTAACCTAGAACGGTCTGGGGTAGTTAGCTGCTGGCCCTGATCAACTGTGTCAAGGCCATGTTCTCTGCAATTCCTGTTCTCTTATGTTCTCTTTCTTTTCCTTATACTTACTGCCTTACAGGCTGTTGTACCTCCCAAGTACCATCCATATCTTCATTCAGAACAGGAAGAAGAGAGAGGATAAGAGTCTGTCAGTCTCATTAGTCCTTTTGTATCTGGAAAGCAAAGGCTTTTCCAAAAACCCCTGTAAGGACTTCTTCCTAGGTCTCCAAAATCTTCCTAAGGCCAGAATATTAATTGTAAGAGAGGCTGAGAATTGGGGAGCAGGATTGCCATAATTAGCCTAAACTTAGAATAGTCATGATTCATATGTCAGAGTTGGAAGCATGTATACCTTAAACAAATCTACATTATCTCGTCAAGGAAAAAAGGGAAATGGGTATTGAATAGGTAATTTAATAATGTCTTTCATAAAGATATTAGGTATATTTCCAGTAATACTTTGGTATTCGTGAAGAAAAGTAACACGAAAGGTCAGATATTTTGCTTTTTTCATCACTTCAGAAAATATAGGGCATCTAAATTTTTCGTTAAGATCCAGCTTTATCTTGGAAATTTGTAACTGAGATATAATCATTGCTACATAATCTCAGTAGTAACTCACACTAGAGCATAGTACTCCAAATTGGTTCTTAAAAATAATAGTCACTGTATTAAGTAATCAAGATAAGAGTAGCTCTAAATGCTTAATTGCTAATTTGTGTGTGTGTCCCCTCCCCCTTGCATATGCTTTTTCCAGTATTTAGAGAAAAAAATTAATGAAGCAGTTTTTTGGTTTCTCACAGTATGAATCTAAGAAAAGGGTTTCAGCAGAAGAGGCCATGAAACATGTGTACTTTCGAAGTCTGGGACCAAGGATACATGCTTTACCTGAAAGTAAGATTCTAGAGTGTGTCCCCACCCCCTTTATTTTTATCCAGGTTTGGAGACTGGGGTGAATTAGGGATTTAGGAAGATGGTTGGTTTTTAAGCCTAAAATTCTGGTCTTTCTGTAATTAGATCAGAATTCCTTAGAGGGAGGTGTATGTCTTACTTGCCTGTTTTAATTTATTTCTTTTAATACTGAGCATATTGCCACGACTCTGTAAGAAATCAGTAGCACTTAGATGTGGGTCATTAGTCTTATTTGACTTAAGTAAGTGGAAAATGCCATCTGATGATAGATGTTGTCATTAGGCCCAATCTGGATTGCTTTGATTCAGAGTTGTTAAAAATGGATTTCAAGTAAATAGTAATGAAGCACAACCAAAACAAGATTTTTTTGTGGAAGTAAATTTCCTTTTCAAGATGTGAAGATGATTTTCCTTTACTGTGTTCACTCTGACTTTACCATCCCCATGACAGTGGTGAGCATATTGTCACTAAAATAGCTGATTTCTCATGCCTGAGGTAACTGCTTGATTTTACTCAGAAGTTTCTTATAAATTACCCCAATATTTTACTTTAAAATTAGCAAGGTGAGGACTTCCCTGGTGGCGCAGTAGTTAAGAATCCGCCTGCCAATGCAGGGGACACGGGTTCGAGCCCTGGTCGGGGAATATCCCACATGCCACGGAGCAACTAAGCCCATGCGCCTCAACTACTGAGCCCGCGTGCCACAATTACTGAAGCCTGTGTGCCTAGAGCCCATGCTCCGCAACAAGAGAAGCCACCACAGTGAGAAGCCCGCACACTGCAACGAAGAGTAGCCTCGGCTCGCCACAACTAGAGAAAAGCCTGCGCGCAGCAACAAAGACCCAATGCGGCCAAAAATAAATTTTAAAAAATTAGCAAGGTGAGTGGGGAATTAAGAGAATATTTGGGAACTGAACAGCCAAAAGCTTTCATTAATTTCCCGTTCTCATTTACTAGACAGTATTGATTCACTAAAAGGTTTTCTAATTGGAATCAAGACTCCTCAAGACTTTTCACTTAAAACTTATTGGATATATACATATTTTAATTAATTAATTTATTTTTGGCTGCGTTGGGTCTTCTCTACTGCGCATGGGCTCTCTCTAGTTGCGGTGAGCGGGGGCTGCTCTTCGTTGTGGTGTGTGGGCTTCTCATTGCGGTGGCTTCTCTTGTTGCAGAGCACTGCCTCTGGGCGCAAGGGCTTCAGTAGTTGTGGCTCAAGGGCTCTAGAGCACAGGCCCAGTAGTTGTGACACATGGGCTTAGCTGCTCTGTGGCATGTGGGATCTTCCCGGACCAGGGCTCGAACTTACGTCCCTGGCATTGGCAGATGGATTCTTAACCACTATGCCACCAGGGAAGCCCCTATTGGATATTTTTTAATGAAAGACTACCTCTCTGGCAGAGATGGAAATAAGAAGGATGAATTACAAGTGTTTTTTAAGAGATTTACGTTTCATTATTAATACCAAGTTTTATAGTTTGAGGTGTGGGTGAGGTGTACAAACCCATTTCTTGTTTTTCTCTAAAATTCTGAAGATAGTTTGAGGATTTGACCTTCACGCCATCATAAGGAGACAGATAAAGAACAGAGAATAAAACCGAGTAATACATTTTGATTAGGTCTTCCAACCTCAGTAAGCCCTAGAAATAGTGTACATTCTCCTTAGAGAAACACATACTCAAAGCATGATTTAAGGCAGAATTGGGGGAGAAAGGTTCTGAGGGAGAGATTATTTGGTTTGGTTTTCTTAAGACATTGGGACAAAAGGGAAAATATTTCAGCAGGGCTGTAACCTTGTAAATGTAGTATAAATGTTTCATGTTGAATCAGTATACATTTTTAGATATTTTGTCTATAGTTGGATTATATTTGCTTTAATGATAGACTTTCATCTGGTAATTTTTGTCTGTGCATTTTAGGTGTATCAATATTCAGTTTGAAAGAGATTCAATTGCAAAAGGACCCGGGTTTTCGAAATTCTTCTTATCCAGAGACAGGTGTGTTTGTCATAAACCATTTCACATGTCGATCATGAAATTTTGCGTGGAACCAAGTTTTGGGTTTATAAATTGATCGGTAAAATTATTGATGTAAAAAACAATGTACAGTGCATTCCACAGCTGTGTATGTTTAGCATTGCACATACTGTCCTGTATGATATGGGCAGCTCAGTAATTCTTCAGAGAGAAATCTGACTCAGTCAAATCAGGGATCCTGAAAGCTGCAGATGGCACAAAGACCTTTTACAAGTGGCCTGGCTTGATCACTGCACACGCCATCCCTGGCACCTGAGGCAGAAGACACATCTTGTGCTTCCCTAGTCATCAGGTTCATCACTTCGAAGCATAGAAGCTGTAGACTGACCCCATCAACAAAAGGGTCATTTAAAACAGTGCTGATCACTCTTACCGTGGAATATTAGCTTTTGCTGGTGGGAACATTAGCTTCATAGAGTCAACAAATACTGTATGTGGGATAAAACTGAACCTTGAACTGCCTCATAAAATGACTTTATATTTTAGGACATGGGAAGAACAGAAGACAGAGCATGCTCTTTTAAGTCTGGTAACATGGTTTCAAGCCCAGCCCCCAGCCTTTCTTATCAATCAAGGACTCAGATCTGAAGGCAATTATTTCTTTTGGTGGACTTGGAATCTTCGTTTGTCTACACTGTCCTCTTCACAGTGGAGTCTTTTTATTTCAGACCTACAAATTGTTTTTATATTTGTTGTCACAGTGTGACAATTTTTTTGTACAGTTGGTTTTAAGGTCTTCTCTGCCATTAGAGCCAGTAGGTTACAGCTATTGATGTAACTGTAGCTGCAATTTTTGTGCAGGACTGAGAAACACAATGCATTATTTATTGCGGAATCATTGCTGCTAAATAACTACTGTCTGTTTATTTAACACAACAGTTGAATGCCTGAAGAAGTTGCAGTGGCTTTATTATACGTGAATGCATCTGTTTCTCCTCACATTGTTTTACTGCTGCATTTTTTCTTTGTTTGTTTTTAAAATTAAACTGCAGTGTTTCCTGGAATGTAAATCCAGCTTTGCTTAACAGTAAAATAAGTGAGCCAACTTGAACACTCTTACATTCATGCTATATAATTTTTTTATTGAACATTGGCAAATAGTGTAGTAAGAAATTGATAAGCACATTATGTTTAGGAAAGCATGTGATGCAGAAGTTGATTCAAGCAAGTGAATATCTGACATTTTGGGGATATCGTATTAAATACCAGTAAATTAAAGCACCAAAATTATTTATTTTTATTTTTCCTCATTTTAGAAATATTTCCTGCATATTATTGGATATTTGTATACTAATACACTTACCTATTTTACATCGTGCTTTAATTTAGTTAAAACTAAACCATACAAGTCCAGTCAAACATCAGAGGTCTTGTTTTGTTTATTTGTTTTAAATACAATTCTTTTATTAGAATGGATGATCATTGGGGAACAGTTTTATTTCATTTGGGAGCTGTGTGTGTGTGTTTTAATAACATTTACTTGGAATCAGTTGAAAGCTGTACTATGTCTTTGAAATGAGCCATGCTAAATACAAATGAGAGAAATGAGAACTTGGAAGATTGTTTTAAAGCATTATAGATATTATCTGTTTACCAGAGGTAGTAAATATTACAGTTTTAATTATGCATCTTTTTGAACATCATAAATACACCTTGGTGTTGGTAACAGTGTTTTAAGCATTTGTGTTCACTTTTAAGGACTGTTTGTTTAGTGCATCTTACCAACTGCAAATCTTAATTGCGATATTTTGAAATGGTCATGTAAATTTTGGGCTTATATATCATGAAAATAGTCATAACTTAATTCTTTTCCTGACATTCACTGTAAAACATTCAGGGGTCCTACCATTTCTGTTCAGGAAATCTTGTAGTTTATTGTTATTTAACAGTATTAAGTGAATTTTTGTATATTTCATTTTAATTTTATTTGTGAATAGTGATTGTGGCATGTTTGGGGTGTTATTTTAATATTTCATAATACTGAAATTTTAATTTTTTAAGAAAAATTTTCTGGAAGAAACAGATTCATGTGTAATGGTGAATATTGGACCACTACTGCTTTTCACATTTGTAAATTGGTTTTATGTTAAACCCTGTAGCCTAACAAACTGCTGTTATTTCTAACTGACAGATATGTATTAATATTGTACTTTGAAGGTTATAAATATTATGTGAAAATTCCTCCATTTTGTTTTGAAATTTATAATAACAAAATCTTCATGTTGTTAAAATGTGGTTTTGTTGAGTCACAGTTCTTTCTTGGGGAAGAAGGCTGTGCAGAATGGGATCTTTTTTTTTTTTCAATTTTATTTATTTATTTTTATGCAGCAGGTTCTTTTTGGTTATCTGTTTTATACATGTTAGTGTATATATGTCAATCCCAATCTCCCAATTCATCACACCACCCCCACCCCACTTTCCCCTCTTGGTGTCCATACGTTTGTTCTCTACATCTGTGTCTCTATTTCTGCCTTGCAAACCGGTTCATCTGTACCATTTTTCTAGATTCCACACATATGCATTAATATATATTTGTTTTTCTCTTTCTGACTTACTTCACTCTGTATGACAGTCTCTAGCTCCATCCACGTCTCTACAACTGACACAATTTCGTTCTTTTTTATGGCTGAGTAATATTCCATTGTATATATGTATCACATCTTCTTTATCCATTCTTCTGTCAGTGGGCATTTAGGTTGCTTCCATGACCTGGCTATTGTAAATAGTGCTGCAGTGAACATTGGGGTGCATGTGTCTTTTTAAATTATGGTTTTCTCTGGATATATGCCCAGTAGTGGGATTGCTGGGTCATGTGGTAATTCTATTTTTAGTTTTTTAATGAACCTCTGTACTGTTCTTCACAGTGGCTATATTAATTTACATTCCCACCAACAGTGCAAGAGGGTTCCCTTTTCTCCACACCCTCTCCAGCATTTGTTGTTTGTAGACTTTCTGATGATACCTTTTCTAACCAGTGTGAGGTGATACCTCATTGTAGTTTTGATTTGCATTTCTCTTATAATTAGTGTTGTTGAGCATCTTTTCATGTGCCTCTTGGCTATCTGTTTGTCGTCTTTGGAGGAATGTCTATTTAGGTCTTCTGCCTATTTTTTGATTAGTTGTTTTTTTAATATTGAGCTGCATGGGCTGTTTCTATATTTTGGAGATTAATCCTTTGTCCGTTGATTCATTTGCAAGTATTTTCTCCCATTCTGAGGGCCTTTTCGTCTTGTTTCCTTTGCTGTACAAAAGCTTTTAAGTTTCATTAGGTCCCAGTTGTTTACTTTTGTTTTTATTTCCATTACTCTAGGAGGTGGGTCAAAAAAGATCTTGCTGTGATTTATGCCAAAGAGTGTGCTTCCTATGTTTTCCTCTAAGAGTTTTATAGTGTCCAGTGTAAGACTGGACATTTAGGTCTTTAATTCTTTTTTTTAATTAATTTATTTTCGGCTGCGTTGAGTCTTCGTTGCTGCGTGCGGGCTTTCTCTAGTTGTGGTGAGCGGGGGCAACTGTTCGTTGTGGTGTGCGGGCTTCTCATTGCAGTGGCTTCTCATTGCGGAGCACGGGCTCTAGGCACACGGTCTTCAGTAGTTGTGGCACACAGGCTCAGTAGTTGTGGTTTGTGGGCTCTAGAGCACAGGCTCAGTAGTTGTGGTGCACAGGCTTAGTTGCTCCGCAGCATGTGGGATCTCCCCAGACCAGGGCTTGAACCCGTGTTCCCTGCATTGGCAGGCGGATTCTTAACCACTGCGCCACCTGTGAAACCCTTTAATCCATTTTGAGTTTATTTTTATGTATGGTGTTAGAGAGTGTTCTAATTTCAGTCCTTTACATGTAGCTGTCCAGTTTTCCCAGCACCACTTATTGAAGAAACTGTCTTTTCTCCATTGTATATCCTTGCTTCCTTTGTCATAGATTAGTTGACTATAGGTATGTTGGTTTAACTCTGGGCTTTCTATCCTGTTCTATTGATCTATATGTCTGTTTTTGTGCTAGTACCATATTGTCTTGATTACTGTAGCTTTGTAATATAGTCTGAAGTAAGGGAGTCTGATTCCTCCAGCTCCATTTTTTTTCCCCTCAAGATTGCTTTTGCTATTCGGGATCTTTGTCTCCATACAAATTTTAAGATTTTTTTGTTCTGTAAAAACTACCATTGGTAATTTGATAGAGATTGCATTGAATCTGTAGATTGCTTTGGGTAGTATAGTCATTTTCACAATATTGATTCTTCCAATCCAAGAACATCTGTGTGTTATCTTTGTGTCTGTGTTATCTTTGATTTCTTTCATCAGTGTCTTACAGTTTTCTGCATACAGGTCTTTTACCTCCTTAGGTGGGTTTATTCTTAGGTATTTTATTCTTTTTGTTGCAGTGGTGAATGGGATTATTTCCTTAATTTCTCTTTCTGATCTTTTGTTGTTAATGTATAGGAATTCAAGAGGTTTCTGTGTATTAATTTTGTATCCTGCAACTTTACCAAATTCATTGATTAGGTCTAGTAGTTTTCTGGTGGCATCTTTTTTTTTTTTTTTTTTTTAACTTTTTTCATTTTGCCTGTGTTGGGTCTTTGCTGCGGGCAGGCTTTCTCTAGTTGTAGCAAGCAGGGGCTACTCATCGCGGTGGCTTCTCTTGTTGTGGAGCACGGGTTCTAGGCACATGGGTTTCAGTAATTGTGGCACGCAGGCTCAGTAGTTGTAGCGCACGGGCTTCGTTGCTTCATGGCATGTGGAATCTTCCCATTTGGTGTTTGTGGTTTTTTTTTGGATCTTTTTTTTTTTTTTTTTTTTAACTTTATTCATTTTGGCTGTGTTGGGTCTTTGCTGCGGGCAGGCTTTCTCTAGTTGTAGCAAGCAGGGGCTACTCATCGCGGTGGCTTCTCTTGTTGTGGAGCACGGGTTCTAGGCACATGGGTTTCAGTAATTGTGGCACGCAGGCTCAGTAGTTGTAGCGCACGGGCTTCGTTGCTTCATGGCATGTGGAATCTTCCCGGACCAGGGCCTGAACCCATATCCCCTGCATTGGCTGGCAGATTCTTAACCACTGCGCCAGTAGGGAAGCCCTCCGGTGGCATCTTTAGGATTATCTATGTATAGTATCATGTCATCTGCGAATAGTGACAGTTTTACTGCTTCTTTTCCAATTTGTATTCCTTTTTCTTCTATGATTGCTGTGGCTAGGACTTCCAAAATTATGTTGAATAATGGTATCAAGAGTGGACACACTTGTCTTGTTCCTGATCTTAGGGGAAATGCTTACAGTTTTTCACCACTGAGAATGATGTTTGCTGTGGGTTAGTCATATATGGCTTTTATTATGTTGAGGTAGTTCTCTCTATGCCCGCTCTCTGGAGAGTTTTTTATCATAAATGGGTGTTGAATTTTGTCAAAAGCTTTTTCCGCTTCTATTGAGATGATCATATGGTTTTTATTCTTCAGTTTGTTAATATGGTGTATCACATTGGTTGATTTGTATATATTGAAGAATCCTTGCATCCCTGGGATAAATCCCACTTGATATGGTATATGATCCTTTTAGTGTGTTGTCGGAATCTGTTTGCTAGTATTTTGTTGAGGATTTTTGTATCTATATTCATCAGTGATATTGCTCTGTAATTTTCTTTTTTTGTGGTATCTTTGTCTGGTTTTGGTATCAGGGTGATGGTAGCCTCGTAGAATGAGTTGGGAGTGTTCCTCCCTCTGCAGTGTTTTGGAAGAGTTTGAGAAGGATGGGTGTTAGCTCTTCTCTAAATGTTTGATAGAATTCACCTGTGAAGCCATCTGGTGCTGGACTTTTGTTTGTTGCGAGAGTTTTAATCACAGTTTCAGTTTCATTACTTGTGATTGGTCTGTTCATATTTTCTATTTCTTCCTGGTTCAGTCTTGGAAGGTTATACTTTTCTAAGAATTTGTCCATTTCTTCCAGGTTGTCCGTTTTATTGGCATATTACAAGCATGTAATAGTCTCTTATGATGCTTTGTATTTCTGCAGTGTCTGTTGTAACTTCTCTTTTTTCATTTCTAATTTTATTGATTTGAGTCTTCTCCCTCTTTTTCTTGATGAGGCTGGCTAAAGAATTATCAATTTTGTTTATCTTCTCAAAGAACCAGCTTTTAGTTTTATTGATCTTTGCTCTTGTTTTCATTTCATTTATTTCTTCTCTGGTCTTTATGATTTCTTTCCTTCTATTAACTTTGGGTTTTGTTTGTTCTTCTTTCTCTAGTTCCTTTAGGTGTAAGATTAGATTGTTTATTTTAGATTTTTCTTGTTTCTTGAGGCATGTTTGTATAGCTATAAACTTCCCTCTTAGAACTGCTTTTGCTGCATCCCATAGGTTTTGGATCGTCATGTTTTCGTTGTCATTTCTATCTAGGTATTTTTTGATTTCCTCTTTGATTTCTTCAGTGGTCTCTTGGTTATTTAGTAATGTATTGTTTTGCCCTCTTGTGTTTGTATTTTTTACGTTTTTTCCCCTGTAATTGATTTCTAATGTCATAGCGTTGTGGTCAGAAAAGATGCTTGATATGATTTCAGTTTTCTTAAATTTACCAAGGCTTGATCTCTGACCCAAGATGTGATCTATCCTGGAGAATGTTCCCTGTTCACTTGAGAAGGAAGTGTAATCTGCTGTTTTCGGATGGAATGTCTTATAAATATCAATTAAATCTATCTGGTCTTTTGTGTCATTTAAAGCATGTGTTTCCTTATTAATTTTCTGTCTGGATGATCTGTCCATTGGTGTAAATGAGGTGGTAAAGTCCCCCACTATTATTGTGATACTGTCAATTTCCTCTTTTATAGTTGTTACCATTTGCCTTATGTATTGAGGTGCTCTTATGTTGGGTGCATATATATTTATAATTGTTATATCTTATTCTTGGATTGATCCCTTGGTCATTATGTAGTATCCTTCCTTGTCTCTTGTAACATTATTTTAAAGTCTGTTTTATCTGATATGAGTACTGCTATTCCAGCTTTCTTTTGATTTCCATTTGCATAGAATATCTTTTTCCATCTCCTCACCTTCAGTCTGTATGTGTCCCTAGGTCTGAAGTGGGTCTCCTGTGGACAGCATATATATGGGTCTTGTTTTTGTATCCATTCGGCCAGCCTCTGCCTTTTGGTTGGAGCATTTAATCCATTCACATTTAAGGTAATTATCAATATGTATGTCCCTATTACCATTTTCTTAATTGTTTTGTTTTTGTTTTTGTAGGTCCTTCTCTTGTGTTTCCCACTTCTTAGAGAAGTTCCTTTAGCATTTGTTTTAGAGCTGGTTTGGTGGTGCTGAATTCTCTTAGCTTTTGCTTGTCTATAAAGCTTTTGATTTCTCCATTGAATCTGAATGAGATCCTTGCCGGGTAGAGTAATCTTGGTTGTGGGTTCTTCCCTTTCATCGCTTTAAGTATATCATGCCACTCCCTTCTGGCTTGTAGAGTTTCTGCTGAGAAATCACCCGTTAACATTATGGGAGTTCCCTTGTATGTTATTTGTCAGTTTTCCCTTGTTGCTTTTAATAATTTTTCTGTGTCTTTAATTTTTGTCAATTTGATTACTGTGTGTCTCGGCGTGTTTCTCCTTGGGTTTATCCTGCCTGGGACTCTCTGTGCTGCCTGGACCTGGGTGGCTATTTCCTTCCCCATGTTAGGGAAGTTTTCAACTATAATCTCTTCAGATATTTTCTCGGGTCCTTTCTGTCTCTCTTCTCCTTCTGGGACCCCTATAATGTGAATGTTGGTGCATTCAATGTTGTCCCAGAGGTCTCTTAGGCTGTCTTCATTTCCTTTCATTCTTTTTTCTGTAGTCTGTTGCATGGCAGTGAATTCCACCATTCTGTCTTCCAGGTCACTTATCCATTCTTCTGCCTCAGTTATTCTGCCATTGATTCCTTCTAGCGTATTTTTCATTTCAGTTATTGTGTTGTTCATCTCTGTTTGTTCTTTACTTCTTCTAGGTGTTTGTTCTTTAATTCTTCTAAGTCATTGTTAGATTTCTTGCATCTTCTTGATCTTTGCCTCCATTGTTTTCCCAAGGTCGTGGATCGTCTTCACTATCATTATTCTGAATTCTTTTTCTGGAAAAAGAAAAAGAATCTCCACTTCATTTAGTTGTTTTTCTGGGGTTTTATCTTGTTCCTTCATCTAGTACATAGCCCTCTGCCTTTTCATCTTGTCTGTCTTTCTGTGAATGTGGTTTTTGTTCCACAGGCTGCAGGATTGTAGTTCTTCTTGCTTCTGCTGTCTGCTCTCTGGTGGATGAGGCTATCTAAGAGGCTTTTGCAAGCTTCCTGATGGGAGGGACTGGTGGTGGGTAGAGCTGGCTGTTGCTCTGGTGGGCAGAGCTCAGTAAAACTTTAATCCACTTGTTTGCTGATGGATGGGCATGAGTTCCCTCCCTGTTGGTTGTTTGGCCTGAGGTGACCCAGCACTGGAGCCTACTGGGCTCTTTGGTGGGCCTAATAGCAGACTCCAGTAGGATTTATGCCAAGCAGTACTTCCAGAACTTCTGCTGCCAGTGTCCTTTTTGCCACGGTGAGCCTCAGCCACCCCCCGCCTCTGCAGGAGACCCTCCAACAGTAGCAGGTAGGTCTGGTTCAGTCTCCTATGGGGTCACTGCTCCTTCCCCTAGGTCCCAGTGCGCACAGTACCTTGTGTGTGCCCTCCAAGAGTGGAGTCTCTGTTTCCCCTAGTCCTGTTGAAGTCCTGCAATCAAATTCTGCTAGCCTTCAAAGTCTGATTCTGTGGGAATTCCTCTTCCCGTTGCCAGACCCCCAGGTTGGGAAGCCTGACGTGGGGCTCAGAAACTTCACTCCAGTGGGTGGACTTCTGTGGTGTAATTGTTCTCCAGTCTGTGAGTCACCCACCCAGCAGTTGTGGGATTTTATTTTATTGCGATTGCACCCCTCCTACCGTCTCACTGCCGCTTCTCGTTTGTCTTTGGGTGTGGGGTATCTTTTTTGGTGAGTTCCAGTGTCTTCCTGTCGATGATTGTTCTAGCAGTTAGTTGTGATTCTGGTGCTCTCACAAGAGGGAGTGAGCGCACCTCCTTCTACTCTGCCATCTTGAACCAATCTCTGGGATTATTTTCTCTTAATGGGTCTCTTTAAGATGATGAAGTCTCACTGTGTCAATGGCAATTAATTTATAATTGTGCTGGCCATTCATTTAATAATCTTTACTGTAATTTTACAGGATAGCACTTTTAAGTATCATTGTCAGATTTTTCATTTCATTCATGATATATTTGTTGGGAATTTGACATAGTTATCCATTTGTTTGATTCTTGCATATAAAAGGTGAAGAATTGTATCCAGCAGTTACATAAAATTGTTCTTCGTAGGAAAAGCTGGGGATGTTTCTTCAGTTTACTAAGAAATTTGATTTTTTTTGATACTTGAGCACCATTCAGATTCTGAAAACTTTGCAGTGAAGACAATTGAAACTCAGAAACATTGAACCTTGAACATGTGATTCATCTTAAACTGACAAGGTTCTTAAAGGTAAGAGAGGATGCCTTTTTGTTTTCCTTCCAAGTGATGTTGTTAACACACTGAATATGTTACTCTATGTATAGAAGTGGCTGCATTCTATTTGGTGCTTTATCAGCTTACATTTGAAAGAGTACTTGTTAACATGTTATAACGATCTTTTTGACCCAAGACAGTTCATGTGGTTGTTTTTTGTGTGTGTGTTTTTGTTTTTACTATTTTTTTAAATTGTGGTAAAATACATATAACATAAAATTTGCCGTTTTTATACTTTGTAAGTATACGGTTCAGTGGCATTAATTATTACATTCACAGTGTTGTAAAGCATTTCCCACAGTCGAGCTCCAAAATTTTTCGTCACTCCAGACAGAAACTTTGTACCCATTAAGATTTAACCCCCACCCTCCCACGTTTTCCCCTTTCCCCAGCTCTTGGGTAACCTCTCATATATTGTGGATTGGCCAAAAAGTTCGGTTGGGTTTTTCTGTAAGACGTTATACAGAAAAACCTGAATGAAGTTTTTGGCCAATCCAATACTTTTTGTCTCTATGAATTTGCTTATTCTAGATATTTCACGTAAGTGGAATCATAGCACACTTGTTTTTTTGTGTCTGGCTTATTTCACCTGCATGATGTTTTCAAGGTTCATCCATGTTGTAGCATGTGTCAGAACTTCATTTGTTTTCATGCCTGAATAACGTTGTACGACTATACAACATTTGCTTATCCACTCATCTGTTGATAGACACTGTTTTTTCCATTTTTGGCTGTTGTAAATAATGTCACTATGAACACTGGTATACAAGCATCTGTTTGAACCCTTGTTTTCAATTCTTTGGGTTTTATATACCTAGGAGTGGAATTGTTGGGTTAGTTAGTAATTTTATGTTTAACTTTTTGAGGAACCGCCAAACTGTTTTCTACAGTGACCGTACCATTTTACATTCTCAGTAGTAATATATGAGGTCCAGTTTCTCCTCGTCCTTGCTTTTTAAATTTTCTCCCATTATATTCATTCTAATAGCTGTGAAGTGGTGTCTCATTGTGGTTTTGATTTGCATTTTCCTAATGACTGGGTGTTAAGCAGCTTTTCATGTGTTTACTGGCCATTTGTATATCTGCTTTAGAGAAATGTCTATTCAAGTCCTTTGCCCTTTTTAAAATTTGGTTGGATGTCTTTTTGTTGTTGAGTTGTAGGAGTTCTTTATATATTCTAGATTAGACCCTTATGAGGTATATGAGTTGTAATTATTTTCTCCTGTGGGTTGTGTTCACTTTCTTGATGATGTCCTATTGATATATACAGAAGTTTTTAATTTTAATGAAGTCCAGTTTATTTTTTCTTTTGTTGCCTCTGGTGTTGGTGGCATATTTAAGTTGGTATTGCCAAATCCAAGAACATGAATATTTTCCCCCATTTTAAGAGTTTTAGTTTTAGCGCTTACATTTAGGGCCTTGATCCATTTTTAATTAATTTTTGTCTGTGGTGTAAAGTGAATGTCTAACCTTATTCTTTTGCATATGAGTATGTAGTTTTCCTAGCCCTACTTGTTGAAAGAACTGTCTCTTTCCCACTGGATGGTCTTGGCATCCATGTTGAAAATTAGTTGACCATAGGTATGAGGGTTTATTCCAGGGCTCTCAATTCTGTTCTCTCAGTCTACATCTCTGTCCTTCTGCCAGTACCGCAATGTTTTAATTAATTGTAGCTTTATAAGTTTTGAAATCAAGAAGTGTAAGTCCTCCACCTTTGTTTTCCTTTTTCAAGATTGTTTTGTATATTCAAGGTTCCTTGAAATTCCATGTAAATTTTAGGATGGGATTTTCTATTTCTGGGGAAAATAAGTTTCTTTGGGATTGTGACAGGAATTGCATTGAATTGGTAGATCACTCTCGGTAGTATTGTGATCTTAACAATATTAAGTGCTCTAATCCATGAACGTGGGATGGCTTTAATTTCTTGATATTATTTGTAGCTAAAAGAATAAATGGTAATTTCGTTTTTCCCATTCTCCTTACCTCCCTATCTCAGTACAGAATGACTTCTGTACAGATAGAACTTCATATTTAAGAGATCACAGGACCACTTTTCAAATCCATTCCCTTCCACCCAACTCAACCTCAATAAGTATATTTGTTTCCTTAAATATCTGTGTTTAAATAAGATTTATATATACATAGTGTGTCTCGATGTGCAATATTTTGCTAGATAACAATTCATTTTCCAACTTACACCCTATAGAATGGTGGAATTTGGATCATCCCAAGTAAATGGAAGTAAACCAATCCACTTGCCTCTTCACACCTTTTATCACAAAGTATTTATTGAACAAAAATAACAGTAAAAATGATACATATATGAAAGTTGAATGAAGATTTGCAGTCATAGAAAAGATGTGTACAAAGAGACCAACGTTTAGGTTATAGTTCTATAAAAGTTTACCATACACAGCATTTTAACACTGATCAAGCAAACATATAAAAAGGGGGAAACAAAGTTATTTCTTATGTTTTTTGAAACCTATTTTCTGACTAAAATATTGTTTAAAAAAACAAACAAACAAACCCAACACACAGAATGAGTCAGAGCTGTAAGTGTTATACTTCAATACCTCCATTTCTCTATTTGTGTTATAGTGAGTTTTTTGATCCATCAAAAATTATTGTATTTTTCCATTTCTAATAAGTGGAGCTAGAGTGTATGTTAATCATAGTATTTGGAGGAAGGGAGTACAAGAATCAGATTTACATTCAACATTTACATTTAAAATAATATTTTTGGTTGAGGTTTTTGCACATTGACTTACTTAGTTTCTCTGTAAGAATCTTGAATTTGAGGTGTGCTCTTATCTGACAAAACAGGGTGTTTTTTTTTAATGCTCTTTTTTTGTTTTTTTTCTACCTAACATACAGTTTTGGACCAGTAGTTACCTATAGCCAGGCATGGGGAACTAGAACTGGACTGAGCACCAATCATTGTTCTACCTTTAATGAACTATGTAGCCTTAGGCAACTCCCACTTCTGTGCAGCTGTCCTTACCTGGAAATGGTGGTTGGATGCATTCTCAAAGGCCTCTTCTAACATTTTATGTTTGGTGAATACCAGTCCCCTGGACCAGCTCTTTTATTTTAAATGTACAGAATTATCCTTAGCCTGTAAGGGAGTGACAGTAGTGTCTATTTGGAGATTTTTGGAACCAGGCCCATTATTTTATATTCAAAGATGCATATTGGAGTGTTTGGATTTTTTCCCCCAGATAAGGGCATACATCCCCAAACACAGAGATGCTCAATTCCAATTGAAAATCTCACTTTGTAAGTGTCAAAACAAAATTTTAGATTTCCTAAAAATTCAAGAAATATTTGTTTTGGCAACCTTTATTTTTTTACCCTTTCTCATAATCCCTGCCATTTAATGCCTCATTTGGATCAATGAATTATTTAGCCACATTTCAAATTGGTTTCTGTTATAGTTAAGGATGGTAATTAACTTAATCTTGAATTGGAAGCACTGGGCACTTTCCAGTTCTTTTATCTTACATTAGAACTTTACTACTTCATATACAGAGTGGCACTGTAGACTAGTGCCTGGTGATTTTTTGAAGGAACAGAAAATATGTTTCTATTATCACTGCTCTAAACTACACTGCACAGAAGAATTTACTGCTGAATATTCCAAACTGTTAAATAATCAGTTCAGTTCCACAGTGATGAGGCTCCTGAAGAATTTTATATTTCTTTTATCAGTTTTCCTTCATTCTCACCATAAACAGTAATACATAAAGCAGTGTATCCGACACCTCTTAATTTCCACAAGCAAGGCTATACCTATACACATGAAGACACCTGGTGTTACAAAATTGTTTCTACAAAATTGTTTCTTTGTTATTTGTATTCATCACCAGTCTGTGAACCTCTTCCAAAGCATAGGATTTTTAAATGTTAATTACAGTTTCTGGGGTTTAGAGAAACCCTAACAACATAATGATACAGTAAATGCATCAGAGAGGTATGATTCACTATGGAAAACTGGGAGAATCAGGTTAATTTTTTTAAACAAGAATGTGCTAAACTAGGAAATATTCCAGGGGCATGTATAGAGTGAACTTTATAGCTTTTCCATCTCAGGTTTTTGTTTGGAAGGAGTCTAAAAGATTGTAAACAGGAAGCTAGCCTTTCAACCTTCA
Organism: Neophocaena asiaeorientalis asiaeorientalis; assembly: GCF_003031525.2. Taxonomy (NCBI): domain Eukaryota; kingdom Metazoa; phylum Chordata; class Mammalia; order Artiodactyla; family Phocoenidae; genus Neophocaena; species Neophocaena asiaeorientalis. The sequence continues at coordinate 1,354,661 of NW_020174057.1, forward strand.
TTTCTCAAAAAATGCACTTTAGAATGTTTTCTTTTATGAAAGTTTATTGTCTAAATATGGCTTAGTTTTTTCTTATAAAAACATTACTTGGACGTTATATTCACTGAATTTCAGTTCAAAAGAGGTTCTAAGGCAATTCTCATACAGTTGAAAGCAAAAAAGAAGTAATATGAATCTGCTTTCATATTGCCTACTTGTGAAAAATAATGAAATTCCACTAGAGAGCTGTTCAATACTAATTTTTGTCTTTCAAACAATTTCTCTTAATACTAAAAAATATATAAATCATTTACATTAAACTAAATGCAAAGGAAGGCACAGCTGGTTATAGTGTATATAAGCACAGTTCAGCATATGCAGAATTAAAGAGGAAAAAAGCTTCACATCCTTATTAGTTACATTGAAAACCATTAAGAAAAGTTCTTCACTGTCAACAGTGTTCAACACTTAAGAGCTAAGAAGATATAAAAAACAAAAACATTAAAATTCACTTAATGCAAAACAGATTTTCATATATACTTGAATATAAAAAAGTTTTTAAAATGGTAACATAAATCTAGACCATCCATGTTATGAAAAGTGCAAACCAAATTAACAGACGGGTTTCACAACGTCCTTCTCACGACACAGGTAAACTAGCCCATGGGGACAAATTTGTTTCATCAGTTAATGAGTCTTTAATTGTGGCCAGATGTCATCAGGATTTCTGAGAGTTCGAAGAAAGCAGTACTGGAGAAGCAGCTCTGTCCAGACTGGGGATTGGCACTGGCATGTGGCCATTAAGCAGTGTAGGGAACTGTAGTGGACAAAAGATTTTTTAAAATAGTTATTGCAAATCCATCGGGACGACCTGAGTTCTTTACATTCCTAGACAGACCACAGTGGATCAGTTCTCTCATCACCCCTGTGATTGACAGAGGTCAGTTGCCAATTATTTTACAGAATGTGTGATTGGAAGATGACAATGAAATCAAGGTTACATACAGCAAACAGAGGCTAAGGCTTAGAAAATGTCCCTAATTATTTTATGTGCCTAGGCTACTAGAAAAAAATATGTACTTTATATGTTGCTAAAGTATGTTCTAATACTATTTCTAAAAGATTCCAATCTACTCAGAATGATAATTTGCTTTAAATATTAAGGAAAATTAATTTTGAAAACCAGGAAACTGCCTCTTTGCATGTAAATCAGTAACTTCTCATACTGTATTTTGAAATTGGCTGTCAGTTTTCCAGAGTACTACAATGATGCTTCTCGGTAACTGTTAAAAATGAGGAAGGTTCTTATCTTTAAAGATATTATTTTCTAAATATTTTAAGTACTATTTCTAATTAAAATGATAAACAATATCAAACTGAGTAGAGAGATCACCCATAAGTGCCAGAACTTAGGGACTAAAGTTAATTTCTGTCTTGTTGGTAACTAGGATGATAAATAGGACAAAGGTATATGATTTGATACCTTTCAGGTCTAAAATACAGCAGCTATACTCCCATTTAATTTTAACGAAATAATTAAAGACCTTTTAAAACTGTTGGAAACTAGGTTTTCATTGTCCAGGACGATATGTGTCACAATGCTCCTCTCCTGGGCTGTCTTCTAGTTTAATTCCTATTTAGTCTAGATAAGCTAAATGTTAAACTTCACTTCATCAGTAAGTATCAAACTACAGAGCCAGGCATGTGTTTGTTAGAAGTACAATATTTGTAGAACAAGTAAATATATTTTTGCAGTTTTCAGGCTATTTCAGTAATTGTTGTGTGTCTAGTCCCTTACAGTTTATCAGTGGCTGTCATTTCATTTGATATCTAGAGCCTATAAAAGTTCGGTTATCCCCATTTTATGGATGAAAAAAACGGATTTTAGTTAAGTTCTGATTGGCTGAAGGTCATAGCTTAGAAGCAGTGAAGCCAAGTTTAAACTCTGACTGAAGGATACTGTGCTTTCTGTACCAAACTGCCCAACTTATTTTTGTCAGGGGTTGGGGGATGGTGCTCTTTAATTACTATTCCAGTTTCTTTAATGGTTATATTCAAGGTTTTTGTATCTTTCCTGACACTTGGAATTTTTTTTTTTTTTTGCGGTACGTGGGCCTCTCACTGCTGTGGGCCTCTCCCGTTGCGGAGCACAGGCTCCGGACGCACAGGCTTAGCGGCCATGGCTCACAGGCCCAGCCACTACGCGGCATGCGGGATCCTCCCGGACCGGGGCACGAACCCGTGTCCCCTGCATCGGCAGGCGGACTCTCAACCACTGCGCCACCAGGGAAGCCCTGACACTTGGAATTTTAATGTTACATAGAATTTTCTCCGTTTCAGCTGGGTTATCAAGTCTATTTGCATTTAGCTTATACTCTTTTTATTTAAGGCGTGCTCCTAACCACTATTCCCATTGATTAAGAATGAACATTGGAAGAACAGATTTTGAATTTTCATTCTTTCAGTTTATTTACATCTTCTCTCAGTTTTTGTCCATCTTATCGGTATTTTCAAAAGAATCAGCTTTTGGTTTTGTTACTGATTTCTGTCCTGTGCTCTTTATTTCTATACACTCAGTTGTCATAGTTTCTCCTTGGTTAGCCTGGCTTTTCTGACATATTTCATAGTCCTCTTTATTGCCCCACCCCCCCAAATCATCCACACACAGTCCCTTTTCTTAAATTACAGCATTCCCCAGCTTTTGTCCTCAGCCTTCCTTTCTCCTATACTGGACTCAACAAACATTTCCTGATGTCAGTTAGATATCCCCACCAATGCCTCTTCCCCACTCACTCTTACGTCAAGAAGAGTAGTGGTAAGGAGCTCAACCCTAAACATGAATCAGGGCTCTGCCACTTATTAACATGAATCAGGGCTCTGCCACTTATTAACATGTGATCTTGGGTAAGTTGAGCAACATCTCTGGGCCTTAGTTATCTTTTCTTTTTCTCGTGAAATTGGTTATATTTTCAAATAGAACTACTGGGGCTATTAAATAAAAAGCCATGAAAAAGTGTGCTTAGAACAATGGTATACAGCAGCCCTCAAAAAAATGGTAACTATTGTTATCAATAGCATTCCCAGTCTTCTAATCACTGAGTAATCCTTGCCTCTTCCTAATTTTCACTACCTACTTCTTACACTCAACTAAGTCATCCTCTCAATTTTACCTCTGGAATGTCTTCTAAATATACTACTGTTTTCAACTGTTCTTATCTAAAATGATTCTTCCCTCAGAATTTGGAATAGTATAAATGTCCTCATGTTTTCCTGCCCCTTACGCTTTCTCTTCTGTCCTTTCTCCACACTGTGATATCAGCGCTATCTTTCTAAAATAGAGATGTTATGCTATTTCCAGCTTAAAAAGCCTTCCATGGTTATCACTTAACAACTCCTTGGTATACTATTCAAATCCCACAGCTGCTTTTCCAACCAGTCTCCTATCACCCAGCTCCTTCCAGAACAGACTATGTACTTTCATATCCAAATGATACAGATCTATTCATTTAGAATATACTTTGCCAAAATCCTGTCCCTTCTCCCTAGCTCAGGTGACACTTCTGCCTTGGAGCTTCTGTCCAGTCCCCAGCTGGAAAGAGCTACTCCTATTGGGTTCCTGTAGCACTTTGTTTACACATCTATTATTCACATATTGTATATCCCCACAGTCCCTGCCTCAGAGCATTGCAAATATTTGCTGGGTTAGATTTGTTGAATTAAAAATTACAGAAAACATTCTCAATTGAAAATTACCTTGTTTCAAGATATAGCTGTACTGACTAGGTGTATTCCAGATCTGATCAAAATCTGTTTCAGAAGTGGAACAGACATCCTAAAGACAAGCTTAAAATGCTAAACAGTCCAGTTGTAACCCATCTCTATTTATAAATCAAGGTTGTATATTTAGATTTAGCACAATGTCTTTGGCATCTCTCTCTTCACTAAAACGTGTCTAGATTCCAAAGCATACCTCTTCTAGAAAGGGTAATATATCTTCACTCTCCTTCCCTTAAAATTTTCAGTATCTGCTCTCAATTACTATAGTAATATCAGGGGACCTTCTGTGCCAAAACCCCTCAGCTCTGTTAACTGTTACCCTAAGGATTCTGATCTTTTCTAATCATCATAGCAGGAAATCTGCCAGCATCATTTAAAACTTACTATAGGCCAAGTCTAATTTGTTTCCTCCTCTAACACATTCACATAGCATATGTGATAGAGGCTTGCTATTTTTAAAGAAACTTATTTTCATTAGTTTAAAAAGGGGTATACTGTTGATAGTAATCTGAATTCTGAAACCCATCATTTGAAATGTCTAATTATTAAAAATTAAATTCTTCTTCTTCTTCTTACCATGTTGTTTACCATTTTCAAAACTGCTAATTTCAGCTTTCACCATATCATAGGAAGGGTAATAATACTTTAAAAGGTACAAAATGGTTTTTCCTTAGTCTCATGGATCCCAATCCCAAAAAGAGGGCCCAAGGCCATGCGACCTGTCAGCCATCCAAACCTGGTTGCACTTTCCTTTTCAGGAATTGTTTTGCATGGTTCCAGGAGAAGAGGACAGGTCCAGTTTGTGAAATCAAAATTCTGAGCAGGTAGCCTTTAAATGCAGCATTTCTTCTGCAGAATTCTAAATGTCAATTAAGAACCACTGGTCCTCAGTGGTTCTCAAAGTGTGGTTCCTGGAGCAGCAGCATCACTAGGAACTTGAAAGAATGTTTTTATCAGGCCCCATCCTAGGCCTTCTGAATCAGAAACGGGGGGTGGGGCTCAGCAAACTGCATTTTAACACACCCTCCAGCTGATTCTGTTGCATGTTAACTTTGAGAACCACTGGTCTACAGTAGTGACTGAAGAGGAGGGATATGCCTCTCTCTCAATTCCCAGAGCTCCTGATACCTTACTAATGTGTAGAATCACTATGGACACGAACCACTGTTCCTGTTGGGAGTAACGGGCTGGAAAAGGTTTAGTGTCTAAGGCAAGAGATCTCAAAGAACTCCCAACCAGTAGTTCTCCATGGCTTCCTTCGGAGGTCACCAAGCCCTGCACCAGTCAGGTGGCAGAATTCCCAGTAAGGAGGGAAGTAAGAGTCCGTTCATTATTCACAAGTACCTAGGGAAGCCTAGAGAGGCCCTGTGTTAGGTTCTAGGATTAGAGTAGTATTACAGTCCCTACCGCCATGGAGCTGGCTGTACGTATGCACCATACAACTACTTTCTGCTCTACTCGGGAGCTCTCTGCTGCTCCCATCTGGAGACTTCCAGGAAATAAGGTGTTAGTTCCCCCACCAAAAGGTTACTAATCTAAAACTTGCCTAATACTGCACTTGCTCACTGGTTTTTGCTCACTATTTCTAGTTTTTGTTTCCTTGCCTGAGTTAAAATGGCTAAGAATCACCACACTGGCTGTGCATGACCATATCCTCAATTTCTTGTGATGAGAAGAAGGGCCAGGAAGAGAAACCTGATTACTTCAGGGATATAGTCACATCATGACACCCTACCTCAACCCTGTTAGGAAACCAGATTAGCAAGATAGTAATCAAAACCTCTTTAGCTCCACCCTTCTCCCAATGAGACCCTAAATATCAGCATGTACAGCCCATGGCACAGAAGTAGATATTAAACTTGAGAAGCAAAATGAACAACTCAGAAAAGCACTGGAGGCCTGATCTTTTTAACACTTGACTTTCTTAGACATCTCTTGATGAATTCTGAGGCATCCATTCCTTAGTCAGCCAGTGATACTTACTGTGTGCCAAGAAATGTGCTAGATGCCAGGCGCACACCACAGCAAACAAGATGGCCTCTTGAGGGCCCACAGTTTAGTGGGGAGATTGCGAGATGAATACAAAGTGGCAAGCGCTAGATGCAACGAGAGCAAAAGAACCACAACTAACTTGGGGTAAGCCATGTTGGGGGGTGGGGGCAGACGTGGGATGCAGGGTGAATGAGACAGACCAGGCTAGAATCAGGTCAAGAGGGGGCTTGTACTTTATCCATTTTCGCTTCATCCTGTCCCTAGGATCCCTCCTATACTACATTCACATATTCAAACAGTGACATCTTGGTCAGTGAGTAATCTTTGGGTCTCCAAGAGGAAATACTGATTTCCACACAATAGCAAGTGATGCTACTGCAGGATTCTAGTGTGGGAATGACTAATGAATGTGCTTACCTAGTACAGGTAGTTTTACAAGATAAAACAGCGGAGGCTTAATGCATTTTTAACCAAATGACCTGGAAGCTTTTTTTTTTTTTTTTTTTGGAACAAGAACTTGATTCTGATTCATAGAATTATGCAGGTAACTTTTCTATTACAGTTTGGAGAAGCTGTTCACTATTTTTCAATTTATTTTGTGATGTCACTATGTTGACTAATAGATTAGTATTTATGTGTATATTTTTATTTGTATTTATTAGTATTAGTCTTTTATGAGATTTTATAAAATACAATTAAAAATCTTTTTTCCTTAATAAATTTCCAGTTTTCATAGTCAGTGAAAATATCCAAAACACTTCAAGAACTAACTGTTCTATTTATGGGTATCTGACATGAGCACTCCACCTCAGTGAAAATACAGTGGAGTTCAGTGCCTCTGAAGACAGCCTTTTGCAGCCACGTGAACATGAATTCCTTTTGGAAACTTAAACAGTGAGCTCCGCCCTACATTTAGTGAAAGTATTACCTTGCAGGATTTACTGGGGAAACACATCCCTTAGAAATTCCACATTTAAAAGTTTGTTTCCAAATGCTCACCTGGAACAGCGTGTTTGGCCCTTGCAGCCGGGCAGGACTCAGTGGAGCAACTGGACTAAGGCTGCTCCAGAAATGTATGCTGGACAGCAGTGGGCTCGGGGTCAGAAGCAATCCATTTGGTGTCTGGGAAAGAAGCACACACACAGTTTTTGATACAGGTATCACCTGACTCCAGCTGTGGTCAGTAGTGTGGCCAGGGGCATTAGCCACAAACCAAGAAACAAGCTTCACCATTTTAGGAAAATCTGACAACTTTGTTATTTCTGCAGGGCTGTGCAGCTTAATTCATTTCAATGCTAACTGTATGAGCAATTTCATAAAGGAAGAAAGTATGGAAACGTTACCTTCCTTAAGCATTCTAGTAGAAAACTCAAGTTCCTAGCAACTTTTGTCCAGGTGCTCTTCAATCTGCTCCTCCTCACGCATTAAACAAGATTTATTGTACAAGTAAATGGGATCCCATGAAAGGGCTTTATTTTTTCTTATCTATATTTTCTTATTTTTCTACAGTGCACATCCATTCCTTTGGCTACACACACACACACACATTTTTTAAAGGGCCTCCCAAGCTTCACTTTCCCTATCAACAGCCCTTTAATACTTCAGGATCTGCTGCTAAAATATCCTGTAGCAGCTTCATCAAAAGCTCTGAACTGGGTTTTCCAGATTTCACTCCAGATATGGGGTTCATGAGAATTCATCTCCCTGGCAATGGTTTGGAAGGGGTGGGGGGGAATCCTTTCTTGTCAGATTGGGTATAAAGCCAGAACTCTGGGTTTCCTGGGAGAGTGCCAAGGATTGCATTTGCTAGCATACACGCAGCAGGAGTCCTGGCCTGCAAGCCAGCCAGAGTGCAGAAGAAACAACACTTACCACCCCAGCTGGCAAGTCTGCATAGCTTTTATTCTCAGCGGAGCCAAGCGCCCTGGCCAGGGTGGTTTTGTACCTTTGCTGACTAGGAGGGGCCCCTCGGTGGTTTTGTGATGTCAGTAAGGTGCTCTGTGTAGGAAGAACGACAGCAAGGGCGCCAGCATTTCAGATTGCATCATGCTAGATGCTGAAGTGTTCTTTTTTCCTAGAATTGGCCTTAACAGCTTCGTTTATTATCCAGAACATTTAGCTTAAACCTAAGTTGAAAGGTCTGCTCTGTTCAGTGGAAAGGAGACAAACATCCAAAGGTTCTCAAACAAGCTGCTGAAAAGACTCAAATTATTTGAGTCTTTGGTTCTACAGCATTTCCTACATATTGAATGACCTATGAGGTTACTAGGATAAATACTTGTTTTGGATAAGTTTCCCATTTGTTCTAATTCAAGGCAATTTCATAAACCTGCCAGGCCATCTGGCCTAACGGTTCAGGGCTTAGTGGCTCCGCATGGGCTCTGCCAGGGTTCCAATCTCAGAACCACTACTTACTAGCCAGGTAACCTTTCTATGCCTCAGTTTCCTAATCTGCAAGACAGGGAGAAAAATGCCTGCTTTTTTTTACATTACAGGATTGTTAGGAAGAATAAATGATCTATGTAAAGCTCTTAATATGTGCCTGGAGCAAATGCTCAGTAAGTGTTCAGGACTGTTATCATTAGTAATTAATTAAAAGTGTACTTGATGAACTGCATGTCACCTATTCATGGGAGAAATCCTCAACTGTATATGGAAAAGTACTTAATGTTCTGAAACAGACAAACCAACCTAGTCAGCTGGTGCTTTAAGGTTCCTCTCAGTCATGTTAGGGTCAAGTCCACAGCTCAGGTGATCTGAGAACTAGTATTTGCATGTTACTCTGAAGCCAGGTCCCAACCACAGTAAGCCACATTAACATTTACTAACCAATGTGTTCAGGGCCTCCTAGTTTACCTACCAATGAAAGTCTCACAGCTCTAAAGAGACAGTGAATCTGCTAAACTACAAAACACAGCTAGCTCCCTTTCTCTCATCCATGGCCATAAATATATATCCATTTCTTTTTAATCCTCTGAGCAACATATGAGGTGTAGAATATATTTTCATAGTCTAAAATTCATACCCATGTCTGAATTTGAGATGTTTTGCGTATTTGTTTCTAAGGGATACAGGATATACTCAGGATACAGTAGCCTTCTGTTTCTCATGTTAAATACATTCGAAATGTCTTCTATAATACATGCAAATAAATACTGTAAAATGACTTAATTCACTCCTCTCCCTCCCATCCCTGTTCTGCCTGAAGATCCTGTGGCCGTAGAGGAAAAAACTGGTTGGTTGCTCTTTTAGGGAAAATTCCTATAAAGCCTGGCCTGGGTTATCTCTGGTATCATGTGAGCTTTCACAGCCTCTCTCCACAAGCACCTTGAGTCATGGAGAGTAAGCTGAGCCCGAGGTAGAGGCTAAAGAAAGAAGCCACCAGCAAAACGCACGCTTCCTCTTCCTTCACTGAAGAATGTCTTAGCAAATGAGCTCTTCTGAATGGCAGATAGGGACTTATTGATCCTGGCACCTGCCAGGGAAGGGGATGCCCTAGGGCCTAAAGGCAATGGGTGTTCATTTTCAAGGGGAAAGACTCCTCTCAGGACCTCGTTTCATCCTCCCCACTCAGTTCTTCTTACACTTAATACTGAGTCTTCCAGAAAGCCCTCATATTTGAGCTAAACCTGGTGAGCGAACATTGTCCAGACACACCCCTCCTGAGTGCCCTCCTCCTGGATCATGCCCTCTGACCATCAAAATGCCCTCCACCTCCTCCAAGGAGATTCCTGATTTCCCCTCAACCAGACGGCACAAACTCACCACCTTCTCTGCAAATCCAGTGTTTAGGACACATCCCTTTCTATCAAAGGAGCACCATTTACCCACTCGACAAATACTGACCGAGTACACAGTATGTATCAGGCGGCGCCAGAGGAACAATGGTAAAACAAGACACTATCCCTGTACTCACAGCCCCGTCTACGACCCCGCATCCAGTCACGGAGGCGCAAAAATGCCTTCCCCTCACCCCCTGCCACACCCTCTGGGCATGGCCTGTAGACACTTCCTGGAACTGACTCTCCGGTTTACCCCCTCATTTCCAGTCTTGCTGCATCCAAGCCCCTATCAACTTAGGTGGCACTCAGCAACTGCCACCTAAAGCAGCCCAGCTGCCTCTGATCTCTCCCGTCCAATCTGTTCTGAGCACTGCCACTGAATCAGTCCCCTTAAGACACTGTGTTTAGTTTCAGGGAAAAAAAGAGTACAACCTCCTTGGCCATAATTCTCGGTTCCCCCATAGCCTAGTTTCATGTGAAAGCCC